>NW_027332230.1:16000000-16600000 GCF_041222505.1 Epargyreus clarus
GGTTGACATTACGCAGATATCAAGGGAAATAAAACGTGGAATTATATTGCGCTATCTTTTTGCCCGACCGCTACCTGGATGGCTAAACTTTAAACGTATACCTCACGTTTGTATGTCGAAATTTTATAACGTGTTAAATTGTGGATATTATAAAAGCTATGTTTATTTTTTTTAAGACTTCCACAAGGAAAGAATCTATTCGACGCGTATTTTTACGTTTTATTGCATGAAATCTACTTTATCCTTACCTACTCTATCTGTTTCTCTATAGAGGTTGTTAAAATATGTGCCAAAATTGCAAAATTAAAACTAACAATTATTTCTCCCGACATCAATAGTGTTATGTAGGCATGTTAAATTTAGCAAACGGACTACTTGCTTTTTGTTATGACGTTTTCTATACCCTAACGCCCACACTAGAATACTCTATGTTAAAGGTACCATGAGCTTGACAGAATTACAATTTAGTATTAGTCTTATTTTTAAATTGTTTATGAAATAACTGACATAGCTGTTTCTTGTAATTTATGAAACTATTTTTCAATAATGTAAAAGTATGATATTAAACAAGATAAAGCTATATTTATCTTGTTTAATATTTATCCTCCAAATAATAATAAGTCATGAGTACTGAAAGTGTATTGTTCAGACACGTTATTGTTTTTAAACATCAACAGCACTTACTAGCCACCGTTACGCTATAATAAGGTTTATATTTTCTCTATGATGCAAATTTTAAGAAATGTATATTTTTTATTTATATTAAAATTTAATTATTTGAATATAATGTACTTAATTAACATAAGCATTAAAATATTAATTTGTGTAAGTATTAAATTTTATGATATTTAACTGGCTGGAAAAACAAGTGCGGTTATTTTCTTCTTTTTGCGTTATTCGAATTACGACGCATCTTATCTTCGGGCAAATACGCAGTACGAAAATATAATATACAATAATTTAAATAAAAACAGGATAATAAACTCAGGTATGATACTGTTATTGTATATTGTCTTAATTTTAATTGTAAATTCATTATATTATAATTAAAATCTTAGTTTTGCTCTTAAATGCTGATATTTCATGTTCACTTAATTTCAATGGCAAATTTAGTTTAATTATATTGAAATCTTAGTTTTGTTTCAATGTGTAAGACAACTTTTGTTTAATAAATTAGTTATAATAATTTAAAATACCTTTTTATTTTGCAATCTTATGTAGTTAATCTATTAAGCTCATAAGTATCAACATAAATATCCAAAACCACAAGCGGTTCAGAGGGAACATTAAGCATCAGTCCGTCTAGTTTGAACGATTTTAGGCAGCTCTAAAATATTCTTAAGTAATTTATTTTCCATCAGTTTCATTGAGAGACCTGTGTTCGACAATGACATATAAAAAAGGGTTGCAGTCTTACCTGTCAGAGATAGGTCCCACGATAAGCAAGCCGACCATGTATCCGAAGCTATGTACAGTCCCAACCAATGTCCTCTTCCAATCCTGACACGCCAGTCCAAACTTGAAAGGAAATTATCAATTGACACTCTCACTTTCGCTTATTAACATTTTTTTATGTTAGACTGAAGCAAATAGGCCTTTCCCTTATTTTCCCTTTCCCTTGTTTTCCCTTTCTTTCCCTATTGTTAATTGACCCTGGGTACGGAATAGTGTACCCAAATAGGACAAGAATTCTAATATTGCAGAAATACTATACTTTACCTAAAAGGTGTACAAACTTGAACACCAGCTTACAGCAGTTACAAAATAGAAATGGTGGTGGAACTTCAGTTGAACCACAAATAATTCTACCATTTTCCAAACGAATACCTGGTGTCCGTATAAGGACAGTTAGATTAGTTTATTCAATATAAAACTTACTTCTGCCACGAAGCTGTTTGGGTCATCATACTCCCACTCAGCACAAGCTGAAGCATTGCTGGCGCAGTGGCTCATATTATTGTATGGCTCGATACATCTGTAACAAATTGCGAGGATTTTATCTTAAGCATGTTAGACTTCTTTGTTATGGATACAATTAAAGCAGGGAGTAAGTATGCAGTCCACCAAATGGAAAGTAGGCATTTCCCTTAGATATTTGTAATCAGCACCAAATAGTGTTAGCGTCCTGCTTGAAGTCTTCTTATTTTTGGGCTAACTAGTAAAACAAAATAATAAATATTGACAGGATGAAAACTTCTCTCGGATTATTATAATCGTTTGTTGTCATAAAAGTAAACACGTAATTAATTCAAAAAGAATTACAAATACTATGATGTATGATATTTATCATAAAAATACCAAAGAAGTTTAAGATCAAACGCATCTTTAAGGAAAATTCCTACCATATTTGAGTTAATGATCGTTTAATATCATGATAGTGGTACAATTTTTCGAAATTCGTCTGCGATGGACTCACGGCCATACCTATTTCTGCCATATACCAGTTACAGTCTTAAGTAATCACTTAAATAGGTCGTAAATGGCTCTTAGCATCAAATCTGACCTTTGTATAAACAAGTTGTTTTTGTAATAAATTGCCAATAAATAATTGATTCAATGACACGACGCTCCACGAGGCGTCGCGGCAATGCTTGAGCAATTACTTATTTATTACACGAGAATTCTTGTCTATTTATATAAAACTAACAAGAAATTGTATCTCTGCCTCAATATAACGCACTAATTAAGCTGTACTCGTATATATTGATTGTTTATACTATTTAAGTACGGGAAGAATCGTCAACTTTACTTTATCAATTACTGACCACTTTTATTGGCCTCCATTATGTATGGGACTTCGTTCTTCAGAGGGGTCAAGCTGGATTTCTGTTTCCATATTTCCGATTTTTATTAAATTTCACCTAAAACCTTCCTCAATAATTGCCTTGTATAATACAAAGACACTTTTGCAATACTTTTAGAAATTAGCGCATTCAAACAGTATCTTTAGCTTTCAGGTTCAGTAGAGATAGAAAAACACGAATGTCGAATTTTAAATACAATCTTCATAGAAACAAGTCATACTTCAATCAACTGTCCAATGCAAGGTGCGACTAATTTGTAAGCGGAACAAAACACAATCACTTCACTTCACTATGCAACCAGTTTATAAACAAGGTCGGCTAAAGAATTTTAACTTTCCTAACTACTTTGCCTACTAAGTATTTTCTATGGAAAGTAAGCAAGTATGTTTATAAGCAACTGTCTTTCTCGTTCGATGATTTATTTTGTTATCCATTATCGTTTGTTAAAGATAAGTGTTAAATGCCACACGTGGCAATGTGTTCGGCATATCGGTTTGCACGGGGTTCCAGGTTCAATCGACGGCCATGCATCTAAATGGATTTTGATTTCTGTTCTAGAGTAATTGGTGTCCAAATTTGACACAGGTTATCTTTCGAATACGTCAAAAAATGTTTTCATTTATTTGAATTATTTATTACTTATTAGGCTGTGATTTCGAAATATCGCACAAATACGTCCTTTATTTGTATATTTGTACACAAAGACTCAGGAAGACGTTAAGAACACTACATCAAATATTTTATCTCGTTCGTGACAGCTAAAAAAACAGAATATTATTACAAAGTGAGTAGCAATGTCACCTAAACATAGGTACATATGCAATAATGTGCATTACGTATTTTTATTAATATCATAAAAATAACTTAAAAATCTTTATCTTATTTTAAGGATCTAGAACTGTAGTTCGACTGCCGTGTGAATTTATGTCTAATTCTTCCTTAAAGCAATATTTTAACATCAGCGCTAATGGCTCTAAATATTTTCAGCGTTATTTAGAGCCATTAGCGCTCAGGACTTGGAAGTAAATTAAAATAATAATATATTGAAAAAAATAACAGTAACATTAATTAATAGAAAACGTAGAAATATAAACTCTACAATAGAAACATTTTTTGAAAAAGTGTAGTATATATAGTATATATAAAGCCCATGGATTTGCAATCTGTTATCAAGGAGTTTTCTTTTTCCCTTGGAATTGCTTAAACATGTCCGATTGTAACGCGAAGGACGTAACATAACGTGACGCGACGTGACGTGACGTAACGTTATGTAACGTGATGTTACGTCCCTGATAATAACAACGGTTATTATGAATCTCTTGTATTTCTTGTTTCATTTGACCTACCTGTCTTGGTTTCAATAACCTCTAATATATCGATAACATCTTCACGAGATCTCAATATTTGAAATAATACAGATAATAACATGCCATTCAATTGTTTCATATACAACTACTTTCATACACTTAAGTTTATTAGTTTCGCGTATAGTAAGTACATAGTGTACACTCAATGGCTTAAATGTCTTCGCTTATTTTTTATCGTATATATTTATAATTATGTAATTGCAAACAAACATGCAATCTTACTGATGCCAAGCGGCCACTGTTGACTATGGATTTCTGTAATCTACCCTCGATAGGATTAGATTCCTACATAAGTATTTTGAATTTACTATAATGAAAATATGAATTTTAAATTAGATTGATTAACCTACATATATATATTTATAAGCCACTCAGTGGTAGAATAAGCGATTGTCCACAATTGTTTTGACATCCAACAGCCATTATATGTTACCTTATTCACAAATAAACTGATTTGATTTGATTTAAGATTGGCTGCAAATGCGTAACTAAGCTAAGGACCAAGTTATATCTCTCCCGTACTCAGTTAAAGTAGATCATAGTTAATTACCGTGCTCCACTTAGAGCAATATATCCTTGGTTACATGACCGGTAATAACTATTTTATAACCGTTTCACGCTTCATAAGTCACGGTGAGTAGTTGATCATGTGTGACATTCGTTAAATCTTATTGAGTCTTATTTACACTGTTCGCTGACTTATTAAAAATACTGTTTTATTATTAAAATTTAAATTTTCTGAGCAGTGACATTAATTTAGTTTTAAAATTTACAATTAATTTTACAGCGAATTCAAATTGACACTGTCTTTATGTAAACACCTGTTGCTGGCATGCGTAAAGAAAAGTCTACTACTCTAATACCTGAGTACTTAGTTTTACTGAAAACATTTTTGATTTGCGTTATAAATGTTATTGAAGAAAAGACACTAACTTTTAAAATAAACTTTAGAACAAAGTCAATTTTGCAACCGTCCTAACAATAACCATGACAACCTGATTGAAGTGCATGCACGGTTAAAAATGGTCCCAAAATACCTGTAATCAACATTTTCAGCAGCAAACACATAGTTGGAACAGTACATGGTGTTACTGGCGAAGGCTAGCATGGTCAGCGCCATCACCCGCAGGTGGTAGACCCTGTAGATACTAAACTTATCCAAAACATCGTCCACTTCCACAATCTTCTCCGGGGTTACTTTTGACACACACTGCACCATTTTGGTGTTAAATTTCACTATTTCCAATCACCACTACACTTTCACTCCATATTTTCGTATTAATTTAAAAAATATTTTTAATTGAATAAATATTTTATTTAACGTTCTAAAAATCAATTTGAAAAATAAAAGTCAAATATTTAATAATCAAATAATTTAAATAGAATACACTGGATTTAAATGGATTTGTTTAAGTTTAACTTAATTTAATTTATAACTTAAGTATAATTGAGTAACTACGCTAATTTCGTCTGCGTCTACAGACGGTTGCGACATAACTGTGTTTGGTTTATTTACGTTTTACCGACTCAAACACAGCCGCACACTCTTATTTTATTTAAGTTGAATGTGTGATCATAAGCACTCAGTGCAATGGCTTTCGATAAGGTATAAAAACATGTAAAATAAATAAAACTTTATTTTAGTATGATGTGCAAACCTATGTCAAATGATCAGAGATATTGATTTTGAAAAATGGGAGCCCAGAAATTAAACTAAACCTGCAATTATACTAAAGCTGCAAAATAATCTACATCCCTACTTTAACTTTACTTTAATTGTATATAATTCCTTCACTAATCTGCATTCGAGAAACGAAAAGAGTACGCTCTAGGTCAGCGTTTCCCAGCCTTTTTCAGTCCACGGACCCTTAGGACATCAAGCAAAGTTTTCACGGACCTCCTTAATAAAATAAACAGCGAAAAAAACGCAATCCCAAATATCATGCTTTTACAGGAGAGCCAAAACAAAATTTGAAAAACCACTTTACGTATTTTTTCTTTTTTTTTATAGATTAATAATAGTATTATACATCATTAGATGCATCCTTTTTAATTTTTTAAAGTACCATGTGCTTAGATCACATTTTTCTAATAAAACTGGTTTGCTGATTTTTCGTTTTGCGGCCCTTTTGCATTAAATGAGCGATTTATGTATGGTCCAGGGATGGCACCGCGAACCCCCATACATATACATATACATGTGGTCCGCGGACCACAGGTTGGGAAACGCGGCTCTAGGTCATTCGCCGTTGTGGAGAGAGCCAAAAGTGTAATAAAAAGATAATTAAAACATCTGAGATCATGACAAAGTTATAAAGATAATCTAAATCTTATTTACTTGAAACTCTTTTTCAACAAAGCTGCTGAGCACGTATCTCTCCCCACTACGGGGAAGTACCTAGAGCGTACTCTGCCAAACTGATCCAATGAGGATTGCTAATATTAATTTACATTTTCCTACATTTTTATTTTAAACAAAGTTTGCCTAAAATAACATTTTATATACAAAAGTGGCGTACAGTCCACTACAGATTAATTGTAAATGTTTAAAGTGTGCCTGCTTCCTTACCGTTCTTAAACCGGAAATGAATTCGCAGTGACATTGATCATGATATTGTTGCCTGATTCTTCGCAGTTTAATGTAATACAACTGTTGCATCTGTAATTATTTTGTTATTTAATTAATGTACTAAAAATATTATTATTAAAATGGGAAATTAATGAAATATAAACATACATATAATGAGAAAATCCGATAAGATTCGATTATACATTTATATACTGGAACGATTTTTAAGATAACACATTTCGTTACATATATTTAAAAATTGGAATAAGAGGTCGCATATATTGACTCAATAATAATCGTATGCCAAAAGGCAGCGTTTCTGTTCGCCACTCACTCATTCTCTATAATATACAAGCGAGAAACATATACAAGCCAACATTTTTGTCTACAATCTTAATGGAACCCACTTATACATACACTTATACGCATCGCGGAACTGTTCAACGGAAGCACAAGACGGAACGAAAAATTACAGACATTCATACGTATGTCACGTACATTGTTACCGTACGTGGCACCGTAGAGCCATACAAACACCCAAACATACATGATCTTACTACATGATTAAGAGAAGTGTAAAAAATAATAACAGTCTATTTAATGACGTCAGCATGTGTGTGCATGAATCTTTTTTTATATCATATAGGAGTTGCTGACGAGCATGCAGTCCACATGATAGTAAGTTGCTACTACCGCCCATGGACATCTGTAATCAACGCCAGACAGGATTAGATATTCCTAACTTCGTAAAAAACAACTATCTTTATATTATAGTGAGTATTAAGAAGAATTAAAGCCCTGTGACAATTTGACAAACGGTTAAACAGCGGAGGCTTAGTAATAAAGTACTTTTACGGAATATTGAAAATGAGCACTTAGTCAAGTATTCAGGATAGATTCCTTCCTGACAGAGATTGAACCCGTAACTATTTGCATACCAATACAATATAATCATCCTTCGGGCAAAGGGATCTAGTATCTTGTAAAGCAAGTGAATTTAGAAAATTGCACATTTTTTATATTTTTATGAAATATTATTTTTATTTTAACTGTAAACATAATATATGCGATGGGAAACGCGATTTTTAATCCATACCCTTGAAACAAACACTTTTTATCAAACGTCACCACAACATTATAAGTAAACCAAAACATTATCTTTGTCTCAGCTATCGGGCATCTATTAATATCTTATCTTTTACTACAATGTGATACGGGGATTATTAGGGGACCGCACCAAAAGGATAAAAACGGAACCCTCTTACTAAGCCACCTCTATCTGTCCATCTGCCACAGAACTCTATCTCTTGAATCGTAATAGATTGATGACCGCTTTGCCAATAAATAATAAATAAAAAAAACCGTGCGGCACTCAGGCATTTTTTATCAACTTGCAATTATAATTATTTATTTAACAGATATACGAAGGTAATCGGAGTCCAAACGAAGCCAAGGTCACAATGTATATAGCAGGGTCAAATCGAAGTCAGGAGAAAGACAAAAAACATTTTTTTCAATATCTCTTCGGTAGGACTACGCAAACTGGTCAGCAACACCACGAAACAACAAACAAAAATGGCGCCAGAAATCATAATGGCGTTTTGATTTTTTACTGTCTAATCTGTCAGTTGTAATTCTACGTTTAAAAATTACAAACACTCTTTTACGATATTTTATTAATCCAGAATTTCAACATAGTTTATGTTGGTAAAACATATTATTTGAATAATGTGGTAATATATTTTTTGAATACAATATAATAGGAATATAAAAAATACTAAAACAAATTTTAATATTTCCGCACGGATTATAACAAAATATGTATTACTGCTATCTGTATTCAAGTTGACGAATTAAGGTGTTAGGTTTTATTTTCTTGATTCGGTCACAGCTTTCAATCCCCCGCGATAAAAGCTATGCAATAGCTTAAAAGCTTTTTAGTATTTGTTGTTTCAACCGGTGTCTTTCAGCATTTTGGGTACTAACTATAATAGGAACTGTAATAGGAAGACAGTTCATTTTTTTACAATGTATTAACTTCAATGGCTGCTATGATACTAAACAATAAAAATTTGGTGGTACGGAATCCTCGCGAATTCGACTCGCACTTGGCCATTTATTTTTTTAAATTTTGTCTACTATTTGCGAGCCGAAAAAATCTCTCATCTCTTTGTTTATTCGCCAGTAAATAATTGTTCATCGTCAATTATTATAATGTATTTTATACTTTTTAGGTTAAAATATTTATCTATGATCATGATAAACATATTAAGTTGTTAATATAACACAATCAATCTTATTAATCGAAAAAAATCCCAATAGAAAAGAAAACACATTTAACAAACTTAATTTAAATAAAAATGTAATAAATGCATACACCAATATGAAATGATGATCTTGAACTGAATAAGTTTTAATCAAACGACGCCACCACAGTGAAACTTTTTTACCCATTATACAAGTTTTGTTAAGTTTAATAAATAACATAAAATAAAGCAGACCAATATGCAGTATTAGACCAGGGTCGATAATTTTTGAAACCAAAAAAAATTACAATAGAATGAAACCCATTGGAAAAGGAGGGAAATATGATCAAAATGAAAGGAAAAATAAATTACGGTCGATCCGAGTTCGGGAAGTGGGAGGGGGTGAGTTTTTAAGGGTAAAAATGGTTTATCTTGATTTCCGGCTAATCTACACGTCCTATGCGAAAAAGTTCAATGGCAAAGTTGTAGGTAATAAAAAGATCTACAACTTTTGTATTTGCAATTTTTTCACATAACCTCAAAATTTGGGTGAAAAATTCAAAAAACCAAGTTTTTGGTTTTTTATTTATCTTTTTCAAAAAAAAAATTTTATACGAAATTTGGTGAAAACTTACCTTATTATGTCCCAAATACACTGTAATGTATTTGATTAAAAATATTTATTTTATCGCCTTATTTTCACTTAATATCAAAAAAGCACCCTAATTTTCAATCGAAAATTCTGACGTCGAAATATCAGCTTTTTTTAAAAAGTTTGGGGGCTTTTTGTTCGTTGAAATATCTACTTTCTGATGGTGTAAAAAAAATATACGTTACTATAGGAAATGTTCTCAGAAAATGCAAAAAATTGAAAAAAACCCAATTGTATTTATTGTCGATTCTCTTCTTGCTAGACTCCACTATAACGATTCAAAGCTGATTTTTTTATTTCATACACTTGCTTGTCATCTGACTTATTGCAGATTATACAAACAGATCCATCCATACTGATAATCTGAAAAGACAAAATTAAATTAATAATGCCTTCAAAGTTTTTTTTTTTTTATTATTATTATTTTTTTTTTTTATAATATAGGAGTAGAAGACGAGCATGCAGTTCACTTGATGGTAAGTGGCTACTGCCGCCCATGGACATCTGTAATCAACCTCAGATAGGATTAGATATTTCTACCTGAGGTCGGCCACAGATGCGCCGCTACCCCTGAGGACTAAGCTGGAACGCCTCGGAAAAGTCTGTCTCCTTTACCACACCCTTCAAACCGGAATACAGCAGCGCCTAACACTGCTGTTATTAGGTAGAAATAGGTGTGGCGGTGGTGCCGCCGGAGTCGAACCACAAAGGGTTCTACCACCTTCGAATTGTATGAAGGAATTCGAATTCCTTTTATCATGAGTATAACTAAATTTGTTTGTATAAAATAAACGAAATTACTATTTTTTATTCTTGTACTAAAATATCATTCAATTTTAATTTTTTAGGTTATGTTATGTTAAACATACTATTTATGAAAGAAAATATTACTATTTTTATTTTAAAGTTGATTAATATAGATTAAAATACAGATTGTATTTACCTTGCTATGTAGATTCCAAACGATTTTTTGAATAAAGTAAATTTCTCACAATTCACTTAAGTAACTGAGCCTGCACGTGTATTTTTAAAAACGATGTTGTACACTGCTCTGTATCTCGAATACTGGCTAACGGTTTTTACAGCTGCTACGAAATAGCAGGTACGAGTATGTAGTAAGGCCCAGACCCTCCTAGGTCCGTCCCCACTTCTCTATGAAATAACTTACAATGGGCTAAAATTTACCGAAGGTCACTCAGGTATATAAATTATCTTAAAACAGCAGTAAATAGACATCTACAAATATTATTTAAATAAGATTCTACAACTTTTTCAAAATATTGTAGATGTCTTATTAAATATTAACTTTATTAACTTATTTGTTTGTTAATTATTGAAGTATATTTTAATTTGCAACTTTTTCATTTATCAATAAAACATGAAATCTTACGTTTTTTGAGTAATTAAAGTGTAAATTTTAATAAATACCTCAAAATTGTACATAATGATATAAAAAATGTTTTCGAATTTGGGTTTTTTTCAATTTTTTGCATTTTCTGAGAACATTTCCTATAGTTATGTAACAAACTTTTTGAAAAAAGCTGATATTTTGACGTCAGAATTTTCGATTGAAAATTAGGATGCTTTTTTGATATTAAGTGAAAATAAGGCGAAAAAATAAATATTTTTAATCAAATAAATTACAGTGTATTTGGGACATAATAAGGTAAGTTTTCACCAAATTTCGTATAAATTTTTTTTTTTTGAAAACGATATAAATAAAAAACCAAAAACTTGGTTTTTTGAATTTTTCACCCAAATTTTGAGGTTATGTGAAAAAATTGCAAATACAGAAGTTGTAGATCTTTTTATTACCTACAACTTTGCCATTGAACTTTTTCGCATAGGACGTGTAGATTAGCCGGAAATCAAGATAAACCATTTTTTACCCTTAAAAGCTCACCCCCTCCCACTTCCCGAACTCGGATCGACCGTAATTTATTTTTCCTTTCATTTTGATCATATTCCCCTCCTTTTCCAATGGGTTTCATTCTATTGTAATTTTTTTTCAGTTTTTACCATTTTTAAAGGCTTCGGCACTGGTCTATATATAAATAAGGCTTACCTGTATTCCACTATATGTGCCGCAAACGTATAATTGAGACAGTGTATAAAATTGGTAATGAGTAAACAGAACACCAGAAACCATATCTGTAGGTGGTAACGTCCCCGATTACTGAACTCATCGAGCACATCATCCAATTTCGTATGCTTTTGTTTTTTAAAACACGAAATGCCTACACATATGGGACAACATGTTGTTGTGCCTACAACGTATTTCGTCTTCGTGTATTCCTACTCTTCTACTTACTATCTGCTCCGAAAACAACTGAAATATGTCATCTTTATATATATATTTCTTATGTGCGTGTGTATGTCACTGAACTCCTCCTAAACAACTAGGCTGATTTTGATGAAATTTGTTGTGTGTGTTCAAGGGGACTTGAGAATGGTTTAGATTCGCAATTTAGTCCGTGGGAAAAGGTTTTTCTAATTAATTTTTAATTCGTAAGTAGTTATAGAATCGGAAACTATGCATTTCAAGTGATGATCTTTAGCAAAGTTGTTGTCCAAGAGCCCACGAGGGTTTGGGAGTTGCTAAGACCAATTTTCGACAGATGGCACCACTGTCATTCCAATGCAGGTACATATTTTCCGTTTTATGTATGTCATATTATTTCTTTATAATGCGGGCGAAGCCGCGGGCACCACTAGTTGCATTATATATTTACATACTTTCAAGACTAAATTAATAAAATACATACAGCTGAATTGATAAACTCCTCGTTTTCGGATATCTGTTATAATGTATGTATACATTCTTACAAGCCTTGAGAATATGACCTAATAACACGCACGTCGTTCTAGTTTCAGATAAAATACCAATTATTGATTACTAAATTAACTTAATACTACTACTAACCGAAAAATATCCGAAAACAGTGTTGGCTTAGAAAAGTTAAGTTATTAGGCGTCTTGATTTAATTACTCGAAAGCCGTAACCAATAAACTATTTTAATTTGAAACTCGGTGATATTAACTCAACATAGAGCATTATAATGTTTTAAATGTGAAGTAGAGAGTTATACCAATTTGGATTAATTCTTTTATATAAACTATGTTTTCTTTAATATACGTTCACTTGTACATCTTTTAGGTATTTTTGAAAAAAAAAGCAACAATCATTGGGAGAGTAGTTGTCACCAATTAAAGAGCTGAGATCTTCAAGTGTGAAATATGTAGGTGAAATAGTTTTGCACTTATGGAAAGGACGTACCATTTTCGATTTCCATCATTTGTGTAATATACACCTTGACCCGTCTTTCTTCCTTTTTTCCGAACTTGGCTGATACACTACCGTGTACCGTGTAACAAAGCCATATACACGTATGTGCAATTTATGATTTACATTTCAATTCCATTGTCTCATTATGTTCCGTTACGTGGTGTCTGTGAAATATTTTATACACGGGTGTTATATTATATTTTACACAATGCGTTATGTTATCCGTTTGTTTCATTTATATTTTTAATTATTCCACCGGATATTTAAAAAATATGACTATTTATAATAATAAAGTTTTAAAGGAATACGGATTTCTTACCTACCTAATTAATTTGCCAAGCTCATTTGTGGCGTCATCTGTTGATGAGTTGCGAGAAGTCGCAACAATCTATAGATTAATGGAAATAATTTATTCACATACTTAAGTGTTAAGTATGTGAATAAATTTGCTTTGATAGCAGAACAGCAGCAGAACAGGATTCTTTGAAGCAGAATCCAAAGAACAAATCCCATGCGCCAATCCAATCCCACTCCCGTCTAATTTTTAGTCTTGTCCGTGTTAAAAATTAATTATCCCTTGCTTTAACAGAGAATAAAACGCTACCATGCTAAAAATACACTCTCATACTTTACCCCAACCGTGCCAAAAAAGGATAACTACAACAGCTTGATCCGTTATCGCAAATGCGCCAAAAACTTTTAAAATCAGTTGAACTTTTTGGATATTCAATTGTGTTTTAAAACTGCACATAGTATCTGTGGCTACAATCAATATTGTAATCCACAGATCCGTGTATCCGCATATAATCCCACAGAAGTGGCGCCTGTGGTTATGTACATGCATCGTGCGGTTCCAATGATTGCGAGCGGCAAATAAAAACCGGTGGGTTTGCGGCTACACCGCTGCAGGCGTCGGGCCGCATGTCAAAGTGGGTTTTTAATTTATCTGGGTTTTATTGAGGTTTTAATATAAAATAATTAAGGGGAAATTGAATAAACTCGATAGTCCTGTGGTAACGGTTTACAATTACAAAAAGCATTCCGTACCGTAAGCGTAGGAGATGACTAAGGGATTTCATCTTCTGGGGTAACAACGTATCTACGACCGATATCAAAAGACAATCAAATTCTATTACAAATTGATCCCACATTACAGGATATTCAAGAGCGGTAGTGACTACATGCGAGTTAATTACTTAGTAGTATTTAAGAAAGAAATTGACCTGTACAATTCAGAGGATGGTTGAATAAGATACTCGTAGCTATTATGTATTTAATGCCTGTATGTACTAGTGTAAAAATATTGATATTTTAATTATAATTCAATATTTTTTAATTTACCTCGTTGCCTTTATACTATACTTTATACTACTATTGTTAACCCAAATTAACAAACTAAAATTCATTCACCCATTATCCGGGTATAAGTAAACAAAAACTTCATTTTTTTACGTAAACGTAATTCACTAAACGTAACTAACTTCACATTGGGGTATAATAAACACAATCTACGTGTTCCCGGAAAGCAACATTTTCTCCCGCTATATTTATCCTTGTTCCGGGAACTCGCTAAACAATATACGTTTTACACTGGCTTAACGGATCATATAGGAAAAGTTTATTTTTAAATGTACAAAATAAATACCTTTATTAGGTACTTACTAGCTTTCGCCCGCGTCTCTGTTCGCATAGACTCTGTATTTAACCTTAAGTAATCATAATAAAAAAAACACATCATATCATTAGGTGTTCAAGAAGAATATTTTCTACGCATTTACCACATTTTAGCCACATCGCCCTAGCCAAACTAAAATTTTCTTTTATTAGAGAAACTTAGAATTATATTGGACTGACTTATATTAATGGCTTTCTTACAACACCCTTCACAACAGACACACAAAATAGATGTGGAATTATTGCTTTGAACTTATACCACGAATGATTCTACCACCCTTTCGATCCCTTTCAGAAACATAAGATCGCTGAAACTAAAATACAGCACAAATTAATATAATTCATCCAATATCATGAGTACAACTTTATAATATAATGTGTGCAATTCTGTTTTGTAAATTAGACTCCACATATCCTTTTGTTCTATGGAAAGCTCGAACAGAATTGAATTTCCTGGAATTATTTGCTAAACTATTTTGGTGAATGGCGCTGCATGGACTGTATGTAATGTCATGCGTATTTTAAACATCATACCTATAGAATAAAAAGTCTACTACATTTTGTTTTATTCCTTTTCTGAAATCTATATTTGCTATAAAAGACCGCGAAGTTCAAATCACAAGCATGTACTTCTGATTTGTGTGTTAAGTTAAAAATAATTATTTATCACATGTTTAACTGTGGATATCATGAATTGACCTACATGCCTGAAAGTTATGTCATGTGCAATGTGCAAAGTCTACCAATTAGCACTTGGCAAGCTTGGTACATAAGGCTTGAGACATAACCCGTCTTAAACTAGAGATCGAGAGGTGGCCCTATAATTTGTTTTTGTTAGTGTCTTAATGTTTTACTTAATGCATGCTCATTGCTCACTATTTATTTATTTTAAATTAAGATATCTCATAAAGTGAAATATATATTTTGTTTGAGAATAAAATGTCTTTAACCAGAATTAGAAATATTTAACTAAAATATAATAGTCTGTAATGAGTATATAATGAAATATTTATTATACTCATACGGTATAATAAATACATTAAACAATTTCCACATAACTCTATTACAGTTTAAATTTGAACCACAATAAAAGTAATCATTTCCATTAAATAAATTTTAATGCGAACCAAAACTAATAATTTTCGATTACCGTTGTTTGAAACTGTAAAATTAAATTTCATTACACAAAGGTAACCTCTATAATAGGCACTGAATTGTTACGACCGGATACATGTGGCTACGTTCATTATTATGCAATAATTGTCCTACCGCGAACGAATGAGCGATGAGCGATGTTTTCATCTCATAAAAGTTTTAAGGGCTAAAAACAGAATCACGATCTTGAGGCATATTTTAAATATCTATCAGCTAGAGGAAAACACGTCTAAAATAGTCCATATATTCGGATCTATTTTTGATTATAAGTCGAAGAATATTTGCAGAAGACACAAACACAAAAAATACTAGGTTCTTCCATCTTTTCATCAAGACCAGATAATGGTGAAGATAAAATAATCCCAAATTGGATCACTACTCCAACGCAAACTGTACGTAAATAAATTTACCACATACCTGTATTTGTTCTACTAATTTACAGTGACATTTGTAACTAAAGACTCTGAAATTTAATTTCCTTTATTTATTGCCGTTTCTTTAAAAAGTGACTTAATTAAATGAACTGCCTTAAAACTATTATTGGCAAATTTTCCCTCAGAAAAAGGTTTATATCGTAGCCACGATGCTTGAACATGTTGACCGCAGCATATAAAACTTCGCAATAAGACGCACCTACCTATCACCTGGATTGAATACTTAGTAGCCTTTTACAACATCCAGGAACGGCAAAGAAGACCACTTCTTAATCCATATTATTCCTAATCCACTCGCTTCCATAGATAAGACAATACCTGCAAACAACGATCTCGTGGAGGGAGGCGGCGGGCGCGCCCTAACCCTTCGATCTCGAAAATTATTTCAATAACTCTGAGAGCTGAAATATGCAGGGCCGGAATCCGAAGACAACTTTTTACATCTCCCCAATAAATTGTCTGAATTCTTCGCGATACGAAATTTGTAAGGGATTAATTTTGTTTAATTAAAATTTTGAGGTAATTGAAGTGCGGGAATAATTTTTAAACCGATCCGGGAATTTAATATAGCCGGGCGGTGGGCGCTTATTGAAATATTTGTGTTTACGGCACAAAACGGTGCCTGATGCGACGTACCGGTCCGGAATCCGGTAAAACTTGCGTCAAAGGAGGTCCATGTAGCGAGATATTCTGGCGGTTTTTTGAACGTGCGCTTCAAATATTTTCGAAGTTTCGCCGGAATATTGAAGCTTTCATAACTCTGATGAAATTCATAAACAATGTCAGTAAAGTATTTGTGTAGTGTCATTCCCGATCGTTTAGAAATTAGAATACACCCTAACTACAAGCTGATGGTAAGTATCCACCTCCAACTATGTAAATTTGTAAAAACCTCTCATAGAATTAAGCTTGTCTGAGATATGAGGATACTACATTATACCTACCTACTACGATATAGTTATCGAGATAGGTACTATCTCGTAGTCGTCTCGTCTTATAGTTTATTGTCTTTTAAACAACACATTTTGCACTCCTAATTCAGTACTAAGCTGTCGTGTATTATAAAGACAGACAAAAATGAGTAAATAAACATTTTATAGTATATATAAGTTGCAACGACCGTTACCGACTGTCGCCGAACGTCGCCGATTGTCGTCAGCGACAACCGCCAATGAACAACGACCGTCGACGACAGTCGTGGACATAAATCCGACCAGTATTGCATTCGCTCAACCACGTGAACCATAAAATGTGATTATAACCGCAAAATATGTTACCGGTTTAGAAATATGAAAGTATTGCTACAAAACTATAAACGCTCATAGCGGTGTCAACAAAAATGCAATATGGCGCACATGCAGTTCCGCTCTAACGATAAAGTGCAAGGTTTTAATTCAAATTTATAGCCGCAACAGCGCTGTATTACGGCCGGAATGCAGCTTTATCACTACCGATTTTTGAATTGTGTTTTTATTAAAAGTTTTATAGGTGTTCAATACCGTGTTGAGCTTAACATTTTCTAATGACATTTAGTTAATTTGCATGGCTAAGTCTTAAAGTCTAGTAGAAATTAGCTTAATTTTTTATACTTAAATGGTTTAAATGGTTAAACTTTGATGTAGTTTAGGTTTTAATAGCTCCAGATATTCAAAACAAGAGTGTTATTTTATGGGTTTATAATCTCGTAGGTTGAATCTGTGATAAAACATCGAATTTAGAATTTATTTTTCGGTGTCAACAAGAATGCAATATGGCGCACATGCAGTTCCGCTCTAACGATAAAGTGCAAGGTTTTAATTCAAATTTATAGCCGCAACAGCGCTGTATTACGGCCGATATGCAGCTTTATCACTACCGATTTTTGAATTGTGTTTTTATTAAAAGATTTGTAGGTATTCAATATTGTGTTTAGCTAAACATTTTCTAATAACATTTAGTTCATTTACATGTCTAAGTCTTAAAGTCTAGTAGAAATTAGCTTAAATTTTGATAAAGAAAAGTAATAATGGTCATACTTTGATGTAATTTAGGTTTTTATAAGTCCTGATATTAAAAACAAGAGTGTTATTTTGGTGGGTTTATAATCTCGTAGGCTAAATCTGTGATAAAACATCGAATTTACACAAGCTTACACTTTAAAGACGATAGCGCCAGTAGCGCCGCTCTTTTGAATGAGGAAATCAGATGAACTATTTGTATGTGTTATTTTGACATTATATGTTAACACGAAGGTCGACTTTTGTCGTTTTTGAACACAGATTAGTAAAGATACTTCGCCGCCTTGAAATTGAATGAAGCCATAAACGGCTTATTAGGAAGTTCCTTCTTTGAAATATTAACAAATACATAAAACATTTTAGAGAAAATTTACGAATAAATAACTAATAAGGCGTAATTTACATAATCAATAAATAATTATTTCAAATATTTTAGGGACATTTTAGCACGGAGACGTGGCATAACTTTTTTACGCAACTATTTCAATTCTCAAAACTGGGTACATTTTCTTGTTAGGAGTGAGTAATCTTTACTTATCTATGTTTTTGAAATACACAGTTCATTTGCCATAATTGCAGACTTTTTTGAACAATCGTGATTGTAATTTATTAAGATCAAAGTTCGTGCTGGTATTTATTCCACTTAGTAAAACTTCCAGACAAATGTAAAAAAATATAGAAAATCGAATTTTCACGTATTTTCATTTTAACTCATTAAAAATGGACTCCACTTAACGACAGGTGGGCTCGCGCGCCAGTTAATCACTTAAAAGATTAAATGACCTCGTTAACTTTTATATTTTATGATAAAAGGGAACTCGAAATTTCCAATACCGAAATGGGTGCTCGAAGGCTAATTTGTTAATATATTCCACAGTCCACAGTCAAGTGGTTCGTGGAGCCAGGTGGCGCCACTGTACACACAATATTGAATTACAAATTTTCGTTTTTGCATACGCGTGCGAGGCGTCCGCTGAATAAAGTAAACTGTTGTTAATTTAAACCAGATTTCGTTTTATGCACCACTTTTTAGGACTGTATACATAGGCATACCTGCATATTCTACAAATATCTCGAAACGAGGATTCAACATTTTTTAATCAGGTAATGTCATTAACGATGACTTATTACAAATTAAATAAATATATTTATATTGAAATAAATTAAAAAAAAAACAGCTTTTTGGTATTCTTATAAATTCATCCATATATGGGCATAATGCATAAAAATAATTGATATTGAATATGTCACCATGATAATGATGAATTGTCATCTAAATATTCCGATCCCAACATATTTATTATCTTTTAAATTCTACACTCACTAGAAGTTGCTCGTTGAAAACATGTGGAAAGTGGTTCCACTTTCGTGACTCTAATCCAGAGGCATCACGGGAGCAATTATTTCTCCATCAGACTCTTGATTTGACTCTGGGACGATTTACAGATTTCTATGGGTGGCAGTCGTCAATTACAATCAGGACAATAAAATATATACATATTCATACATACATGTCACAGATTAACTAAATATAAGTCTGTTAATTTGCTAATAGATGGCGTTATCTTCAGTCAGTCGATATGGCGCACAATTACAGTCAAGACTCCGTTGCCGTTTGCAAACGAAGCTTTAGTTAAGTACAATATACATATTATTATAAGAAGTCTTTGGAAGCAAATTCGCACGTTAGCCTTACAAGTAAGATAACCTTTGTTCGACGGAGAGACGGCACGTAGCCTGCATGTGCAAAACTCATTTGTAAGCTAACTGTGACATTACTGCATATTAATATTATGAACGCGATCGGAGCGAAATAGTATCTGTCTGCATGATTGTTTAAATAAAATATATAATTCTATATACACTTATTCGCTATTTTTATGAAGTATATTGTCTCTCTCTTCAAAAGATCTCTTCAAGAGGCTCTTCAAGAGTGGTGTAAAAGGAGCTCTCCTTCAAAGCCGGCGATGCATTGGCGACTCTGGTGTTGCAAATGTCCATAGGCGACGGCGACCGCTTTCCACCAGGTAGCCCGTCTGCCTTATCGTTAGGTATAAATATAAAAAAACATATTAATATGAGAGTAGCAAACAACCATATTGATGGTAAGTGATGACTGCGGCCCATGAATATCTGTAACCAACTCCGTAGAACAAGTCCTACGATCAACCGATGTAGATGCTGCTACAGATGCGGTATCATTCGTGAAGATAAATCATAAGGCATTATATCAGCCAGCATCTACACTGAAACGCATAACATCTTCGCAGGGTTCTACATGAGTGGAAGTTTTTTTTTATAGGAGTAACAGAGGAGCATGCAGTCCAACTGATGGTAAGTAGCTACCGCTGCCCATGAACATCTAAAATCAATCCCAAATTCCTACCCGAGATCAGCCACAGATGCGCCGCTGCCATGAGCTAAGCTGAAACGCGTCGGAAAAGTATGTATCCCCTACCACCCTTCAAACCAGAACACAGCAGCGCTTAACACTGCTTTTCTTGGGGTAGAACTTCTGTTCTATATAGACTTGATTACAAAAGTCTGTGGGCGGCAGTGACAACTTACCATCACGTAGCCTACATGCTTCTTTGCTACTTAAATCTTATAAAATATCCCACCAATAACCCTCCCACCAACCGGCACAACGATAACCATTCCATATGAAACGCTAAAGTTAATATCGTTCTTTTTATTAAATTTTACCCCCCACTTTCTAAGCTGCGAGTATTTACGTGTATTAGATTGCAGCGAGACGTTGTTAGTTACGGTTAAGTCTGTCGTGTGTACCTTAATTCTCTAGGTAATTCTAATAAAATGTTATACTTATATCGCATTCGTTTTTGTGATTGCTATAAAATTTATAAAAATTGTATTTTTTTTCTCATATATTATGATGGTTACTTTTCATGCAATGAGCGAGCTGAAACTAATTTGCTATTTGTATCCACTTTATGCTTTACCAAACTTTTCAAATATTTTTTGATGATTTTTAATATCGCTGATTTAGTATCATAGCTATGAAATAAATATGTACTTCAACGCCAGTACTAGAAACTTAGACAGAATAAAACTTGCAAGATCAATCTATAAAAATAACACCATGGTTCTGACCAATCACAAAATTCCGTGGGACAACCGCAATTAGTTAAACCGACCGATTTACACGCGGTCACAATTTTTGCACATGAAACTTTTATAACAATTTTTTAATAACTCACCGTTAAAATAACAATGCGAAAACTTCAATTTCTGAAAATAAGCGAGAGCGGCACGTAAATGTGAAATTTAATAAAGTTAAAAACAATTTAAAACATTGAAGCCACGCGTGGAAAGTTTTTTTCGATGGGAAATGGCGCAGGTCGCGGTTTTAACGTTAAAAAAATTTACGCAACGCTTCACACATATTTTGTTAAGGGTACCTTTATACTTATAGTAAGAGTATATAGCTAAGTGGGTTGGTATGAAACAGGTTTAAATTTATTTATTATTTTATTTTATTTATACATGGTTAATTAAAGTTGGTTTAAATGTTTTCCTGTTTTTTAAGCACTAATAAACTAGTGGTTTAAAATGCGGCTTCTTACACTAGATTTGAATCCTAGGCGTCTGATTTTTAGAAATATGTGTATTAAAAATACTTAACCGTTTTTCCTTTTACCTTTTAACATCTTATCTACATATCTGCGAGTTAGGTTAAAAGTTTTTAAATGGAACTGAAATAAAAAAACTATATTTAAATACTTATTTTAATAACTTATGAAAGTAATTCAAAACATTATATAATTTTTGGTTTAATACCACCCTACATTTTCTTTACTAGAAAAATTATAGTTCAAAAAACTAAAAAACACGCTTTTATGATAAAATCAACTAAAAAGTAGAAAATAATTTTCAATCTAAGAATCAATTAAGGAACAGTAAATAGTATAATTGTGGAAAAAGTGTGGGGTGCTTTTCGAACCTGATAAATGGAGCACCCCACACTTTTTCCACAATTATACTATTTACTGTTCCTTAATTGATTCTTAGATTGAAAATTATTTTCTACTTTTTAGTTGATTTTATCATAAAAGCGTGTTTTTTAGTTTTTTGAACTATAATTATTTATTAATTTTTAGTATTTCTCGTTATAGCGACCACCATTATTCATCGTTTGTAAAAAAATCAAGTGTCTATCTATTACGATTTAAGAGATAAAGCCCAACGACAGACGAACAGACCGCAGAGGGTTTCGTTTTAACCTTTGAGTACGGAATCCTAAAAATCATTCTACAAGAGCGCATTATAGATATGTTTCAGAACATTTGAGTTATAGGGAAATAACATTATTATTTTCTAAACTAAAAATCACGATATAAAAGTTACGCCTATTGAAACTAAATAGCAATAATTATTATTTGCAATCTAAAGTTGCGATGAACTTTGCTGAAGGTGTTTGAAAAATCTCGCCTCGAAAATCGTTAATCCAGAGGATGTTGATAAGGACAATGGTACAAAACTATTAATGTTTAAAATATTGAATTGTCATCGGTCCTTAATAAGTATGCCAAATTTCGAGTTAATCCGACGTTTTGAAGGGGGTTAAAATCATGTTCAAAGATTCCGTTACATACTAACATACCAACATACATACGTCTGAAGCTAATAAAAGCGTGTTAAAAAAAATGTAAAAAATTTGAAATATTTCACTGAAATTGTTTTTTTTATTATTTAAATCTATTTCTGTTATTAAAACTTTAAGCGACATAAGAATAGTAACGCAGCGAACGCGGCCATTTCCAGTGAGTAGCGCGGGGTGAAGTGGTACCACGTGAAACTTTTATACGCAACAGTTCACACGTATTTGTTGAACGATCCTCGCGAATCGTGAAAATGGTTTCCGAAAGAGACTTTTAGTAATAAATAAAATATGAAACTACATTTTTTGTCACATATGCGGCGTTATAACATATTCGACTTATACGCATTTTGAGGGTCATTAAACTGTATCAACCAAAATATCCAAATTGTATTGATTTTTATGGACAGTAATTAACAACATGGCCTTGTGTTGACTTATGGTTAGCATTGGCAAGAACTTATAACAGACTGGAGTTATGCGCCATCACTTTATAACTACTACAATTTATCAAATCGATGCGAACTTTGGTACTAGTACGTAAAATTTGCATAGATTGAAGAAAAAAAGTATTTCTGTTACATAAACTTTAAGCAACATTAACATAGTATCACAGCAAACACAGCCATTTCCAGTGAGTAGCGCGGGGTGAAGTGGTACCACGTAAAACTTTTATACGCAACAGTTCACAAGTATTTGTTTAACGATATAGTGATCACTACGAGATATAAGTCATCGCCAAGATCCTTCTTCATTTATCTCTATGTAATCTAATATAACTGTTATAGCCATTAGTTTATATAATAACTGATATCTTTCCACACGAGACCATTAGGATAAAGTTGAGCTTTCTAGACTCTATAGACTGTCCATAAAGTGGCCTACACTTTACAGTTGGGCCGTTTTAATGTTTTATTGTGTTTTTATTGATCTCACAACGGAATATAACAGTATGATCTAATAAAGGCCTTATATATTTACCCCCAGTTTTATTGACATTGGCCTTTGTAAGGGTCTTTCACACTTTACGCGTTTGAGACGCGACTACATTTATTACAAATTGTTTCTCTTGTAAATGTTATGTCTCGAAGCAAGATATTCAAAATAAAATATTTCAAAGATTAAATTTTACTTACCTAATACAATCCAATGAAAACAATTAACAGTCAGTCATAAAAATATGACGGAGAAGCACGCGTTGTTTGCGCTTGGAGTGTTAATACTCTTGGAGTGTTAATACTTTATTTGAAAACATTTGACACGGGTTGGCCATGGTTCAACAATGCGCATTCGACCATGGTAAAGTGTGTTTAGGCCTCTCCTGGTGGTGGCATGAGATCCATTCCCAGCAAAAGGACGAACAACGACCAACCATAACAATGCACACATTTATTCCATTTAAAATTAATAACTACTTCACTCGATGTGTTGAACGGCCGTTTACCTCGTTATTTCAATAAATAAAAAGCTTTTGTTGTGGTTTACAACCGCCAACCACGTTTTCACACTGGTGTAGACAGAAATGGATTTTTATTAACACTTAACTGAAGCTATTTCAACATAACGTCCCATTGTACTTTCTAGAAATAACAATAAAAGATATAACCATGAAAATCTCATTACATTTCCATATCTCATTGTATCAAGTTTATTTGAAAAACATTTGAGGTTGATTACAAATAGTGGCACAATATGTACCGATAAGGTCTAAATTGTATTAGGCTGGGTATTTATTAACAAGGTAGTAGAACACTAGAACCCTTAGAGGTGAAGGTGGTAGAACCCCTTGTGGTTCGACTGCGGCGGCACCACTGTCACACTTATTTCTGCCTCATAACAGCAATATTAAACGCTACTCTGTTCTGGTTTGAAGGCTGTGGTAAGGGAGACATACTTTTCCGAGACGTTCTAATATCTAATCTTATCTGGGGTTGATTACAGATGACCATGGGCGGCAGTAGCCACTTACCATCAGATGGACTGCATGCTCGTCTGCTTTTCCTATATTTTTATAAAAAAAGCAATTTTGAACTGTAACCAAAGGTATAGTCGCTCCCCACTGGCCGTTCGCGGCATAGTTTTTGATGACAGTATCTGCAACGTTACAGATATCTGACTTCCTCTGAGATAAACAGAGCATTCGTTAGCCAAAAAAATGTATAAGAGCAATTTGTGGAAAGGCGCCATGGGACTCATGTAGACCACTTTTTAGAAAACTAGGGCTCCTTACTTTACCCTGTATGTATATCTTGGAAGTAGCATGCTTTACTAGAGCTAATCAAAATTTATTTGTAAAGGCAAGTGATATATACCCTAGGAACTCTAGAAATCCAGACCGATTAGTACTTCCTAGAAAACCTAGAACAGCTTTCTATCACCGAAATTGTGTCGCTATATGTGGAAGAATATTCAACGCTGTTCCTATGGATATAAAAGACTTGCCACTAACAAAATTCAAACATAAATTAAGATTGTGGCTAATTGACAAATGTTTTTTACAATGTGCAAGAATTTCTTGACATAAAATGATTAATTTATTTAGTATGTAATATTAAGTTTTATTAAATTGATTTTTTTTTGTATAAATTGGCGAAAAGTCTTGA
Source organism: Epargyreus clarus (assembly GCF_041222505.1). Classification (NCBI taxonomy): domain Eukaryota; kingdom Metazoa; phylum Arthropoda; class Insecta; order Lepidoptera; family Hesperiidae; genus Epargyreus; species Epargyreus clarus. The sequence goes on from NW_027332230.1 coordinate 16,025,409, forward strand.
CATTATAATTATAATCTATTCTAATTTATTAATTGTGATATTTGTGTGTATTATTTTATATTTAAATAATTATAATTGATCCTGTAATTATATAACAATTTTTGAAAAAATGCATTATATTGATAAAATATGTATATGAAGCATTTTACAAAATAAATATGATTTGATTTGACTAGACTATTTACCACGACGCACAACGCACGGGATACAGGTCTAAGACGCACACTCATCAAATACGTTGTCAAAACCGCCCGCCGTGTGACAAGACTTCGAGATGACGTTTGTACCTGACGCCATAACGTTTTTACGAGTGCCGACATAAAAATGCGAGTCGAATAGAGAGCTATATCGGTTTATATCGTTTTCCTTTGTATATTTAACGCGTCTATGCCAAACGCTGTTATGTGTGCATTTTATGGATGGTACCGTGAAGACATAATGAACTTCAATTTCGTGAATTGAAATATTATTCTATTTATGCCCACTTAAATGTATATAACTTTTTCAATCATATTGTAAAATATTATGTAGAGCATCGACTAACCGTTAACTAGAAAATCTAGTTATCATTAATCTAACCATTAACTAGGAAAACTGGTTATGGTAACCTTATATTCGATTATATAAAATAGCATATTAAAATCAAACGCTAAAATAATTACAGATTTTTTCAGATCTTATAACATATCGTATGTTAAGTCAAAAATACTGGAATATTTTTTATGTGATTGATTTTCCATTAAAAAATAGGTACGAGTATGTCGGCGAGTTCCCATTACCGAACTTATTTGATTCCAATAAAAATGAACGAAACGAACGACGACGAATATGAGAATCACTTAAATTCACTTTTATTTATAATTCGGGCAGAGTAACGTCTTACACGACTGATTTAATGCGAATGAACCACGCTCTACCAGCGCGTGGACTTAAATACTACTCGAGTGACAAACAGCCTAAGAACTACCCTCTCACATCACTTGTTTTGTTATAACAAGTGACGTGATTCACAATAAATTTACCTATTAATAAAATAACATTATATTGAAAATATTGTTTTAAAAATACGAGAATAAATATTTTAATATTATTATAATTTATATAATTTATTTGGTATGACTAACAAAGTGTTTTGAAGTACTACCGGAAGTCGTCCATATTTTAATCTAAATATTAATTCCACATTGACAATCAAAATGAACATGATAAAAATTAATAAAATGCCGCCCATATGTACTTCACAGTTACAATCACAGAAAGATTATAAATTAAAATAATTTATATCATCGGTTAAGTTAAGTAAGTTATATACCCGTATAATAATATGATATCGTTGTAGTCCACTATGTATATCGGGCAATTTTCGAATAGCCGAGGGCATTCCAACTGTCAGCGCAGTCCATTGTTGGCGCGGGCTGAGCGTTCTAGTGCCACTTCAGATAATTGCCGGCTTCGCTTTCAAAACAGATGATCCCTCTATTTTATGTGATGTATGAAACTATGCAAATAAATATTTAATTTAAAGCTGTGTGGTACTTACAAATGAAATATTGTTTTAAAATGGCAAGTCGCAGTTGTTTCAAGATATACCATTCGCGTGTCAAAACTCAAAACAGTACCCTTAGTATGAGTTTATACATTTTTACAAAAATGACTGCTTTTGTATTTTTTCACGTATTTGCCCATATATTTCCAATCAGCGCCCCTAACGGACTGTATCACAGCTGATTGGAAATGTGTGAGAAATACGTAAACAAATACAAAAACAGTCATTTTTGTAAAAACGTAAAATCTCATACGGGTGCAGATTAAAAAGTGTGTAACCATTAATTGATTAACTTGGAAATGTCTAAGCCAATTTTGAGGAGATATCCACATAACAATAAAACGAAACCGCGATACAAATATACCACGGATTACGCAAAACGTTTAATAAAAACGTTTTGTCTCTGCAACAAATTAATTTAATAAAGAAACTAAAGTCCACTAAGTAAATCCCAATTAAAGTTCCACTACTTTACGTTACAAAAGCGGACAGCGAGCTTACAGACAATTTCGTTGCTTCTGAACTTTTCTTAAGCTAATAAAAGCTGTGTATGGCACGTTAAGCAGGATTCATATGACAGATCTCAAAAATACAAGCCATGAAGTAATTATATTTATAGCTCTGTGAGACCTAAACCACGCACATCAGCCACGCTTTTTCGTAACTGCCATTCAGAATCCTGATAATTACTGAAATATATAAAACTTAAATTATACCTTGAAACCCTGCAAACTGTCATTTAGACATTAAAAATTATTTAGGCGCTATGCATTAGAGTGATACGCAATTCTGTTACGCGCTACTCACGTTCAAGACGAGCGACGCGATGCGGTAGAGTGATACACCACTCTGCTACTCGGTACTCATGTTCGAGACGAGCACCGCGATAGATTAGGGTGATACGCAACTCTGCGACGCGGTGCTCATGTTCGAGACGAGCATCACGATACGTTAGAGTGATACGCAACTCTGCTACGCGGTGCTCATGTTCGAGACGAGCACCGTGACACGTTAGAGTGATACGCAACTCTGCTACGCGGTGCTCATGTTCGAGACGAGCACCGCGACACGTTAGAGTGATACGCAACTCTGCTACGCGGTGCTCATGTTCGTGACGGGCACCACGATGCGCTAGAGTGATACGCAACTCTGCTACGCGGTACTCATGTTCGAGACGAGCACCGCGACACGTTAGAGTGATACGCAACTCTGCTACGCGGTGCTCATGTTCGAGACGAGCGACGCGATGCGCTAGAGTGACACGCACCTCTGCTACGCGGTGCTCATGTTCGAGACGAGCGACGCGATGCGCTAGAGTGATACGCAGCTCTGCTACGCGGTGCTCATGTTCGAGACGAGCGACGTGAAGCGCTAGAGTGATATGCAATTACCGTTTCATTTTTACAAACAATACGTAAGGCACTTTCCTTAATTTAAAAGTATTTAATTTAATTCAAGTGTGTAATCGTCGACGGTCGGTTCGCAATCGAACTCACATTCGTAAATGTCAAAAAATTGATGTTCGCTATATCACTAGTCTCTAATGTTCTTTTCCTTTTCAAACTAAAATGGAATCCGCTTAACAAGGCAGTAAAGCTCATTCCACACCCGATGGTCGGAACGTTGGAGCGGCCGCGTTATGTCCGGACAGCGGGAGCAATTCAATCCCGATACATCGCTTATCCGCGGCGAGACGACACCACGGGGTTGAGCCATTTCTCGGATCGCGGGACCCGTAGAACAAACCCTTACTAATTGTTCTCACTGGTGTGAGTTTGAATACAATGGATCTGGCGTAACAAAGTTGTAATGTCATTTAAATATTTAATATTATTGATTAATTTCGGATTATTGCAAACGCCATACTAGTTTAACATATAATAGGTAACAAATTCGAGGTCCAGCCAGAAATATATGTAAATAATTATAAATCGTTCACAACACGTTCATGATGAATGGGTGTAAAGAGTATTGCTTTAAATTCATTTCTTCCATACTTCTGATCCTTATTGAAAGTACAAATAACTATTATTAATTTTCATTCATTTTAACAGTGAAGTAAGTCATCACAAAGTTTTTTTTTTTTTATTTTTTTTTTTTTATTAGATTATATTTTTAATAGATTCAATTTCATTTGTGCGCGATACCGTATACTGTAAGCAACTTCATGAAATTTTCACACCAAAGTAAGAATCAATCGAGAATGTTCTGAGAACTAGTAGTAAACGAAGTGGCAACTGTACAGGAAATAAGGGTTCAGTTGGGGTGCGATACTGCCTCAGAAAACATTCGGCTTGATTGGCTGGTTCGACCACACTGGGATCGAACACCACTGATAGGATACGGTAATATTCCATTATGTCTGCCCTTTTTATGTAGGAAGCAGATTTAATGTTACCACTGAGGTCGATCACAGAAACTTCGACAAATACATCCAAGACAATACGGTGCCATCTTTTGGTCTGTAGCAGGGCACTACTAAAGTATAAAATACTAAACATTTGTAGATAAGTATAATAGAAACACTGCTAATACTATTTTCGTGATAATATAATAATAATAATAATAATCATCATAATTTATTTCAGAATTAGATTCCATATTATAAAAATTATAAAAAAATTAAATAAAATAAATAATATAAAAATTATAAAAAAAAACTAGTTTTTGCCCGCGGCTTCGCCCGCGTTTAAAAGAAAATAATGTAACATACTAACATACATAAAACTGAAAATTCGTACCTTCAACTTTGCTAAAGATCATCACTTGATCAAATGCATAGTTTACGATTCAATCTTTACTAATATCGATTAAAATAATCGATGTTTTGGGTCCAAAAGATCGATTCTCCGATTAATCGATCTTAGATCGCCATCCCTAGTCCCCGTGGGATTTCCGGGATAAAAACTATCCTATGTCCTTTCTCGGGTCTCAGACTATCTTTGTACAAAATTTCATTAAAATCGGTTCAGTGGTTTGGGCGTGAAGAAGAGACAACCAGACAGACAGACAGAGTTACTGTCGGATTTATAATATTAGTAAGGATATAATGACATCGCGATAATTCTAGTTCTAAAATTAAGAATATTCACTGTAGTCGGTTTTATTTTTTGTTTTTTGGCCGATATTTGGCTCTCTTGCAAAGTTCGTTGTCACATCGAGTTAAGCAATCTGTAACCTATCGTGAGTACTCGTCATAAAATAGCTTTTTCATCGTCAATCCATGTTTAAAATAACTATAACACATTTCTAATTTTCAGAATTATGTGCTTATTAGATATTCTGATCACTGGTTTAAATAAATAAAAACTTCAATAATAAAACAAATAAATAAAGGAACTAAATGCCTCAGAGTTCTTTAAACCCAAATGTATATGACATCTACCTACCAATCACTTCGCTACTATAATGAACTATGATTTAACATTTCTGAGGGAAGAAATGTACCCAGTGAGAAACAAAACTGTATTGTTGATAAAATAAAATGCCGCATCCAACACACTTACCGTTCCCGTTTATCGTACATCTGGTCCGATACCGGAATGGAGAGAGCCGGCCCCGGCCGTTTACTTTTACGCGGCCCGCATCCGGCACGGGACCGCGTTACGTCACTCGGGGCCGGATGAAACCCTAAAATGGGATAGCCATAGGTATATGGTTTGAAACATTGAGTGGTCGATCGATTTATTCGTAAAAAAAGAGCTTTCTACTGGTTAAAAGAAACATACACACACATCCACATTTGATTTATGCATGTTATGACTGTATTTATTGGGTACATTCGATTTATATTGGGTGCTATGTTATGTACGATATAAATATCCTTTAATATTTAATTAATTTTTAAACTGTGAAATTATTTTTAAAAGTCACTACACTTTTACTTAAAAAAATCCTATAAACATTCAAATAATATTTACATTTAAAAATAGATTTTAAATCAAATTGGATGTTGCAAATTATTTATTTCCCGAATGCAAAACATTCTATACAACGATATCAACGATCAACTTTGTGGCTTTAATGAAACCATTATTATCCTTAATAAATTATTTACAATTATGAGATAATAAGGATTAACATTAATAAAATTATTATTTAAGGACACGAAACATTTTGTACAACGACGTTGATGTCGTTCAACTTTGTGGTTTTAACAAAACCATTCTTAACCTTAATAAATTATTTACAATAGAATTAAGGATTAACATTTATATAATTAGTTCACTCGACTGTTTTAATCATGAACTCAGTTTACTGGTACCTGTTATTGTAATTATGATTCTAAACGAAATAGCAAAAGCGGGACGGTGTCCAACTTTCGCAATAGTGAGCGAGGTAATTTTTGTAATTAACCTTTAATTCAAAGCTGGAGAGTTTTATTATGAGAAAAGTTGAGACTGGAAGACTCTTTACATTGACGCAAACAGCTACCCGCTTCACTTGTTGTACTGTTAGCGAGGTAATATTGAACACAAAACGATATTACACAAAAATAAAACTGTCATCAGAAGTCTAAGTTTGAAGTACAGGTAGAGAACCCTGTGTGGTTCGACTCAGAAAGCGCCACCGCTTCACCTATTTGCTTAATGACAGCAATGTTAATCACTGTGTTTTGGATTGATGGAAGGAGGAGGGAGGAGGTAAGGGAGACATACTTAACCTCAGGTAGTACCTATCCGTAATTATCCCACCGGTAGTACCTACTAACCATGAGATGGACTCTATGTTCGTTGCTATCTCTCTATTGTACGAAAAAACAACCCATGAGTCATTTTTAAAAACCCACCTTTGTGCCACCGCTGAGTATGCGTCTCCTGTTCAAGTATGGATCAAGTGGATATAATTTTATTTTAAATCATCCTCTGAAATTAATTTTATTAGAGACAGGGATTGTCATTGCGGGGGCCGGTAACGATGGCTAATGAGCCCTCAATTAGCGGCTCATTGCGTTTCTAATTGCCCCCACTTCATTCCACATGCAAGCCACAGTTCCCAGCGTTGATGTAAACGATCGTTAGCTTTATGCATTTGATGGAATAAGCTGAAAGGTTAATGAGTTTGAGATCTGTAATAGTTCTTCCCGCGCCCTTCTTAGATGACTTCAATAGGGAACTTCCATACGCCCATGCTTTAGAAAGCACGATCAAAGCACGATCAAGTATCCGTCCCGGCTGTAATCTTTGGATAGCAATCGGTAAACCTTGTTAGCCTTATGATCAGTTGGAAAATATCTGACACTGGTTGGCCACTAAATGATGCCTTTCTCCGCCAATCTACAATAAAACAGTGCGATAAAATGAAGTAGGTACAAGTCACTCTTGGTTGAGTGGAGAGGCCCGAACATCGCATTATGACATAGAAAGTACTATCCGCTGGTAGCAACCGGGACCGGCGGCGTAACGTACTCTACAAAGCAAGTAACCTTGCATTAAAAATCCAACCAACCAGTCAACAAGCAGCAAAACAAACCAACCGCACCCGACGTATCTTAACTTTAATTATATACTAAAGTTGCATCATAAAACTCTCTAAAACAATACAACTATACTACTATTTGATTTAATTTTAAGCGCTGTGTACAGTTCCATCGTATATGCCAAATTCCATATAATGAAATCATGAAACCAACGAATTAGACATCAAAGATCTTTAACGGGATTGTCGACGTGGCGGCGGATATCGCATTGCCTAATGAGCCCTCAATTGGTGGCTCATTGCGCTTCTAATTGCTTCAGCCATTACAGCCACTTCATTTAACATGCAAACCACGGCCGCGCTGATATGAACGATCTTTTGAATTAAATTCATTCTGCAGTAATATGGTAATCTTTGCCACCCGAATAACAGCTGTTAAAAATTACCGTGGAATGCATTGTCAGCAATTGTTTAAACAATGTCTTCCTTGCTTTTAATTCCCGGATTTCTAAAAAAATGTGTGAATAACTCTAAACAAAAAAGTGTTTTCATGTGTTCTTATTATAGTACCTATAACAAAATTGGTGTTTTTATGGTTAGGTTTTTTTCAGAGATGTGATAAGATGGTCATCGTTTAAAAGTTGTACCCAACACAGTGTCAGATATCGGCCACCACGCAAAAGTAGATGTGGGCACCATAAACTAATTTAAATCATAAAATGCTCTATTTATTTATTTATTTTTGTACACCTTAAACTAAGGGTTACTAATGGTAAACTTAATGCCTAATGGCATTCTCTGCCAGTCGACCCTGGGTGATGGCGATAACATGTGGTAGGCATAAACAAGAAATACAACTGTAAGAGAAAAAAAACATACAATATCTACGTATAATAATAATAAATATAAATAATAAAAGATAATTAAGGAAAATTGGAAGTCTCAAGTATTGGAGGACATGCGTAGGTAATGCTCCCGAACCATTCTCTTGAAGGTGTTCCTACAAGTGGCTTTTCTGATGTTTTCGGGCAGGGCGTTCCAAAGTAGTATCGCCTGTACTGTGAAGGAATACTGAAAAAAACCACTATTATGCGGTGGAATATTGACTTTGAGAATTCTAGACGAACGTAGTCCGCTGTCGTGAGACGAAAAGTGAAACTGAAAATTTTCCTTTAGATACGGCGGAGAAGCTGGATCATGTAAAATAGAATACAGAACCAGGAGAATTCTAGAATTACGCCTTTGACGAATAGTTAGCCATTTAAGCTGACGTCTATATTTAGAGATATGATCATATTTACGTAGGTTGAAAATAAATCGGATGCAATTATTAAGAAGGCGCTCTAGCTTATCAAGAAGTTCATCCGTCAGGTCTGGATAACACACATCTGCGTAATCGATAATAGGCAGTACGAGACTGTGAATTAGCGCGACTTTCTATCGTCTGTGTAATCAATTATTTACTCTCTAATTTATTTTAAATATATATCTTTTAATACCGTTTGTCTAACGACATATTTGAAACATTTAAATTTTAATTACATTACTTTACTCTCTAAATTATAGAGAATTTATTCTTGAATAATTAAGATTTGCTAGATACGTAGATTTTAATAAAGGCACGTATCATTTTGATGACTCGTATTACGTCTAACGAATTCAAGTAATTTCAAGTAATTTACCTAATTCGCCGATAATCCTCGTATGTCTGTATAAATCAAGAATTATTATTCTGAGTAGAATGTAAATGGTCTTAATGGTACAGCTGTGCACACGTTTGAATCAAAATTCCCTTCGAAACCTTAACGTTGGTTATAATGAAATGAAATTGAAATTTTGTAACATTATTGAACATAATTTGATAACATTTTTGGGTAGCTAAATAACATAAATTAAAGCCTATATGTACTGTATTTTTAAGATTAAGGTACCTCAGTGGTCACGGCTAGTCTGCCACTCATTTTTAAAGAGTTGCCATATTTATTTTTAAGATCTCTCAAGTAAACACCTGAGCACTCTATATTTTCCTTTACCGTTAAAGCATATCTTTATTTAGTTTTACTCATCACTTATAATGAAAAAATCAGAGGTACACATGTCTTTTTTTATTAACGAGGGGGAAACCTTCAAAAGGTACCCGGTGCCGTGGGAGCGACACAGCGTTATGTGGGACTCTTACCGCACTAAACCCCCCCGGCGGCCGTCCTCAACGCTGCGTAAAGTACTCCGGGATCTCCAACGGAACTCAACCGGAGTCCTCTTGGCGCGTTGCCCCGCGCGTTGGCGTGTTGCGCGTTGTCGGGCTCCGCTCAGGTGAGCATGACGCTCGCCACACTGTCTGGTGTGCACGACGGTATGCAACCACACATACCGCCGTCCATCCCCGAGTTGCTGGCCGGGCGGTTCGAGCTCCCACTCTTGCCGTCCGTAACCCCGGAAGCCCCCTTTTAGTCGCCTCTTACGACAGGCAGGGGATACCGTAGCCCTATTCTGGTCCCGGAACTACAGGGACAGGGTACACATGTATAGTGTGATTTTAGCCCCGGACCTCGGGCATAAGAAGTAGAGACACCACTACATTATTTTATTATACTCATACTTCGTTGTTATATAAATAAATTAAATTTCGAATACGTAATAACTTACAAAATCAATGTAATGAACCGTCAATACTTAATGCGGCAGTACATTTATATCAATAAACAATAATTATAACCAATTAAAAACGTAAATTTAAATCAGGGGACGTTTTTACAGTCTGTGAGTTGCTACAAAAATATTTAACGGCAATTTTGTAATATTCGTTAAAATAATGTAATTAATTTCGGAGCAATTAACAAAACTACATTTCAATTAGTGTTCATTTTGCAATTAATTAAGGAATTTGTTCTGGTTGCCCCAGCGCTCCGTTCGGACTGTTATTTTTAATGATTTCTCGTTATTTCATTTTGCGGAGTACACGGTCCAATATATTAAGTTTTCATCGTCGACATTTTAACACATATATTTATGATACAGAAATAACAAATCAGCAATAGCAAGCAGTCCACCTGATGGTTTGATGACAACATGGTAAGTGACCACTGCCACCCATGGAAACAAGACACGGCTAATCGCAATGGTAGAGTTCACACACATTTGTGAACATAGGCCCATAATTATAATCACGCAATTCTATAATATTACGCCATTTGTGAAGTTACATTCAATATTTTATACAGGAATCGCATCCATTGATCTAACCGCAATAAACGCAAGCGCTATATAAATTATGATTAGTCTGTAACTCAAACCAATAAAAATACAGACAAAGCGTCGTCCTTTTAATAAAGCACCACCTACACGTGTATGGCTAAGTGCCGTGATATGATTTGTAAATAGAAAACAATGCACTATTTATTTTATAGTTAAAATTTGCTTTTAACACAATGGCGGTTTAATTTCTTATAACTCGAATATTGTTCAACCACGTAACTACTTACATGATACTTTACTTTGTACTGAGCGCAATCGGCATAGGTTCGAGATTGATAAACCACCTGTGTCTGAACAATGATGGTTTATCAATGCTGGTGGTTGGTCAATCAGGTAATCCTAACATTGACCAAATACTATTGGAAAAGTCCGAAATTATCTCTTTTGGAATAAAAGTACATTTAACACGTCATGTTGGTAAAACTAAGGATTTACGGGCAAATCTTGTGATTTACCACAGTTCGGGCTTTTACAACATATACAACACGAATCAGCATAAGATGTTTTTAACCGACTTCGAAAAAGGAGGAGGTTACTCAATTCGACCGTATATATTTTTTTTTTTTTTTTTTTTTATGTTTGTTCGGCGATTTTTTCGCGATGCCGCGACCGATCGACATGATTCATACACCATTGTATGCGGCTAGTTTCACAGGGGGTCCCATTTCGAGGAAATTTGAAAATTTCGGCCAGTTTTCCCGGAAAATTGGAAAAACCCGATTTCATATAAACTTGAATAAGTCGAGTATTTCTTAACCAATTTTAATTTTCTTTTTTTCATATGAAAGGGTGTTTCGTTGCGGTACTTTCCTACCTTAACATTAGTACGCTCTGATGATTAGAATTTAAGTTATGGGGTGGAACTCATCATCACTACCCCTGCTTTTTACATATTTTATGACAACTTACCTTCTGTCCACTCAATTCTCATGAAACTTAAAATGAACATTGAGTGTCTAGGTTATCATGATATGATGGAAAATTTGACCTTCAACTCTTCAACCCTGGTAATGCAGAAGTGCCTCCTGCATCAACCATACAAGTTAGGCATTTGGAACTTATGGATATATAATAAAGTCGATAAGTTGAGATATATGATGGAAAATTTGACCTTCCACTCTTCAACTCTGATAATGCAGAGGTGCCTCCTGCCTCAGCCATACAAGTTAGGCATTTGATGCTTATGAATATTCAATAAGGTTGATAGGTAGAGATATATGATGGAAAATTTTACCTTCTACTCTTCAACTCTGATAATGCAGAAGTGCCTCCTGCCTCAACCATACAACTTAGGCATTTGGAGCTTACGAATATATGATAAGGTCTTTGAGTAGAGACATATGATGGAAGATATGACCTTCAATTCTTCAATCCTGATGATGCAGAGGTTCCTCCCATGTAAAGTATATAGACAGTATATAAGTATATAGATTAGATATTTGTTGTAGTGAAGTAGCTAGACAGAGATATATGATGAAAAATTTGACCATCAACTCCTTTTTCTTTTCTTAACTATTGAATTAAGGTAAATTGGACCGGTTCACTCGCAGAGTTTTACCACCTAGTTTGATTTATTTACTTATCTGTTCCTACCTAACCTAGCCAATAATTAGTATCTCATAAAGCTTCGCCTATAGTGTTTCGTATTGAATTAGTTAGGTTAGGTTGGAACATATAAGACAATACAAAACTAAGCGAGAAGGGCGCGGCAGCGCCCTGCGAGCGGGTGGGTCCAATCCGTATCTATTCAGACCTTATCTTTATTCATGATCACATTTATACAATTTTACATAATATTAATACAAACGTTAGCATATCATCACTAAAAAGGGTGAAAAAAAAATTTTAACAAAAAAATAAAACCGACTTCTATGTCACTACAAAGTAAAAAATAATTGAAATAAATGTTGGTTTAGTACATATTTCTGAAGTCGGCGCTCATATTGGACACGCTGTTATCAAACGAAATATATTGAGCGCCGACTTCAGAAATATGTACTAAACCAACATTTATTTCAATTATTTTTTACTTTGTAGTGACATAGAAGTCGGTTTTATTTTTTTGTTAAAATTTTTTTAGTTCAATATTTCAAGTGGCTGTATCCATGTTTTTGATCTGAGGCTACATTCTCCAGCAGAGAGCGCAGTCATCAGCACCTCCAGCGGACGAGTAGAACCAATATTAGCGCGGTCTCGATTCGGGAATCATACGTGCCGGGAATACGGAACTAGCGCTGGCATGACTTATTCTAAGTTACCGAATGGTATAAAATGACTAAAAATCTGAATAAAAAACTGTTTGAGTGATACCTAATTATTAAAACCGATATGCACTACAAACTTACATTTAAAATTAATAAAAAATGTATAATATGTAAGACGTTTATAAAACTTCGATAGCGTGATTTGGCAGCGCCATCTCTTGACGAGTAGGGGAAAGTCGCTGTCCCTGTAGTCCCGGGCCTAGAATAGGGCTACGGTATCCCCTGCCTGTCGTAAGAGACGACTAAAAGGGGGCTTCGGGGGTTGCAGGCGGGAAGAGTGGGAGCTTGAACCGTCCAGCAAGCGACTCCGAGAAGGATGGCCGTATGTGTGGTCGCATACCGTCGTAAACACTACATGGTTGTGGGAGGAGCGAAAACTACTCCCCCAGGGCAGAGCCCGTGCGGGGCATCGCGCTTCGAGGACACCGGTTGTGTTCCGTTGGAGATCCCGGAGTTCTCCACCAAGCGCTGAGGACGGCCACTGGGGGGGTTTTAGTGCGGTAAAAATTCCACATAACCCGGCGTCGCTCCCACGTCGTCGGGTACTTTTTGAAGGTTTCCCCCTCGTAAACAGAAAAAAATAGGGGGAAGTCGCTACAAAGGTCTTGTTATTTTCTTGAAAAACATTTATTTTCGGAATTTGAAGTTGGAAAAACTTTTCATGATTCACTATCAATCCTATCTGATGTTCCATACAGGCAACGGTAGACCGCAAGGACAACTTACCATCCGGTGCACTTTCTCATACTAATTAAATATTATCAATCAATCTACTTATAGCACTCTACTAAGCCATTGCATTAATTGTTAGTAACATAAGATAGACTTTACAAAATATATTGTAGTGTTCCCGACTCAACGTCGGGATAGTAGTATCACTTAAACCCCATTTGGCTCGCTCACGCACCAACACGCCCGTCCTCACCGTCGGTCTAGCATGACTGCCCCCACACAGTCCGCACTCATTCCGTGTCGTATGCGCTCGAGACAAACTACCCACAAGGTGATACACTACATATATATTCAATATACTTAGGTTATTCAATATACCATTTAAAACAACACAGCAAAACATATTGCAGTCACAAGCTGAAACAACAACAATTTAATCCACGTTCAGGCAATATCGTGAAGTCCATAGCTGCCGCCACATATCGAATATCTTCGCCTTGCGACCGTCAGCGAAATGAAAACGCCGCGACGGACGTATTGCATTGCGGGTATTGAATACATAATACATCCGACTTCGCATTCCATACTCATATTTCTCTCTACTTGTCAGTTGTATTAAGAAAAATCTACTTTTTTCTTTTGAAAATAAAAACCCGGTATAACCCGATACATACCGAACAAGATAACTCTTTCTTTTTGTCTTTATTGGAAATTATTTATCACTTTTAAGAAACATCACATACAATCAAAATGTCCAAATTTTTGACAAAAGCCTAAATTCATCTTTTACAAATCCTTGTTGTCCAAGTTATTAGGTACCTACATACATAGTACATGATTACTTAAAACGCGCGAACAAAGAAAAGTAGACTCCAATAAGATCCAAATAGATTCAATACAACGGAAATAATATACTTGCAAGCTAAAACAACAACAATTTAATCCACGTTCGGGCAATATCGTGAAGTCCATAGCTCCCGCCACATATCGAATATCTTCGCCTTGCGACCGTCAGCGAAATGGAAACGCCGCGACGGACGTATTGCATTGCGGGTATTGAATACATAATACATCCGACTTCGCATTCCATACTCATATTTCCATCTACACATTTTTAAGGTTTTGTATTTTTCTATCGGAAAAAGACGTTGCCTACACACACAGGCCCATACTAGCATGGTGGGGGAGCGAACCCCGAGGGTGCGTGAATCATTTGTTAATTGGTCATTAGAACTCACCAATCGGTAACCAACATAAAATACAAGAGGAATCCTACCAAAAAATAAATACATAGAAATTGTTCCCTTTGAGGACTAAACAGGAAAACCTTGTGCATGCAACAAGAGTGTTATCAACAAGTATATTACAGTATGGTACCGAAATATCTGATGTGATGGTATTTCTGCTATAGGATAGGTTCTTTTAAATATTTTTCTTTTTCGCTTCACATTAATTAAAACTCTAATTTCATCCACATTTTTCTAATATTCGTGTCCATTGAAATAACTTCCATCAACATGATTAATTTTCATTTTCTTTGTCCTCTGTGTTGTGACAAGTATTTGAGGTTATTTTCGGATGTCCACCAGTGCCAGGGCCAGCAGTGACCTTTGAGTGACCATCACGGGCAGCATACATTATCATTTTAAAATGTCCTAAGAAAATTAAATAAAAAACAGACTCTTTCGTATTCTTGTCGGAAAACCCTTTCATGTGATACCCGTATAAACCATCTACCATCTTGTAGGCGTCTGCCACATTTGGATATAAATGACATCACTAACACGTTATTTATAATCAGTCTTTCATTTTTTTTGCCTAGCCAAGATCGACATCTTACAATTTATTTATACTAAACATAGTCAAACTTCGATCTTTAATAAGTAAAGATTATCATGCACGTGTATCATCGTAAGCTTATCCTCATGTGTGAGGATATTAACTGAATCAGTTTAGGATTAATTGGTGTTAATTTGAAATGCAATATTACATATATAAATACATACCATCATTGGTCCTCATACCTATAAGCTAACAAGGTAGTCAAAATCATATAAATACAACAGGAGAATTTTCTTTAATACAAAGCAGTAGGTGGTATAATTCCTTTCCTTATGAGAAGCTCCCGCGATGTATTCAAAAGCAAACTTGGTATACGAGGTTATTGAGGTTTTGTTATTGCGAGGCGGCACCAAAACTTCGCGAAAACTTCATTACTTAAATGATGTATGGAAAGAAATATATATTGAAAGATTTTGTTAGTAACGTTCTTAAGTATTGTATGAAATGTGATCTGCGAAAGAAAAAACGTTTATTAAGTAATAAATTACATCCGTTATTTAGCTCTTTTAATTAAAATGTATGTTCAAATTTAAAAAATCACTTGTATCGTCTACACTACACGAAGAACACACATACAAAATTTTATACTTGGATCTGCAGATTTTCACAATGCTTTTACTCCTGTCATTATGTCATGTCTCCGGTCATTATGCTTTATACAGTAGCCGCGAGACAAAAGTAGTCCTCTCTTTATTACATCAATCCTTATATTGAACTTTATAATGTAATATTTAACAAATAACTAAGACCTGACTCCTATATTAGAGCTGTCGCCATACCGGCCTGACAAACTTATGACTTTAGGATTCAGTCTAGACCGAGAATCAGTCAAATTAATAATTCTGTTCTGGGTCTGGGTGTTTATGTACTCGTCTGTATGCCCGTTATATGCACCTCCAATGTCCATGCACACTAAGATGTGCAATTAATAATATTGTCATTACAAACCATTACGACAATACATCGACTAATTAATTAATCAATTAACAGACGAAAGCGGATTAAACTATGAATAGTTGGTATCAGCGGAATTACTCGTACTAGGGATGGCGACCTGAGATCGAATAATCGAAGAATCGATATTTTAGACCAAAATAATCGATTATTTAATCTATCCCCAGTAAAGTATCGATTCAGTGATTCGATCTTTCATCGTAGATAAACGAAAATCGTTATTTTCGGTTATAGACATTTGTTGCCAACGGCCCTGGTGACCTTTTTTTCGCTATCTTCGCCTTTTTTAGCTTAACATATCGAAGATCGATTTTTGCGAATCGATTTATTGCACTTCGATTCGAATCGTTTTTTTCGGAAAGAATCGCCACCCCTAGGAATTACTCGGCAAGGGATAATGGCAGCGTCAACGGATCCCGGACGAATATTCCATTAATCGGGATCTAATGGAAATGAGTTCCATTGCATCAATTCGGCGTCGCGAATTTAATACTTGGCCGCGATTCGGTGAAGTGCACCCTATCATTGGTTTATTTGCATGAATAATCCAACATTCGCATTCCATATCGTATTGCCATTAACCCATTTTTGTCTCATTGCTGGACATCAAACTCCTCTCGAAGTTAAAACAATTCACGCCAAAGTCTAACACGTTGGCCAAGATTGATATAGAGTTTGAACCGTTTGCCAAGATTGATAGACTTTGTACAGAACTTTAAGTCGTGTATATTATTTTTATTGTTCATCTTAGTTTCACCGATAAAGTTTATTTTTAGTCAAATCCTTGCTCCAAATATTAGCCCTACAGTAAAAACACGAAGGATTCTTCATACAAAAACAACTCACAGGCAAGAGTTAAACTTATTCACTCAGCTAAACTTTAAGTCGTGTATTTTATTTTTATTGTTTATCTTATTTTCACTGATAAAGTTTATTTTTAGTCAAATCCTTGCTCCAAATATTACATTTCACAAAATAGAATTACCTAATTCAATTATTGTAAAAAGTTGCCCGCTAACTACAGCGAAATATTATTATAAAAATATTATTAAGCCGCCCGCATTGTGTACGCCCTGTAATAAAATATTTACGACATTAAAATCATATACTTCTATATCTTTTATATTTTTTTACTTAATACAGGCATAAAATATGGGGTCTTTATCCATCTGATAATAACTCATCAAGGCTAAGCATGAATATTTATAAACAACCCCAGATAGAATAGTCTTATCTGAGTTCGACCACAGATCAAAGCTGAACATAGCAACGACTATAACTTCTATCATTAGACAAAACTACAATAAAATAATAAGGAAATATTAGCCCTACAGTAAAAACACGAAGGATTCTTCATACGAAAACAACTCACAGGCAAGAGTTAAACTTATTCACTCAGCTAAACCTAAACAAAGCTACCCTTGACTGCTATTCATTATTCAAAGTTTCCCAAGCACTTTAGTATTCCGAGCTCGTATGAGTAATCATATTTGGATCTGGTCTCAGGATCCGTCTGTTCCTGGCTTTATTAAGTCCGACTCAGAAATCTGAATGCAACACTAACATATGATTTCTTATTCCGCGCTAGACGTTGTCTGGTTTTGTGAAATCATGTTTCTGGATTACCAAAAGTAAATTCAACTCTAACTGTCTAAGTCTAAGTGAAGTAAGAAATCTGTGTGTGTTTATTGAAAAAAATGATATAAAGTACTGTAACTGTATTTTAAGAAAAGATTATTAAAATATTGTAAAAAGGTAATAAAATTACATTGAAATCCCCCTACGCTTGTAGCTACTAGCTAGAACACACTAGGATCGATTGTGCTATAGATGTTATGTACACACAAAGACAAATACCTGTATAAACACTGAAATGCAGAATATAAACCTATATTCCTCATTTCCACCTGTGTGCCTGCCTGTTATACCTGCTTGCGTGCCTAGGCCTAACCTAGGATCGAATCCGGAACCCTCTTTGTGTCCTATAAATTTGTTGACCGCTCTGCCAATTCAACATAAGCAAATTAATGCAAATCAATTACGACTTAAATATCATTACAATAATAAATTATTTCTACACACGGTATACTTTTTTTTTCTTTTCGAGGGGAAAACCTTCAAAAGGTACCCGACGACGTGGGAGCGACGCCTTATGTGGGATTTTTACCGCACTAAAACCCCCCTGGTGGCCGTCCTCAGCGCTTGGTGGAGAATTCCGGGATCTCCGATGGAACACAACCGGAGTCCTGCAAGCGCGGTGCCCGGATCGGGCTCTGCCCTGGGGCAGCGTTCACTCCTCCCACAACATCTGGTGATTACGACGGTATGCGACCACACATACCGCCGTCCTTCCCGGGGTAGCATACTGGACGGTACGAGTTCCCACTCTTGCCACCCGCAACCCAGGAAGCCCCCTTTTAGTCGCCTCTTACGACAGGCAGGGGATACCGTAGCCCTATTCTGGTCCTGTAACTACAGGGACAGCACACGGTATACCTAATATTCATTTAACGTTTCATCTCACAAAACCACAAATCCTTCCTACAACAAAAAAAACAATTCGTTCCATTGACGATTGTCAAACGTAGTGAGTGTTTGGGTGTAAATGTAATTCTGTAGTCACTGCGTCCCACTGAGCTCTGCGATCGTAAACCGCGGCTCTGTTTCAATCAGACGCCACGTGACAGGAATACTATCCCTGGCTAAGGGATGATCCAACCGGACTCTAGAAACATGACGTAATTATTTTTAAGAAATTGAAATATTGTCTTATATTAAAATATTGACTGCGGTACCGCCACCACGCCTATTTCTGCCTAATATACGCCCCTGAGTTCTGGTTTGAAAGCTGTGGTAGGGAGTTATACTTTTCAGAGGCATTCCAGTCTTCGGGGATAGTGGCGCATCTATGGCCGACCTAAGTAGGAATCTAATCTTATCTGGGGTTGATTACAGATGTCCATGGGCGGCAATACACACTTACCATCAGGTGGACTATAATCAATTATAATTTGAAATTATATAACTTAATTAAGCTAAATTGTAGATTAATTATCATAATGGATCCCTTTGTTTCGCCGTCCTGACAATGAAAGCATATGGACAGCAACCGGAAATATGCGAAACCTGACAAAGGTAAACATCAAATGAAGCATTCATAGATGGGTTTTTTAAATTTGAAACAAAAGCTCACTAAAGCTTACATCGACAATGTTTCATTAGCAAAAATATATCTTCATTCGAATATGCGGATTTAAAATGTCGTCTAGTATAAATAGGTAGGTACTTTTATAGGTAATATCGAATTTTGGAACCATAGAGCGCAGCGTATACATATCGACATTACATAGGGCCCGCATTCAATCCCGGATAAGCAAACTTCAGAATGATAATTGTCCATAAGCCGAAGTGTCCACATAACATCGCGTGCTCAACTGCTACTGGAAGAAATACAACCAAAAAAATCAGAAGTCCATCTAGGATTCGAACCTCAAACCTCCAACGTGTAACCGAATAACCTACCACTAGGCAATACAGCTAACCGAGCTTACAGATATATCTCAATTAAATGCTTGTACGTAAATCCAGCGAACCTTAAAAACACAGTTAAACAGAACTGACAAAACCACGAGCCAAACACGGCAGCGGAAACAAAAGTTCCATTCAGATTTAATATATCATGCATTGTTACCATATGCATGTAGACAATATATTATCCACCTACCAAATAACTGGCATTGTGTTTACGCTCGGAAATGTCCGAAAACGAAGTGCTACATCGCTGAAACGTGCGACAATGACAATGACAGTACAAAATTTTATAATGTTACGGTACTCTAAAATAATGTTCTTCAAACTGTGAGTAGTAGGCGGTGTCGCAAAGTCCGCAAGTCCGCAAGTGTGAAAGGAGTGACGTGACGATAACAAAACTTTAGTAAAAATAATTAAAACTTTATACATCAATATAAATTAGTGTTAATAAATATCAAATAAATAATATTTGTAATTTCTAATTAAGTATGGAAGTGCCAAATTTTGTACGCATTGAATGAAATACAGGGTAGAAACAGCAAGATATTTTTAACGGGGATATAGCACCAAAAAATTTTAACTGAACCCCAAACCCGAATGTATAAAGACACATTTCAAACTACGCTATCATAGCATAAAGATACTTCTATTCTATGTATTATATTCGTGAAACCTATACCCTTACCATGAGTTTTTACGATTTGACAAATGTGACTATTTTTGTATTTGTTTACGTATTTGCCCATACAAATTCCAATAAGCGCCCCTAGCGGATTGTATCAAAACTATAGTGTCAGTAACGTAACATTAAATGTCTAAATTGACAAAATGGCGCTTTATGTTTCGTCTCTTTTTTTGCGCACATGTAAGGCAGACAAAAAGACTTGAGCACTTACTTATTGTTACGTTTACTCAGTCTACTAAGCAAACGGAACAGAATAATGGATTGAGTAAACGTAACGTAAAATTGTGCGATCTTTTGAAAACTCATGGTAAGGGAATGTACTTACCTGTTTTAATTTGGAGGGCGGGCGGCGCAGGTGTCGGCTAATTTCAAATGCACGCGGTTAATTACACCAGCTTGTGGGCTCAGAATTTTTATAATGAAGGCGAAGAATAAACATGGCATATTACACCGCTGTATTTAACCTAAAATCTTTGTAAAGTTACAATTACATTATGTGGAAGGAAATTGTTTTTGGTACGACGGAAATGTAATTACGGGTAGGTAAGAATATAGAGTTGAGTAATTGGGTTTATTTTAAAAGTGAATGTATATATTGTATCGATTCTTTGCCTTTAATATTTTTCTTGAAGTAGAATTTAGATTCAATTATTGTTTGTCAATAATTTCTCCGAGGCTTTAAAAATGAATAAAAATAAAAAAAAAGTTTTCAAAGGTATGTGAAGTCTACCAACTCGCATTTGGTCAGCATGGTGGACTATGGTCGAATCCTTCTCATCCTAAGGATGCTACGCGGGTCGTCATTTTGAAAGATACATTCCCAAAAGTAAAATAAATGGAAACAAGCTATTAGTTGTGTGTTCCGTGTCTCATTTAGAGTACCTAGACAGACATTATTGCAAGGTGGGCATTTAGGTCGGCGTGGTGCCAAACCGTCGTCCGCCGACAAAAATAAAGGAGATCCCAATAATCCCGTAACGAGCCGATTCATCCGAGCAACGCCGGGCGCATCCTAATGTATCTTCGTCTCACTGCAGTCTCTTGTTGCAGAATTGGATGTATTAATTGAGTTTGCGTTGATACCTCCGATGTGTCTATTTTTACGACTTTACTCCATCTTCTTTTATAATCCTGTATATTTTTTTGGGTGGATATAGGTTAATGAAAACTGTTTGACGTCCGCGGCTATAACAGCGCCATTTATTCTGCCTTTTAGCAGCAGTGCAGCAATGCTTATGTCCTGGAGGTCTCTTCAATTCATCCGTCAATGAAATTTTGGATGAATCAGATCGTCTGAATTCCAATTTTTTTTGTTGACACTTTGTCGTGTGATATTAAACTAAAGGCATTTAAATTACACTGTTACCTCGAATTACTAATAACGTTAGATCTTCGTAAAGCAAGTCTGAAACAGACATCTGTCAATCCGAAACCAAAATCTTTGAAAATTCTGTCGTAACGTTGTCGACTATTTCAAGGATCTGTTTTTTCAGCTTCACTTTTTCGATACATTGAATCTTTATGAACAGCAATTCATTTAGTATCAGGCTCAAGATTGGTGTTATTTTTATAAATAATAAACTTTACAGCGAGTGGTAGGTTACTTGTAGCCCAGAATTATCTGAAGTTTCTGTGAGAATATACTTAGTTTCAGTCTAAATCAAAGACTCTTTGAGCCAATGCCAACGGAATAGTAGATCGAATTTGTTCCTTTGAGAGCAAAGAATTTTAAATATGGGCATTAAGTACTGATTTGCTAAAGTGATGGATGGCGATTTACCCTTACTCTTGATTTTGTAGGGGTGATTTAAAAGTAACTTTGTTGGAAATAAATATCTGCATATCTGAAGATTTTAGTATTTGAATCTGAAATTGCTTTTTTCAGAAGTGACAATGATGCTTTTAATGTGTCTAAACATATTTTCAATTATTCAATTTTCATGATTCAGTAAACTGTTTTTAACACTCTTTGTCTATTTCACGTACGATTCCTTACATATCTTCATTAACAAAACAAAGAAATTAACGATTAAATTGGTTGAAGTTAGGTAAGTCCTCTCGTCTACACCATACTCTACAAAAGCACAGTCACAGGAATCGATGTTGCAGCATAACGCACTCAAACCATAGATAAGTATATATATCACACCGCCTCATAATTGAAGGAAGCCATTAAGCGGCTGACTATGTGTCAGCCATTTAATGTAAAATGGCTGATTGTTTTCCCATTACGTCTCCGACTGTCAAGGTGTAGCTTACGCGGAACAATGCCGACATGTGCAGATAAGTGGTGCAAACACAAAATCGAAGAAAAAGTGCTGAGAAATATCGTTTCAGTCGTAAATACTATAAAAACTATTTTTTTTTTATATTTTTCAAATACGAAAATGCATAACAGTGACAATTTCAATTGTCAAACCTTGTTTCATTTTCTTATTAGGAGTGATTAATCTTTACTAATCTATGACTCAAACAAATCATTTTACTATTTACCTATAAAGAAGTCCCGTATTCAAAAAATATATAGACAAAGTCACGGATAACTACTAGTAGTAAATGACCCAAAAATCTTCTAATAAGTGAAAAGGTTACGTATTTATTTACAGACAAAAGACATTTAATTTGACCATTAATAGACCTTTTTGATTAAACTGCCTCTCATTGAATCGCATTTAAGCTTTTGAACGAAACGGATTCAAATTCGGTCAATTAGCGCGCTGAGTTAGTCAGGCTTGTGAAGCCTTGCTTTATTTTATTTTAGCTTTAGACCGCCTTAAACTTTTTATAGTATGTCCTAACTAAAACCTTTTTATACCATTTTTACACTTAAATAAATTCAAATAGAGCTGCTATCTTACCAATTTATCGCTTCATAACACCTTATCTCATGCTCGTGTATATTTATTCGAGATCTATTTAAGCATTTAACGTAGGTATGTTAACTAAGTTACTAAGACTAAGCTGGACTAGGTAGTCCACATTTATAAAAAAATTACTTTGTTGTCTCTACGCTAGAGCTCCCTGCGCTATCTACCTACTTTTCAATTTATTACACGTAATACTAAACAAAGTTACATAATAACTAAAAAAATCCCATTACATATTTCCCAATATTTCTAAGTTAAAATGGGGCATTTTATTCCAATATTACCAACACAAAAGGCTAAAGTCCCTACTTTACTTCGACAAGTTAACATTTCACGTAGTCCCTCGGACCTTTGATTTTGTGGAGAGGAGATTGCTCCTGTTATCGCGTATATATTTACATATTTTGCGCGGGTTCAATTCGGTCCCCAAAGTTTTGCCGCAAATTCGATTATTCTAAAAGATATCAGCTCCTCCCAATAACAATTCCCTGGATATTTGTTTTTGACGGTGATATTTTACTCCCTTCTTTTATTCAATTCTTTTTGGCTGTTTCTTTTTTATTAATATCGGTATCCGGGTCTCCAATCTGTTCATTTGCTTATATCCTGCTTTGTATTCCTGTCCCTGTTTCGAGGACTTCCAATTTGACCTCAAGTGCGTCTTATTTCGAGATAAGAATCAATTCTTATAAATGACTTGTGTGGTATTGAAAAACTGAAGTACGGATAAGTACTGGTTCTTTGTTTGTGTTCCGGTCTTGTTTAGTTAAGGAAAACTAGTATTGGTAATTGCTTCACCCTCATCTCGTATATAATACCTATCTTTTTTTCATTATTCTATATTTATTAATTTATTATGTACTAATTAGAATGATTTTCATTAAAGATATTTTATACATTATGTTTTTGGACAAGATATAAAGAAATTGGATTATAATTAAATTCAAGTAAATCCTTTTAATTTTAATGACAGCAATGGACTGATTGACCACTTAACATCAGATTGACTTCATCCTTATAGATCACTTTAACTTAATATAGGAAGATGTGCAGTTTTGTTTAGTTTAGAGGATGCGATAAGGTTGAAATACTTTGGCAAGGCATTCCAACTTAGTTCTCAGGATGGCCAAGAATTGGTCATCTCTCTGATAGGATTGAGGTAATCCTATTTGAGGTTGATTTCAGATTTTATTACGAAATAATTTATTTTCTTCTCTCTTCATTATTAAATTTTAAGATGATTTAGAAAAATACTAAGCAAATATTATATTTACAAAATATTAAGTAATCTATACAGTACGATATGGAGTTGTAATCGATTTGTAGTAAAAATCGGTTTCTTTGGTTATCGTTTTGTGTGGCACATGCTTAGTGTCGTAGCGATAGCGTGTGTTAAAATGGGCCTATTAAATTATGACGACTACAGTTACTTTATATAAGTAAATTCTTTATAGGCACGAGAAAAATATTCAACTACAACTTCAAAATGCATTTCCGAATAAACAAACAACATTTCACAACGCAGCGGTAACTTGAAAACCAGTTTCATTTGCATGACAAAAACTTCCCGTAGGCTTCAGATAAGCCGTATTGCCCATCGTTCCGTTATTCCCGAAAAATATTTTATCGGGAATGTTTACCTGACGTTATCATTTCCCTGGATACCTGCGCCTGTCAATATGCCTACCTACAGCGGGGTACATTTACAAAATATTCACCACGGACTTTTCGTTCGTAGAGCATGATAATGGAGATTTTAAACAATGGATATCGTCTATGTTTTTCTATACATCTCACAGTACGCGATCGTTGAATAGTAGCCTAGTGATGGACGGCAACACTTCCCAAACAGACACCAACGGTCAGCCATCCAACTCCCGTCCGCATCTGATGTTGCTTAATTTTGCAGATCAGTTACATTCTGCACAAGCGGAGCTACGCGCACTACTACTAACGGAAAGGAATATTTAACACAATATATTTAATTTAATTTACGTTTTGTTACTTTATATTTGAAACGTTTCACATTTAAATCAGATTGCCTTTACAAAATTAAAAACAGTTAACTTCAGTTTTTAGCAGCGCAGAAATGTAAAGTAACTATTTAATCTAAATGAGGTTAAAATCCCTTATCCGGTGGAAACTTTGGTTCCGCGTCCACAGTTTAACCATTTCCTGTTTCGCGTTTTTAGCTCCGGCGGATCTCCGTAAACTTTGTTTCATACATAATTTATAGGTTTATTGTCATAACGTTCATTGTTTACTTAGAACATATACCTATAGATATGATATTGGATATTAAATTTACTCAAGTACAATATGAGGTTATTTGACTCGAACACAGTTCGATCCGATCACCATGAAAGTCGGCGAATTCAAGTAAAAGTTTCTTCAAGGAAAAGGTTTACAGTATACGCTCTCTTGTGACATACAATGCAAGGTTCGTGAAGATAACGTACACCAAAGAAATAATGCGACAATAGAACGTAAAATTACTTCACGGACAACATTTGAGGTCAACAACGACGACGGTCTCTGTCGACAGACAGCAACAGCCGACGACGGCGACTGACGATAAACGGAGACAATCTACTACCTAAAACAGGTGCAATTAATAAGTAAGTATCAATAAATCTCTGCTAAGATATACAAGTATTTAAACTTTAAATAAACACAATGTAATTTAAGACTTGTGACGTAGAATAAATACTGCAGTTAAGCTTCCAATATATTCTTAGTTCAGTTTAGTATTCCACTAGTAAAAGCAATAACGTGTTTATAACGCGTTTACATTTTATATTATTCTCCTTTTCCATTTCCGTCACGAACCCGTCAAGGTACGCGTGCGTTTATGTTATATGCGATCCACGACGGCATAATGTTTGATCTTATTAAATCGGTGGGACATAACGTATTCAATACCAGCAATGTAATACGTCCTCCGCAGCAGAGTCGCTGACGCTCATTGGTTCTCAAACTGCGGAGAGGGTTTCCGGGGGTCTGAGAGGGTCGAATTTACCACTAAAGGGAATTGTAATTTGTTAAAAAATAAGACCTGCGTACAAAAGGTTTTTTTTTAATTTAATAATTTTTATACAATGGTGTAAAATGAAGAACCTAGATATTTACGTGTATTTAATAACAATATAAAATAACCCCCAACGCATGAACCCCATAACGTACTTTGTTTAAAATAATATATCAAAACATGAATTAATAGTTTTATATTATAGTGAAGGAGTCACACGGCTTTTTATTTTACTATTTCGCATTTTCATTAATTTACGTATAAATGGTTGAGAACCAGTGGTATACACGTCTTGATATTCGATATGTTTGCTAAGGCTAAAGATTGGGATTCTATGAATCTTGCAGCGAATGCGATATTGAAATGTACGAATTGAATTATGTTTATTTCCTTACTGGTTTCTGGAGCTTCTGGATTTTGACGTCACTGTCAACCGCGGATCCCAGGTTGCTAATGGGAAATTATTTGTGAACTTCAAGTATTTTGGATTAAAACCTACTGTTTAAGGATTATAAAAACATAGATTAACTCAGTAATATAGATTTTTTTATATAATACTAGCTGACCCGGCAAACGTTGTGTTGCCATGTAAATAAAAAATGTTAAGGGTGAACAACCCTTATCACTTATGGCAAAGCCGTTTGGAGGAGTAAGGTAACTAACATTGTGACACGAGAATTTTATATATAAGATAAAATCATGAGACCACCATACAATCCACCTGCTGTTAAGCCATCCAAAGACATCAACACAGGCGTAGCGGTGCCTTCGGAATCGAACCACAAAGGCTTATACCACCTCTATGTAATTATGTAAATAATTCAACTTTGGCTATAGGTATACCTTTCCACACGAATTATATAAGTGACTTCAAACGAGCACCAAACCAAAGGCATACACAATCACCACAATTTTGAAATAGCGGTGCAATGCATTGCGTATTCCGACGCAATACAAAACATGAGACAATATTATGCAGAGAAATATTGGAGAGCGGAACTGGCGCATTACCGCAGAATAGGCAGCCGTAGAATAAACTACACCAGCTCCCCATTCCTGTCACGTTTGATTCACGCCGAATCGGGAACGCCAATATTGGACCCGACACTCCGCTAGCCCGACTATAATCCTGGGAAAGAATTAGTTTATATCATTGAAAAATGCTGTACTTCCGATTTGAGGTAACATATTTTATATGCAGATTTTGGAAGTTAATTAGTATGGAATTTATTGGTTAAGGAACAAAGCCATATCGAAATATTTACCGCCAGTGAACATCTGTAATCAATCCAAGATAAGATTAGTTTTCTACATGAGGTTGGCCACAGATGCGCCGCTACCGCTCTGGACTGACTTGGAATGCCTTGGAAAATAATGTCTCCCTTACCACTAACGGCCTTTGAAATAGTTAATGACTGTAGAACTGACGCGGTGCGGATTTTGTTATACCATACAACAAATGAATTCTTATTTATTTATTTATCAAAATATGTTTTTTTTATAATTTAGTTTTGAATCTCTTTGTTCAACAAAAAGCTCAAATTGAACATAATTCATGAATTTTAAGAACTTCCCAGCACCTACTTTTTTATAATGCAAAGAAATCTCCTCGCTTTAATAAACAACCTGATAAACCCAGAAGGCAGCGGTATCTATTTTCATTTTAGCATAAAAATCTAAGCAATGACTACCACCAAAGCGACGTGCGGTAAATAGATTTCTACCCGCTTGCCCCGTAAATAAGGAGCGAGAGGTGCGAAAAAATAGAGATGCCACACCCCGGGGTGCCATTAATGAATCGGTCTAAGTGGGACCGCGATAAATACTGCACGTAGGCACGGTTCCGATATACCGTAATTAAAAACCGTTCTAATTCGTATATGATATCATATCGATACACGATATAGGTAACTGTTAACAAAATCGACAAACATTATGAAACCACATAAACAAACACTGAACGAAAACGGTTTTCAATAAGAGTTTCGCTAGGTATTTATTCGACTCTGAAAACGAACTGGTTCGTACCGTATCGATTTAAAACTGAAACTACTCGATATCGAAAAGCTGCGCTTCTGATACCGATAGAGAGAAACTTTTTCGTATCGATAAGCAAACCATAAGTACGTAACTATTTCCAAATAAAGTTCTAACCAACTATGTCTATTTCATAACTAAAACACGAAACCACAACTCAAAATACCAATCCAACATCAGTAAGAAACTTATAACATTCATATTTAGAAAACGGATTTACTTATATATCGATATAAAAACCCTCGGTGCGTAACCGTTTTTAAAAACTGAAAGCGTCCTACCTAGTGGAGGAGCAAAACATCGTTTATTCGCCTAACAGACTATTTGCGGTCGGTACGCGGCGAGAGAGTGATGTTATCAAGTTATTTTGTGAGGGTTCCTCGTGTCGTTAATCCTGTCTTAATACGCTGTCAGGGTTCTCAGATGGGATGGGACCTTGATGTCGTGGAGCGAATGAGTATTTGGTTTGTTTTGTAGTTTTGTGGTTAAAATATTTTGGCTATTTAAATTTAACTTTTTAAACTTAAATGAGTAGGGAGGACGGATAGCCTAGTTGCATGAACTTGCATTGCTTAATAGTGCAAGTTTGATTCCTTGAATGAAGGGCGCAGTTATTATCACCCGCTTTGATATGTGGGAAATATTGTGAATAACACTTGTGTCAAACAAGCACTTTTTATGAACATTCACGTCTCTATAAAATTCTACGAGAATTCGTAGAACTCCTACTTCTAACCGTAGCAGCTTATTAGAAATCGTAGAACCTCTAACTATATTTACCTACCTAGAAAGAAATAATTTAGGTAGATTAACTAGACAAAACTCCTGGTTATAACGAATATAACTTAGTACTCTGGTACCCCCTTCAAACCAGAACATATCAGCGCTACACTGCTTATATAAAGTCAAAAGTTCTGCTACCTTAAAATTACCAGCATCACTTTATTTCTACTTATGATTTAAAATAGTCTTTGCATTCTAATCTTGAAGTTCTTACCCTTACACAAACATATTATCTCAACGTCTAATTCAATAAACTTATAAATCATTAATTAATCCGTAAATATAATATCCTGTCTCAATTTATACCTGTCTAAACATTACAGGGAACGTAAGATTCGCGTATATTCCAACAATGTGTAACGTAATTAAAATATCGTTTTGTGTAATTAATTAAAACCGTAACAAGATCCTAATTAGCGGATTAATAGCACTCACTAACTGTTTATAATATTCGCTGTGAACGTGTTCGTGGTAACAAAAACAGCGGTGTGTGGAAAGTAAAGCTACACGTACACTAATTGATATAACCACAGTCTCTATGTGTGAACATTTTTAGGTTAATTACAATCTATTATATTTTCTTACAACATAAACATTCGTTGAAGCTGCTGCCAAATCATGATCAAATGTTTCACGTTATGACTCGAATTCTATATTTTTATTTAGCTACATAGTAAGTAATTATTTATAATTCCATTATTGCATCCCTGCATTGCATTATTCCCGGAGCGCTGTGACAAAGGGTTTTTCAAAAAAGATGCAAACATTTAAATATAAATAGTTAATTTAAATAAATTTGGACAAGTTCTAGATCTATATGTCTACTTGTTTTAGCACCTATTTGGTCCATAATTCATATAACACAAGGAATCTTATAAAGGTGATGTGAGTAAATTTATGCAAAAATATTTATGCACAACGCAGCGCTATAACAGACGGATCTAGATCAAGGCATTCCAAAAAAATCATATAATATAGATAATCAAACGTCCTTTAAAAATATCATTTACGTCGACCAAATATACGAAATGATCGCTTGTTTTACAAGAAACCGTTTGAAACAAAAGTAAGATTCAATCAAGCTTTCAATCCGCCGACTATGCGTCTTTCAATCCTTAGTTTTGTTACAAGTTCGAAATTAAACTCCACTTTGTTTCTCCTCAATACAAAGAGTTTAAACTTAGGAAAAACTGCGGAAGTTTTTCATTTAACATTGCAGTATAAAATTAAAACTTGGATGTACATTTTGTAAGGAAAATGGACTTTTAATTGAAGTGAATAAAAGCAAAATCTAGATTCCATTTATACCTAAGTGTTATTTTATTCAAAGTAATTCACTTTTTCTTTTTTATTCGTGTTTTTCACTGATCGTTAAACGCCCGAAAGCTGTTTCATATTTTATAATAGTTAGTATATAATAATTGGAAATGTATGTTACTGTCCTTATTTATCATCCAGCGTCATATTGTATATGAGAAGACTATATGCACTAATTTTATATTGTCAAAGATCACATCACATAGTGCATTAAATACATATACTGGATTACATCATATACAACTTAAGATTGAAACCCGTTTTTGAAAGTTACAGATGTTCTTAGGAAGGATAAACCTTTTAATATCAGATGGAATGCATACTTGTTTACAGCCACCATTGAAACATTTTGCTTTTTTCCTCGTATCCCTTTATAGGAATCAAATGATTATGTTCAAAGAAACCATTGACTTTTTAGCGGAATTCTCAGTAGCGCTCATATTCCAATCCGGTAATATTACAATAAAATTGTTACAGAGAATTCATAAATATCCTAGTAGGTCTTCAGAAAATATTGCCTATTAAATATTATTCATATTAATATTCATATTTCATTTTGCCTTTTAGACTGCAGTGCGATATTTTTCATCATATTACAAATTTAAACGCAATAAAATATTTCAATCCATTAAATGTTAAGTTCGACTGCGCACACGTCCATGCATCACCGGCCAATATTGTTAACGCCATCTCCGGCAATTAACGCTCTGAAAAACACAATTTTCAGTCACCTATTTGCAATTTTTAAAATACGTTCAGTCATATTACCTACATCGTTATTTTTGTATAATGGTGCAGGCACGTTCGAGTATTTATGTACGATATAAATTGTAATGCTTTCTGACTACCCCTTACGTAACTTTGAAAACATGAATGGACAATTAGTAAGGCACGCTCTTTTTGAAGAAAGTTACCTCGCGTAGCTCACAAACTTGTGTTTATAACTTCCCTGGAAAGACACAAAATTATGACTAAAAATCTTAAGACACTAAACGACTACACCAAGTCCACTACAACTCACTCGTTAGTTATTCAGAAGTTGAGCAGAAAACAGCGAGAAATAAATTAGGCCAAAGTTTGCCATCCGACTAATTCAATTCGCGAGCGACTAGGCGTCGCGCCAAGCCGTACTTCGGCTTTTAGTCGCATTGTTTCAATCACAAAAACAGTAATCCCATTATACCGTCAAGAAACGTTTCATTAGCAACTCCAAAGTGAATATTAATGCAACTCTGCGCTAAGGTTCCAGTTGCGGCTAAGTTTTTTCCGAGTCGCCCCGTTCCTTACAATCAGTACCCTTACCATGAGTTTTTACGTTTTGACAAATATGACTGTTTTGGTATTTGTTTACGTATTTGCCCATAGATACAATTTCCAATCAGCGCCTCTAGCGGATTATATCATACTTCTACATACTATACTACTATCCTATACTATACTATACTATACTATACTATACTATACTATACTATACTATACTATACTATACTATACTATACTATACTATACTATAGATACTATAGTGTCAGTAACGTAACATTAAATGTCTAAATTGACAAAATGGCGCTTTATGTTATGTCTCTCTTTTTTGCAAACATGTGAGGTAGACAAAAAGACTTGAGCACTTACTTACTGTTAAGTAGCGGTGGTCGTTGAATCAACGAACTAGTTAAATCAACCGTTGATTCACTTTCAACGAATCAACTTTTTTTTTTTTTTTTTTTTTAACGCGGAGAAATCCTCATGGATGCACTTCTGCTCGGGGGAACAGAAGGGGTATGTCGGACTCTTACCGACTAAAACTCCGCGGCGTTCCTCTGGACGTTCGGTGCCGGATCACGAGAAAGCGTTAGCATTACATTCGCGACCCGGCAACGTGATGGCCGACGCTGATGTTAACGCCAGCCACGTCCCGAGAGGGAGGGGCTCCTCTCTGTGCTATCCCTCATGAGATGAGCGTGCCGAACGCACACACGACATCTCGAGCCCTAAAGACTGGAGTTGGATTCCCCCGAATCCGCCTCCGTGGGCTCATGGGACGGGGAAAGGGTGGCCTCCAGCGAAAGGCGCCCTACGGCGTCCCGTGCGCCTGCGACGAAGCGGCTGGGAAGATACGTCGTTCTCCCTGGCCCTCTCCGCCGCCTCCTTCGCGAGCATCACAGCTTCGCAGAAGGATCGCACCGCCTGCCACGACCTGTCACTTCCGACCATGGCGCGAACCACGGTCGAGAGTGAGAGGTCGGCCCCCACTACAGAGCTGAGCGCGCTGCGCTCCGCATTCCACGCAGGGCATACCTCCAGCGTGTGCTGGGCCGTCTCATCGAGACAATCGTTGCAGTGATGGCACCTGGCTGTTGGCTCCCGCCCGATCCGGCACAGATAACTCCCGAAACAACCATGTCCCGAGAGTACCTGTGTCAGACGGAAAGACAGGACGCCGAATCGCCTACCTAACCACTGCTCTAAGATCGGACGAATTGCCTCAATAATCCTCAGGCCGGCGCTAGGATGCGCCAACCTTGAGGTCCACGTCTCGGTAGCCCATTCACGCAGCTCAGCTCTGTGCCCCTCCAGTTCCTTCAATGACTCAACGTTAACCCAATAGAAATTAACTAGTTAAATACGTCAACGACGATGAACGGAACGTTTCGTTATTTTCAACGTAAAATTGTATTTTGTTTAGAATTAAACTTACGTTAATTTTTTTTATAATATGCGAGTAGCAGACGAGCTTGATTGTCGGTATAATAGCATAATTTGAACTCCAATTATGTAGAACATATCGAATTATTTCCTAATAAATAATTATAATTATAAATATCAAGAATTGATATTTAATAACACGCACTACGTCAAATTGTTTCTAAAATTACATTTAACGCACTTCAGTAGTGAAGCGTTGATCGTTGCAGCATAGTTAAAAACCGTTTATTATTGATGCAAGTTGAAATTAGTAACACGTTAACTCGTTGACGAAATTAACTAGTTGATCAACTAGTTGATCAATGGAAATTAACGTTGACGTTTCGTTGACCGAAAAAACTTCAACGACCCACCGCTACTTAAGTTTACTCAGTCTACTAAGCAACCGGTAGCATTACCATGTGTTGGCATAGAAACGCCACTATAGAAATGGTAAATAGAAAACTGTAGGACTACCATGAGTTTACAAAAGTATTACTCGCTAGCGACTGCGTAAAATAAATGTATGAAAAATTGTACAGCGCCTCTGGTGGTTACTCGTAGAACTAAAATCCGTAGTGACGTAACTCGATACGTAAAAAACCTATCGAAATCAAATCGCTAGCGAATGTCATTATGATCTATTGCCATACAAATTCGGTCCCATGAGTCATTAATTTGACAGACGTTGTCAAGAAATACCGTAACGATAGTAGTTATGTTATTCACTAGCAAAATGACAATAGTTTTCTATTTACCATTTCTATAGTGGCGTTTCTATGCCAACTCATGGTAATGCTACTGAATAACATAACTACTATCGTTACGGTATTTCTTGACAACGTCTGTCAAATTAATGACTCATGGGACCGAATTTGTATGGCAATAGATCATAATGACATTCGCTAGCGATTTGATTTCGATAGGTTTTTTACGTATCGAGTTACGTCACTACGGATTTTAGTTCTACGAGTAACCACCAGAGGCGCTGTACAATTTTTCATACATTTATTTTACGCAGTCGCTAGCGAGTAATACTTTTGTAAACTCATGGTAGTCCTACGGAACAGAATAATGGATTGAGTAAACGTAACGTAAAATTGTGGGATGTTTTGAAAACTCATGGTAAGGGTACAGTTGAAAGTTACGTACAACTAGTTACAGTATAAGTAAATTCGCTACAGCGGCCTTAAGTTCCTAGTTTGCATGAAGTCCGTTACGACGATTTCCTTTGAATAATTCCGAGAGATGGCGCTGTATGTAAACAAACAAAGTGATGAAATATATTCTAAATGCAAAAATGCAAAACTTTTTGCCTTGCGTCAGTTACATAAATCGTATGTAAAGCTACATACAAAACTATACATAGTTAGCATGCCATTTTCCGATCCGCGTTCTTTGGTCTGATAACTGACTGAAAGTTAGATTCAGAAGATTGACGCCAACAAAATTATTTAAGCGTTGATATATCTTAATATATCTAGACTAGGTAATAAGATAATAATTTCTGGTTAGGTACTTATCTGGTTAAGATTTCAAAATGTTCGTTTTCTAATCTAAAAGCAATATAAACAAGAGAGGTCACTCCAAGTCGTTTTTATCCGTCCCTCAAACTTTATAATATAATTTGCATTAAAATTTACGTAAATAAAGACGAAACAGCAAGCAGAGCAGAGCTCTTCATCTTGTCTCCGATTACTTGTTAGCAACGCGCAAATTCTAAGGATATACCTATAGCTTACTTCCGAAGGAAATCTGAACGGTATGCAGTTTCCGAGCTCGTAAGGATTCTCTTAAAAGTTTCTTGAGTTTACTGTTCCTTGTAATAATAGTACGTAACGTGTAGTCTACGTGATACTACGTGTATATAACATGTGACCTGAAAGGTCTATGAAGTCAAACGTATTTTAATGTAAGTAATGGACAGCTGTTAACCGCTACATAAAAATGTATGTTAAGTTGTTTTAGTCACAAAATATAATACAAACGTAATTTGACCATTTTTTTTTTGATTTTGGTTTTTTATTGATTTTGGTTTTTATTTGGAATCGTAACTATAATAACACTATAACACATATTCCTATCATATATTCTATTCCTTGCGATATGAGGCAAATTATGGTACATCATTTAACTTTACAAATGTCCGATCGCTATCTCCATACTTCACCTAACTTATCGAGGATTTTATAAAAAGTCATTGCCGTTGAACAAAAATTATACTACATGGTTTTCTGCTCAAATAAAGAGAATATTATTAAGCTTACTATGCAGTACCTAAACCAACGTCCCCTGCTATAAAAATAATAATACACATAAAACATAAGTGGTCATCGTCCGGAAAATTGATACAAAATCGTGGAAAATGGGCCGTGAGGAGCATCATCTACATGTAACAAGCAAGAATACGAGTATGTAAAAGAAATACAAAACTAAATCGATACTTGAGAATATTCAACGAGGCGAGGATCACGCTAGAAACATTTTATAAGAGGTACTAGATTGGATATTCAATAGTTTCCGAGTATCATTAAAAAGATACAATGAAGTAACCGATATTTTTTGTTTGTAATACATTAGAAGAGCTTGAACTTTTTCATAACATAGAGGTAACAACAAGCATATAGTCCATCTGATGGCAACTTGCCACTACTGCCCATTGACGAATTTTGATCTTTGGTAGATAGTTAATAATTCGATAGTTCAATAATTAATAATGAGCGTTAGAAAGTAGTCACGCGATGTCGTCATCTATCCTCCCTGACGTCATGTTCCCCTGAGTTGAAAACTTTTCAAAATAATGGAAGAGTAGTAGCCAACGTATGCGACCGATCCGCAGATCGTGTTCAATTTCTTTAAACTTTGCGCCATTTCTCGAATGATATCTTCGTTGTTTCACATACAAATATAGGATTTACTAAAGATTACAGATAGCTGAAGTGGGTAGGTATTTTATGATCACTCTACAAGTAAATACTACTTAGGTACTCAGTAAATTGTGTGTAATGAGTTCTATGAAATATGTGCGATAGTAAACTTAGGAATAACTACAATTCAGTTCAAAGGATTAAAAATAATTGGTTCTCAAGATTAATCCGTAAAATAGGACCTACTAAACAAACACTTTAATTCTACTGAAACAAACAATAAACAAAAAAATTACAGAAACAAAAGTGGCCCAAACGTTCCATGTAGAAACTTGGAAGAAAGATCAATAAAAGCATCCAGAGACCGGCAACTCGTATGACACCTGTAACACCAGCCAATCCCGCTTTGGGGATTTGAGGGAATTCTCAAAACTTGCCGCGCGTCGCGGTGAACGATTACATACACGAAAAGTGTCGAGCTTAGTTCCTTGTCGTTTAAACTTTACGTCTAGAGTTTTGAAAAGATAAAATTTGAAGAATCCGTCTGCAAAATGCTTTGAAAGCACGTTAAGGCTTTTATCCTGCTCGTTATCCTGTGAAAGTAGTCGTAAGCCTTTTCCTAGACATTAAGGACCGTATGAAGATATTGGACTTGAGTTGACTAGTAATTAGTATTAGTACCGCCCACAACAACACTTTCCAGTGCAGTTTATTGGAGCATCAAATACTTATCCTTAGGTGTCAGGGGATGCATCCACGCCCAGTAGTGGCATTCATATCATAAACTATGAACAAAACCTGGATTGCTATAAGATTGAAATTGAAATCATGCTATTATGTTCACATTGACATAAAAAAAAATAAGGTAAGATTCATGATGTCATCTTCATTAAATTCCTTATTTGTCATCAATTGACAATGAACTGAAGTTTTAATCAGCCTTTGTGACTTGCGCAATCTATAATTCGAGTACCACATCCACCGCGTCTCAAAAGCGAAACATCGGTAAAGTTAATTGGAAACTAATTTGGCGGCGTAAAATTGGGACGAATTCACGTTTACAAAAGACAGCCGCGTTGTCCAATCAGACATTGTCTCCCGTAAAGCTTTAAAAGCACCACCACTCGTAAAACAAGGGCAGATTCAGCAGAGAAAACCAATTGAAATTAGTAACGGGAACAGAAACACAATTCTCATTCCAGCCAGGCTGGTTCTTTCCGCTTTTGTCTGTGCAACGCAGAAATACGGAACCCAATCAGGGATCTGTCGAAATGTCTGGCGAACGGACGGGCCGCTGCGTAAGGCGCGATTTTCTTTTTCTCGCCCCGCGTCAATTGGAGCGGTACATCCGACAACTGTATCAAAGCCGCTACCCTAACTGCCACTTGGCAGCTTCACGGATCGACGAGTTTTCAAACCACCCTGTACACTTCGCGGTACGTGTGGGTCAGCAAGAGCAACTTTCACAACAAGCCGGCGATGGAATGCGAAGGCAATTCAGTCTCAAGCGACGAAAAAAATGTACGTTACATAATAGAGAATCGGAAGCGTTCGCGGTGAATGCAAATTAATCTCGAGTCGAATCGACCTACGTAACACTTGAGCGGGTTAGCGAATTTAAGGTAATGGCACACACCCGTGGCAGATTTCTGACGCCTCTGCAGATTGGAATGCGGGTTTTTTGCGGTTTCATTTGTAATTTTCCTACTTTTCAGAAAATGCAAACTCAACTGGTTGTAATCTGGATAAATGTAAGGAAGATTCTAATTTTAATTACTAATGTTTATATTTGTTTAGATGGTTATTTATTTTTTTACATAGATCATTAATTTATTCTAGGTACTGGATTAACTAATTTGCCCAATGTGTTACCTACATAAGATTACTTGAGAAACAATAAAACTATTCGTAGTTCAACTGCTGCACACATGATGGCAGCACCTTATGACAACAATATTTTGGACACAGACCTTTACAAATACAGGTCTGTGGTTTTGGACAAGTTTTAAAGCAGAACACAGTACCTGTTACTATATTTATAAGACGTCTTCACAATCTAATCACAAACATTTATAGTTTTGAAAAGTTTTGAATTTTGTTCGTAGTCTTCCACCCTTCATTTGAGCCGCATAGGGTATGTCGGCGATATCCCACTACCGCACTTTATTAATAAACTGAACGAAACGACTTTAATATGAAAATCAAGTTTATTCACTTTTATTTATAATTCGGGCAGAGTAACGGCTTACACGACTTATTAAATGCGAATGAACTACGCACTACCAGCGCGTGGACTTAAATACTACTCAAGTGACAAACAGCCTAAGAACTACCCTCTCACATCACTTGTTTTGTTATAACAAGTGACGTGATTCACAATAAATTTAACTATTAATAAAATAACATTATATTGAAAACATTGTTTTAAAAATACGAGAATAAATATTTTAATATTATTATAATTTATATAATTTATTTGGTATGACTAACAAAGTTAGTATTAGTATTTTGAAGTACTACCGGAAGTCGTCCATATTTTAATCTAAATATTAATTCCACATTGACAATCAAAATTAACATGATAAAAATGAATATTATATATTATAAAATGCCTCACCGCCCATAGGTACATAAAGATTAATAGGTCCATCATTATTAAGCGCCATAATGAATTTAAAATGACATCACTAAGCTAGTAAAAAGGCATTTGAGTTTATAAATAAGTCAAATTATTAGGAAGTTGTCGAAACAACACTATAGCGAAATTCTAAGTGTTTCTCATACACAATAGCTGAAGGTGCCGCCCAAATGAGAGGATAATAGAGTGTCCCTTAATTATTAATTAATTGGAGGATATGTCCCTAACAGATGCAGAATGGCCTCCGGGTGCGAACCTTTGTTAAGTGAAGGGAGGTTATTAATTTTGGTTTGCGTTCGACATATTCTTTTTAACGGGGTCAATGAAAACTCTTATACCTAGATTCATCCTTCATGCGGTATGTATTTGTTTGATGAAAATAGACGAGAAAAGTATGCATATTTTAAAAAATAAAATTGCCTACGATAATTCCGATAAAGATTGATATTTATACTGTGATAAACAACACTTTTATTATTAACCAAGGATTTATAAATTTTCATGTATTTGTTCGATAAATTGACTTGGCGCAATTGTGACTATATTGTTATGTAAAAAAAAATATACACTTAAGTACATGTTGGTTAAGTCAATTCTCAAGTAATTTGGGTCACAAAAGATGAGATGATCTTATAAGTCGGTACGAAAGTAGCTAAATGAATATAGTTGTTTATATCACTGTACTGTATTCGCTCTGTTTTGTACTTTGCATTTTTTATTTCAAATATAAAAAAAATGCTGATATTATGAAGATGTTTTATGTTTAACTTCGATTTGGAAGTAAGTAGCATGTGATGTCGTCGATGTAATTGAAGAACTTCAAAAAAGATATCCACATTTCTAACAAGCAAACTTTAGGCGAGGCTAGCATTAACAAACTCGTAATTGAGTCTGTCACATCTCATACCTCGCGTTACGGATAAAACATTTCACGGATCAGTTAACAAGGTAATGCGGACCGAACTTATTGAATGGGGAAGCGGGAATCCAATAAAAAACCTGTCAAACCCAAAGCCAGAGGGACAGGTGTACGTAGTCCGTAATCTTTGCCGTGACGGGAACAAAGGTAAGGTTTTAAAATCAGGGATTCTGTTTAATGCCTACCTGAGTGATCTATCTTTCCAAATTCCTCGCGCGCTACTCGAAAAATAGGCACAAATCCTTAATGGAAATCCCGAAATGTTCGAGAGGTATAATAATTTTAATTTGTTTAATATTTAAATCTTATTAAAGTTGTTACTTTATTTCTTTATGAGTGTCTATAAAATTAAGACTACAGCAATCTTAGGCACTCCAAATCACATAAAATATTTTAACTTTAATCTTATTTATGTTCATCAGAGGAAACTAATGGCATGTTTACTGAATACTTGACATGGAATCTAGAATTAAAATCCCAGTGAGATGATTTTTTGGAGATATCCATTATTAACGCAAGTGATTAAGTAAACACTAATGAATCACTATAAATATTAATGATAAATAATATTGCAAGTGAAGGGGCATGACATCCACCAACCTACATTTAGCCAACATGGTGCACTACTACCTATTTCTTCTAAGAGAAACTCAGACACCCATCAATTAGGGGATTATTATGATGATGATTACTTATGAATGTAAGTGGTTTTATATAAAAGCAGTGTACTTTTGCTTCCGCTCAAATTATTTAGCTTTTTGAACTTTTTATTCGGCATCGGTTAATCAGGTAATGGCAGTCCTGCCTTCGTAATTTTCTGTTCTATTACTGATAGTAAAATGTATTTTGTTTTGTTTAAAAAATATGAACAATATAAATAAGTTATATTAGCTGTATATATCCGTACATGATAAGTTATTTTTAAAGTGACTAAAATCCTAGAATTTAATGCGTTGAATTTTATGATACTACTAAACCACAAACGTCAACATGTCTTATTGACAGTTGACACTTACATTGTAGGTTATGTTTGTGTGATTTTGGTAACTTGACTTTGGTAACTTCGTTAGAATCTACAAAATACTAATTACTTTCACATAAGAAGGGAAGGTCAATACAATGGCCCCATCAGAAGGTATAGTTAAAGAATTAGATGAGAAATCTCT
Organism: Epargyreus clarus; assembly: GCF_041222505.1. Lineage (NCBI taxonomy): Eukaryota > Metazoa > Arthropoda > Insecta > Lepidoptera > Hesperiidae > Epargyreus > Epargyreus clarus. The sequence goes on from NW_027332230.1 coordinate 16,065,880, forward strand.
GGAAAACATTGTGAAATTCGTCTCGGATGTCCGCAGTGGGTAAGTCGTGGCAACTATTTATTGCAGACCTTAGCATTGGACTATTTACACATCCTTTATCAACAAAATTTATAAATAAACTAGCTACAAATTGCCCAAGTAGAGCCAAAATACAGGGCTAGAATCTACCTTTTGGTTAAATAATATTTACTTTAGATATTCGCCAGTTACATTCCATTATGTTGTCCCATTAGTTTTTATGGCTAAGCTAAGATAAGTATAAGATCTAACAAAGTTAAATATTTGTAATTGAGAGACAAGTGACTAGGGTAGCCTCTATCGTGTTAAAGGTGAATAACGATAAAATCAAGTTACACTTTAAACAATAATAGCTTGTCTTTAGAAAACTATGGGACATATGGAAGGAGACTTATTGGCAATGGTAATATAGAGACGTCACTATCATAGTATTGTAAAAAGCTGCATTGAGCATAAACAATATGATGTTTAATAGTACATATTAAGGAAACTGCTTTTAATTGCATATTTGGATGTAACTGTTTTATTTTGAATTGGCTATAAGAATTACAGTATAACCCTAATCTAGATATCATGCCCTTTTGCTAACAGTAAGCCATAAACTGTCTATAAAAAGTATATACTTGTATAAATATTTTCAATGTTTTAGATTTTTCAATGTAACTAAAAAAATGTTTGTAGGAAAATACATGGATCCAACAAAATAGCCATGGCTACGGTGGACCTTCTGGAGCAGATCATAAGTGATGCACAAAACACTACTGCCTTGTAAGTATGATATGATGTATGATATATTTCTTTTACAATGGAAAAGAGTAGAAATTATGATGCAAATTGTATGTAACACTGACTTTTAACTTTTTCCTTATGATTCATCAAGAATTTATATAAATGTGATATGTCAGTTTATATTAGTTCACTGTTTAATTTGTTATATAGTTGTTATAATAATCATAAATTATACTACTATAATCCATTAAGTGATTTTTATGCAAATAGGTGAAGATTCAAAATATTTAGTCACTTTCCAACTGTGTCATCATTCTTTTTATATGTGTAAGATTATTTCCTTCTATCAAAATACACAAATTAGTTACACAAAGTGCTTGTAGCAAATTACAAAAACATATCACAAATAAGGCATTTTATGTACTTTTCTAAGTCTACTTTGTCATTTCTAATTTATCATTACTTCCCAGAATTTGATTCTTATAAACAACACTATCAGATAGTAGTATAATATAGAGGGTGTATTATTATCAAAATGAACTCGTTTCATTGATGATGGAAAAGATATTTTGAAAAAGTAATGATGTGGGTGGATTTAGTTTCCATAATATCGGCCTCGTAACTCCTTTCAGCATTTTTCGCTAATCCTTATAGTTTGGGATTTACTGCCGCCCTTGGACATCTTTAATCAACCCCAGATAGGATTAGATATTCCTACCTGAGGTCGGCCACAGATGCGCCGCTACCCCTGAGGACTAATCTGGAATGCCTCAGAAAAGTATGTCCCCCTTACCACACCCCTCAAACCAGAACACAGCAGCGCATAACCCTGATGTTAGATAGAAATAGGTGTGGCGGTGGTGCCGCCTGAGTTGCACCACATGTTATAATGTAACATATGGTGGGTCTACCAGGTCCCTGATCGGTTCAGTCCGCGCGTGCGGACGGCGGCTGACACGTGCGTTGCCGGCCGCTTTACCCGCCGCCAATGTGGTGCGACGCGTTCTGAGAGCTATACGGGATGAGCAGCGTGCTCATGTTAACCAGGTATGTCAACCATCACCTAAAGTCTATATCAATGTTTTGTTATGGAGCAGAAACAATACAGTAACACCCCTCTTGAAAAATACAATATCAGCTTATGTTAATGAAGCTTGTGAAACTGGAGCTATTTCAGGCCAAACAATTTATCAGTCAAATAATTACTAGATCTATACACCTTTTTCCACAGCGCTTAGGTCTGAATACAGCATTTGTTTGACTGTCGAGAGGGTTTTTTTAGACCTCTATAACTTCTTGCCCCAGACGATCAACAGCATATATTTTGAAATTCGGATAACACTTGAAATCTAGCTACTCGTATTTATTATTAAGACAGCATTATTTATTGTTATGACTAAAAATATATAAAGTGCTTTCATTTTGAATATAATTGTTCACAGAGTGGCGAGGGAGCGGGCGAATCCTTACAGCGGTTGGTGCTGGCCGCGCCCAGCCGCCGCGCCACGCTAGGCTCCTCCGCACATGATCTCCGGGAACCCATCCGGGACCAGATCGCCGAGGTATAGTTACAATTTTCTATAGCATTTGTTGCAGCAGGGTTGCTGTATACTTATTATTTTATTTTAGAAATTTGATGTAATTTGAATTAATCGGAACAATTTGTGCCTTGTAATTTGAATTATGTTAATTTTTTTATTGAGACTGGCGTTAATTAAAAATCGTACTTGTAAAAATATATTTTTCAAGTTTATAATATGTATTTTTTCTTCTTTTGATTGCGGCTTCGCGACCCTCTTATTGAGGCCCTGCCACTCCGTAGGATCGCAATTTCGATCGAACGAATCTGAACTGTGTCTATAGCCCGCTCCACATTCTCGCGAGAATGTCGTGAGAATGTGGAGCGGGCTTAATAATAATATCTATATGATGCAGCTACGCGCGGAGCTGGAGTCGAGCACGTCGTCGATAGTGGGCCAGGCGCGCGAGCACGTGCGCGGCGACGAGGTCGTCCTCACGTACGGCGCGGGCGCACTGCTCGAGCGGTTCATGCGCGCGGCGCCGCGCTGCCGCCTGCTGCTCGCTGAGGGGCCCGACGCGCACGAGGTTAGTGTATATGTGAAAGAGGCCTAATGCGCGCGAGATTTATTGTACACATTAATGCGAGTAGCTTAGTGCGTGCTTGTATATACGTGTGTAAGGGGTCAGACGACTATAAGCACGCTTGTACTCATATACTTAACTCTGAATATTTAATTTACACGAAGTGAGTCTTTCTTGCTCGTAAAATAAGTTTTGTGGATATTCAAGGAGGAGTTTTTATGAGTGTGAATAATAATTAATAATAACTCATCTATTATCTACTTATATTTTGGTAAATAATGTTGCCAGATATTTTTGGTTTTTAAATAACTATGTTTAAATGTGTTGCAATTTTTTGCAGAGTCACGCGATGGCAGTTCGGCTGAGTACGGCGGGGGTGTCGGTGACTCTGGTGAGCGCGGCCGCGGTCGCCGGGCTCATGTGTCGGGTCAACAAGGTAACATACACATCAGAATTAGACTGATAACGATATTATAATTATTTATGCATTTTTATTATTTAAGAGGTATATAAAAAAACACAAAATTTACTAATTAAATAGGCTTACAAATTTCGGTAGTATTTCGTATAATGCTACAAAATATAGCTTAAAACAATGGTGTGGAAGTAAGAAATCTTGTATGGGAGTTGAATTTGAATTTATTCCCTAAAGGTCTGATAATGTATAACTTATAAGCCTTGAACTAACAAGATTTGTGTCAGGTGATAGTGGGGTGCCGCGCGGCGATGGCGGGCGGCGCGGCGCTGGGCGCGGCGGGGCTGCACGCCGTCACCACCGCCGCCAAGCACTACAACGTGCCCGTGAGTATAGTAGGAAGTTACACGTAACGACCCTAAGGGGCTATGCCTTATTAAATGTCGTATTAGTTTTTGGACAGTGCAATCGGTATCTTAAAATATGCATAATATTTAAGAAATAGATATCAAGTTGAATAACGGAGCATGCGGTTGATATATGTACGGTAGTATGGAATATTTTTGTGGATATTGAAAACAAGTCTTTATATGTAAAATCAAAAACAAACTTGAAACTGTGTATAAATACTTGTACAGTGGCCCAAAGGTAAAAAAAAGAATGACACTTTAAATGAGATACTAAGATATTACTTATATGTACATGGTGTATATTTTAGGACAAATTATAATTTTTATTAAAGATACATTCTTTTATTTAAGAATCTCATGTCTTACTCCGTATTTATTTTTGTCAGAATATTTTCATTTGTTTCCAAATTAAATTCACAAAATATATTGTGCACTGACTTTCACCCATAAAGACAAATAGAAATTAATAAATATGAACATTCCAGGTGATAGTGCTAGCGCCCCTGCACAAGCTGTGCCCGCTGCAGGCCAGCGAGCGGCACCGCCTCATCGCGCTGGCGCCGCCGCACTGCGCGCTGCCCTACGAGTGAGATATAAGCTCTAATATACTAGCCCGTCTCGTTTTCACCTGCATTACACTGTGATACAAAAAAATATACTACATACTAATACATACCATATACTATATACAAAGCAGCCATTATAATCAATCTATCCTACCAAAAAACTGAAATTTGACGACTTCTAGTTGCCAGAAATTGTCAAATTTGAATGAATGAATGAATCTAACCTTCTAATTACAGAACTGCAGAAAGCGCGGAGGCGCACGTGTATACGCCACTGTACGACTTTGTGCCACCCGACCACGTCACCCTATTCATCACTAATCTGTAAGCAATTTTGAAATTATCTAATACATTATTATGTCGTCGTCAGCCGTTACTGACCCACTGCTGGGCACCGGTCACCCCTAATAGTGGAGTTTGGACAGTAGTGCACCACGCTAGCTGGGTGCGAATTGGTAGACTTCACACACACTTATTTCATAACTTTCAGACGTGCAATTCCGTTTGAGCAAGTTATAATTCATTTCTAATTTATACATAACTTTAAAAAGTCAAAGATGCGTCCGAGAAAGACTCCCCGAATTTGAGTCCGAATTGCAAACTAACCCGTTATTGAATTGTTATTTGAATAACATAAAAAACCAAACTTATCCATTTTTAGTTATTATACAGGGTGAATTTTTAAAACGGGCCTTCAGGGCCAAGTCCGAAACTATAAGGATTAGCGAAAAATGCTGAAAGGAGTCCCAGAATTTGATGCTTATAAGCAACACTATCAGATAGTGGAATAATATAGAGGGTTCATTTTTTTTCAAAATGAACTCGTTCGATTCCCGGCTAGGGAAAAAGTTATTTTAAAAAAGTAACGATGCAGTTTTAGTTTTTATCAAAATCGGCCTCGTAACTCCTTTCAGCATTTTTCGTTAATCCTTATAGTTTCGGATTTGGCCCTGAAGGCCCGTTTTAAAAATTCACCCTGTATATTTAATAAAAATTTTGTCCACAGAGGAGGCAGTTCACCATCATACATATACCGTCTACTTTCGGAGCTCTATGATCCCAACGACTACCAGATATAACGGCTGTGGAATAAGCTATAACTGCTATTGGAAATTACTAGTTATACTATTAAATAAAGACAACAAATATTCAATATTTATAGTAATACTTGCAACATTTCTTCAGTAAAGCCCTTGCAATATTTATTTAAAATTTATTGCATCACTTTTAAAAAGAAATGTACACTTTTATATATTTCAAAAATATAATTTAAGACACCATAGCCTTTATGGCCCATTTCAATTTTTTGTTATTTTCTTTGATTACCTCAAAAAATAACGAAGTCTTGTTTACCAACAAAGCTGCAGAATGCTTAGTAATTTTGATTTATGATATTGTACTCCTAGACTATGTATATTTTATTGTACAATAAAAAACTTTACAAATCCTTTTTATTTGTGTACACGACATTATCCCTGTTGCCGTCACTAAAAAATACAGTTGTAGAATAAATGTATGTTCGATGTAAGTTTGTATAAAGCAATAAAGAAATATGTATCTTATGCTGCTTATGATGAACATTTTTATGACTCGTATACCTTACTTATCAAAGACCAATAATGTAAACTAATATTTGCGTGTAGCGGTTTCTGAAAAAGGAAACTTTAAAATTTTTCACTTTCATGTACAAAATAATAATGATCACTACACACATAAAATGTGTAATGCCTAATTTTTATACTCGCGAATAATCGGCCGAGTAAGTCACTAAACAATAATAATCGCGAAATCATTTGGTTCTCGCTGAAAATCTACCTATAGCCTGCGTAGAACGGCGGTGCTTCGAGACAATACTATGTTTATACTACCGGTATTCGCGTCTACTCGTTTATACTCGGCGAACATAAGGCCTTAGGCTAAAATACAAGAAGTCAACGCGTTACGCCGGTGAAAATAAAATAAACATAACTTAATAACTTATTATTATTTGCTGGTTTTGCAACTCGAACTCACATTCTTTTTGTTTATTTGATTAAATTTGTGTTAATCAAGGCGCAAATTAAGTTAAATTAAATAATTTATAACGTTCCTAACCTATGCTTGATATAAAAAATACATAAATTTGGTGTATTGCTCAAATATGTACTAAAATGATGTTACTTTATCGAAGTGCGCGTGTTAATGGCGATTTTTGTTTTCTGTTCTTCAATTTTGCATTGAATTGAGTAAAGTTTTAGCCGGTAAGAAGAAATAAATCAGTGCGAATACTCAGTAAAGATGATGGACCATATAATAAACTTTGATTGGTAAGCTCTCTTTATACATGTAGATAACATAATAAACTCTGTTTTTACTCTACTTAAACTCTGTTATTGAATATCTCGACGGAATTGCGCTTGTTATTTTATTGCACTAGGTTAACTAGTAAAAGAAAATATGTTCTCAGTGCCTTGATTCTATCTAACTAGAGTTATCATATCCCAAACAATTACATCTGATTTACTCATTTACACTTCTCATCATAAAACTTAGATTCATCTGAAGACTCTATGTTTAGATTTAACTGACTGAGCTGAAAAGGCTGCTGAAAGTCTTAAGCTGGACCCAAAACAGCCTCTTTTTAAAAACGATTACCATCGCAAGCCTTGTAGTTTTAAAAAGAAATATTTATCCTGATATTGTAGGTATCTATAATTCTAAACCATATAATGAAAATGTATAATAATGATAATTTGCTAATAAATATAGGAAATATACTGATATAGGAAAGAGACCTAAGATATATTGTAATAGTAATGAAAATTTCAGCAATAAATAAATTCATTTCACAAATTCTTGAATTTTTAGGAGTTATAGGGAGTCAGAAGAATACTTCATCAAACCGGAAGATTTGGACAATTCAGTGACGGAGAGGATCCTTCGCAACAAGTTCCATGACCCTTTGATATCCAGCGATGAGGAAGATGATAATAGACCTGCCAAGATTAATTGGGATGAAGTGTTTAAAAAAGCACAAGAAGTAAATACAAACATTATATTGGAAATTAACTGTAACTTGGTTTGACAGTAAAGGAAAATGTCATGAGAAATCTGGCATGCCTTTGAATTCTGTAAAAAAATATCTCAAAGATGTTTATAGTTGTTGGATTTGACACCAGTACAGTGTAGCAGCTGGACTAAACCTTAATCTTGCTGAGCCAGGCTGTTATGAAAATTTACCCTGAAATTAGCCTTGTAGGGGTTTGGTTTAACAAAAATGGTTTTATTCGAAAATCGAGATTAAAACGTGACCGCTCAATTGCTAGGCATCAAGAGAGAGGGGGGGGTGAGGTGCGAGACGCGGTTGGAAGGTGTGTGCGTGGGCAGGGAGCTCTCTCATTGGTAGTTATTATGCGCGAAATTTGAAAATACGGAAGGAAGCACAGATTATACAAGAAAAATAGGGAAGGGCGCGCTACAGCCTGAGACTTCTTTTTTTTCTTTATTCAAAAGTAGTTTTACACTACTTATTGATAAAAATGTGATACCTATATATTTATATATACAGTAAATTTGGTACAAAATTCAACATATATTTATACACAGTATCATCGAACAATTACTGTTCCATTGCTAGGTTTCCTCACAGAATGTTTAGGATTAAGCCATAGCCCACCATTCTGGCCAAATGCATATTGACAGACTTAACATGCCTTTGAGAACTTTTTTAATATGCATAGTGTGTTATGCAAAATATATATATGATAATAAACAATGTGTACATTACTTACAGAATGACGACCATATGAGGTTATATGTGCCGGGTCTGTACCCAATACCTCGTTACCTGAAACTGTCAAAGCTCACTCCACAACAGCACCAGCAATGCCTTAGAGTTATCTGCAGTGAATACCCACATTATTTGCCATTGGACACCTCGTCAAGAATACAGAAACCCAGCAAAGTAGACTTTCACGTGTATGAGGTGAGTGAATGTAAGCGGATTAATAGAAAAATATTCGTAATTGACTTGCATCGGAATTTGTTATACAATGTAGCTTAGACTGAAAAAGGTGTTCTACAGCTCTATCTAATTTACACCCCCGTTTTATAATATAGGAGCAGGAAACAATCGTGCACTCCACCTACTGATGAGTGGCCATTGCTGTCCAGTATCTCCTTTGCCACACTTTTAAAACAAGATCAAACCAGACAATTACTAGTAGAAATAGAGGTAGCTTCAAAACATTTCTTGTATTACAGGTTATCTTGAGGTTTTACTTAGGTTTAAATTTTTATTTCTCATAAGACATACAACCATAATAAATTGTCACTTAAAATGAGAAACTTAAAAATTTATAATAACATATGGTAATGCTTGGTACTTGTATGTTTTGTTATTTATGTGTGTGTTTATGTATATTGGTGCGTACATTTGTGTGTGTTCATTCACTCCAGTTATCATTATCGACAACTATGCAATACCATTAATAAAACATTACTTGTAGGACTTGAAAGAGTATTATGAGCAAGAACAAAAAGAATTCATAGAATGGGCAAAGCTGGTGTGGGCCAGTGACCACTGCAGGCGCGCACTCAGGCCAAAGCCTCGTGTGGAATCTATCTATGAGGCTTGCACAAAGATTAAGGCATTAGAGATACAAGGCTTTACGAAGAACCTCCGAATGGCTGCTCAGATACAATTGGAGGCCACAAGAGCTACTGCGTTTGAATTGACATATGTAAAGGATTTGATTACTGTAAGTATAACTTTGCTGTAAGTGCATTCGGTTTTAGATGAAACTAAGAATGGAAATGCAACATTGACTAATTCTTTTCCACAAGTTATAGCTTCATAAGCAAATTAAATGTTATCTATTTTTATTTCAAACTTTAAAAGGGAGAGCCCGTACCACACCTTTCAAAAGAAAACAGCAACTCTCAACGTTGTTATTATTAGGCATTATTTGTGGTGCCTTTTTGGAGTTCAAGTCTTGGTCTCTGTGTGCCTTTAAGTTGTGCGAAAATTATATTGCATTGTGTAGTTAATTTTTATCATACTTTTTTTGTATTATATGTTTTTTATATTTTTAGTATCATTTAGTATTTTTTAGTATCATAGTTTATAGATTTAATTTAATATCTTATGATCCACAGTTTTTGTTCACCTATTTTCATTCATTCATTGCGCATTTCGTCTCCAATTCCGTTTTCACATTAAAACCATTTTATAGGTGGATATCAATGAATTGCCTGAAGTGGAATGTCCTATGGACATAAAGGTTAGATTGAACATCATGAAGCCTCTTTCTGTGCCAGAGCCCTGTTCTCGGCATATCTGCCGATTTATTTTGCCAAGTAAGTATTTTATTACGCTGATTTCATAAATTAACATAGTAATAATAAATTGTTATGTCTTAGGATGTTTTGCTGTACATGCACCTATTGTAAGTGCCTATGGCATCTACTGCTGCCCATAGACATCTGTAATCAACCCCAGATAGGATTAGGTATGTCTGCTTGAGGTCGACCACAAATGCGCTGCTACTCCTGAGGACTAAGCTGGAACGCGTCGGAAGAGGATGTCTCCCTTATAAACCAGAACACTACTATGAGGTGGGCGTAGGTGGAGCCGGAGTGGAACCTCAACCTCAATGTGAGTGTGTTGGTTGCAGCCGAGAGCAAGGTGACGGAGCAGGGGTTGTGCGGCGTGCAGCGCGAGCTGGCGCGGCTGGCGGGCGCGCACGGCGCTCGCTGCGTCGCGGGCGAGGCCGCGCTGCGCTGCCTGCTGCGCCGAGACTGCAGCTGGGCGCTGCCGCTCGCCGTCATTGACACTGTTGGCGCAGGTACGCTTGTAGCTGTAGCTATTTAGTTGGTTGCAGCCGAGAGTAAGGTGATGAAGCAGGGGGTGTGCGGCGTGCAGCGCTGCCTGCTTCGCCGACACTGCAGCTGGACGCTGCCGCTAGCCGTCATCGATACTGTCGGCGCAGGTTCCACACTTGTAGCTGTTTAGTTAGGACTACCTGCACTACCGAAGCTGCTGATTATAAACGCTTTCTATACTGTCAGCCCCACACTAAGATTACCTGAGTTGTGGATGCCGTGGACACACACATAGACCAATACCCAATCAAGACATCTTAATTCAACATTTACATACCTGTCTGGCCGGGGATCGAACCCGAGACCCTCTGCGCGTCAGACCGGTATGGTGACCACTCCGCAACGCGGGTCGTCAATTATACATGGAGGAACTGATATAGTCCGCCAAACTTCTAGACCGCTCTAAAGTTGTACACAATTACAAGCATATACTCCGTAGCAACAGTAAGGGCATACTAACGCAGCTATGTACCCACAGGCGAGAGCGAGCAGTGGACTGGTGCCGGGGGGAGCCCGCGCTGTCTGCATCCCGATAAAATTTGCTGTTGCGATGCGACTTGTTTCTATATTTAGAGCGAACTGGAAAGCACGGACTCTACCTTGACAATGGCAAGACAGCAGCACACCGCGTGCTATACAAGAAGTAGCACTGTCGTGCTTGGTGTAGCCGCTCTGCATCCACTGTCGTTCTATCGATGATCTCGCTTACTGTCGTTGAGACTGATGGCGCCAGCTGGACCATTATGAACAAAAATTTACTACTCAAGAGATAATCCAATCCCCATAGATAAAGCTACCATCTTCCCACTACTGCTTCTCCTATGTACACCTGTTCAAACGTACATAGCAGGCATAGGCCTGTATAAGGGTTTTCGAAACTGCTGTAACATTTTTTTTTATAAATACTTACCTTACCTTAAGTATGATTAATATACAACATAGTTAACGTATTATATTAATGATTATCAACATACCGCTAAAACCATTGCATTAAAATATCCATATTCCAGAAGGTGAACCCTGCAATGTTATAGTGTTGAATGATGAATTTTCACTCTCAAAAGACCCAGCACCAATCAGAAACTACAAGGCATTCAAACACATGCTGGATGTTGCTTTAGTTCCGTAAGTTTTTAATTAAACACTTGCTACACTCACAGCCCCACAATAGGATTCTCTGTGTTGTGGGTGCCTTGGACACACACAAAGACGAATACACAAACACCCAGACCCAGAACAGATATCTTAATTCATCATTTAGATATTTGTCTGGTCGGGGATCGAAACCGGAACCCTTTGCGTGTCAGACCTGTATGCTGACCACTCTGCCACGATGGGCGGTTTAATCATATTGTTTTTAATGAGCAAAGAAATATGTAATTCATGATTCATTTATTCCATTTTACTCTCCATTTCAATTCTTATCATCTCTTGAACAATTATATCTGTAAATCATTTAAGTGCTAATATGATAGCTATTTGCTACCTTCAATTTATTAAATGAGAATTTTTAAATAACAACAACTGTTTTCTCAACAACAAATGTAACATTTTAATTATAATAACTGAAGTTTAAATATAATATTTCAGGGATTCAGAGTTAGCTAAGCTAAAGTACGACAACCCCAACTTGAGGCAAGCAACTAAGGATAACAAGGATACCAGTAATTTCCAAGAGGTCTTAGATGACTCTGATTCCAGCGACGATGACATGATGGTGATTGATGCAGGTGGGAATTGTTTTATTGGGTAGATAGGATCGATAGGATAGGTGGAGATAGGTTATGTAGGATCGTATACGCTTAGAATTGACCGGCGTGGAGCCGCTAACTATTTCACGTAGACCGGTCTGATAAAGATCTGAAAGCAGATGCCATCGCAATCGGAGCCGATCGGCTACGCGAAGGAGAATAAGTACGCAATCGGAGCCGGTCGGCTCCTCTTATTATTTTACACGAAGCGCGTTCAAACATTCTTAATGACAAAAGAAGTGCACATGCAAAAATAAACCTGAATACAATTACTCAAAACTCTTATTTTCAACGTGAGATACATCTGCTCTCCTCTCCGAGCCGATCTGTGTGAACAGACCCTTAGATTTTTTTAAATATTTAACTCAAATAGGTTAGTGGTGTTGAGTATTGAATTTTTTTCTCAAAATATATTCTGCACCAGTAGGCTATTCGCAAGAAAAAAGGTTAACACTATTATATCTCTGAGATTTGTTACACAAATAATAAGGTGATCCAAGATAATTTTATCATTAAGATAAAGTTATTACACAAGGGCACGGGCACTAATTTGCCACCGTTCCACATTCTATTCGGTTTTCTCTACGTATTTATTTTATTAATCAAATGATTCTTTGCAATAGGTGATGATATTGCAATTAGTTCACCAAAGAAGTCGCCCAAGAAGAATGAAAGGAAAAGCAGTAATCATTCTGAAGATAATACTAATGAAGAAACCAATGGTGCGCCACAAGTGGAATGTACATGTAAAGGTGAGCTTGATATTGTGTATTTAATTATGAGATTGACGGGCACATAGTTTAGTCGCGTTGTATCGCATTATAATCGATATTGGACCATAAACTGTGTTATCTATGTCTGTGTTATCGATAGCAATACTATTTGGGTCGCTAACGCAGCAGCACGTCCGCTCAGGCCGACGGTCGCACACAGACTGACTCGCACTCACCTTATGACTGCAGTGACGTAGTGAGTGAGTAGTGTCAGCAGTGCGCTCGAGACAAATACGCACCTACCCACATATACTACAATCAATATAGAAACTTCGATTTTTTTTCTACTGGAAACATACTTACCAATAGCATCCTTAGTCATCTCGGGCATATTTTATTATTATTTTTTTTATCAAGAATATCTAAACATTGTAGTGTTTTTTCACCTATAACTACTAAAATTAAACTGTAAACTTTTACTGTAAAAACAGGAACGCTTTTCGAGAACCCGCCGCCGAGGTCGTTCAAGAAATGGAGATTGCGAGATAGAGTGACTACTAATAACATCGACGTCATAGTGCACTGCGAACATAAACTCAAAGTTAAAGTAAGGTTTTAGCTCCCACTTTCTTTGATTACTCTACATTAAAATGAAGGCTTCGAATTTATTATTCCATCTTGTCTTTCGTATTTTTATATAGACTTTGAAATCTTTTCTCTGTCGTTTCTTTTATCCGATCCGAAATACCTTTTCGAGCTCTCGTAATTTATATTACACTCTACTCGCTTGCAAGATTCTTCGAAAAAGACAAATTAAATCTTATTTATTGATTTTTCTCCTATACATTATTTCTATGTTCTAATTTTACTCTTTTTAACAATTACCTTTGCAGGGTAAAGCCAATGAACTAGTCCTAGAGCCTATACTAGAGTACCAGTTGGATTTGGGTGGCAGTGAGCAATCGGAAGACAAGATTAAGGCGTTGCAACTGGCGCTTATGTTACGCAAGAACACTGTTCTAGCGAATGGTGAGTGAATACGTATTCCAAATTGATAATGAAATTGGAAGGTAAAATTCAAGTATGTGAAAGTCGTTTTAAACTAGTCTTTTCAGTAACCAGACTTAGAGAGTGGCCTGATAGTCGTAGTAGTGATAGTCGCTTAACACTGCTGTTATTAGGTAAAAATAGGTATAGCATTGATGCCTCCACTGTAAAACTACACATGTTTTATTATAGTATAGGCGTAGCAGGCGAGCGTGGTGGGAAGGTGGACTTTATGTCCACCTTATGGTAAGTGGCTACTGCCGCCCATGGAAATCTGTAATCAACCTCAGAAAGGATAAGATATTCCTACCTGAGTTCGGTCTCAGATGCGCCGCTCCCCCAAAAACTAACCTGGAACGCCAGCGAAATTATGTCTCCTTTACCGCAACATTCAAACCAGAACACAGCGTTTAACACTGCTGTTATGAGGCAGAAATGGCGCCGCCGGAGTCGAACCACAATGGATTCTGCCACCTTCAAACCTTTATAATGAAATTAAAAAATTGCCTAATATATAATTTTACTTGTTAGTACGAGTGGACGGGCTGACGGGCGACATAGTGACGTTCGAGACGTACAACTACGGGCAGTTCAAGCAGACGTTCGGCAACACGGCGGCCAGCGTCGTGGGCGCGCTGCACTGCACGCTCACACAGCTGCAGGGCTTGCTGCCAGGGAATTATGTACTGAAACATGAGGTTGGTATAACAGATTAATAACAGGTGTTATCTTGAAGAAATGTATATGGCAAATTTGAAGAAACACTAATTAAAAGTAATTTATTTTTAATTTCCTTTTTGTAAGTCTGAGATTTTATTCTTTTTTTTTTTAATTGTTTCGTTATTATGATGATATGATAAATAAATTACACATTTCATTTCTCAAACATAAATTATACCCTGATAAGAGATTGTTTACACTTTTTTTTTTTTATAATATAAGAGTTGCAGACGAGCATGCAGTCCACCTGATGGTAAGTGGCTACTGCCGCCCATGGACATCTGTAATCAACCCCAGGTAGGATTAGATATTCCTACCTGAGGTCGGCCACAGATGCGCCGCTACCCCTGAGGACTAAGCTGGAACGCCTCGGAAAAGTCTGTCTCCCTTACCACACCCTTCAAACCGGAACACAGCAGTGCTTAACAGTCTTAACACTGCTGTTATTAGGTAGAAATAGGTGTGGCGGTGGTGCCTCCGGAGTCGAACCATAAAGGGTTCTACCAACTTTAATCATCTTAAGTTATTTTATATCGTCTTTAGTGTACCTGCTAATACCCGATTTTAGGTCAAACTAGTTTGGCCTAATTTATACTCATCCTAGCTTATAATATTTCGTATTGAATTGGTTAGGTTAGGTTCGTACTTATAAGACAAATTAAACTAAGCGAGCAGGGCGCGAGAACGCCCTGAAGGCGGGTGGGTCCAATTCAATCTGTATAAATTCAGATCTTTTCTAGTTGTGTATACCTTTCCCCACATAGCCGCAGCACGGCGGCAACGCGCTGCTGTTCGCGCGCGCGGGCGCCGGGGAGCCGCTGGCGGGCGGCGCGGAGCCCGACGAGGCGCTCGCCGTCAAGACCCCGCCCAAGCTGGCGCCCGTGCTGCTACCCATACACAGGTTCTAATGTTCTAGCTTAGCTCTTCGTTGGTGGAATTATAACTAGACAAGTTCGTGTAGTTGCAGCATTGAGGAGCCCGCTGAAACCTTAAGGATTACACCATGCGTTACGCCAATGCTGCTACTAATGCATAGATTTCTAGTTTTATAGTTAGCTAAACTACATGGTCGCTACAAGGATTGACCTACGCTGGACGTATGAATGGAGATTGATTTTTAATCCTTACTCATATATTCTAATTGTCATTCCTAAATAATCATAATATAACTACTAAGTAGCTAGTAGTTACTTATTATATTTCATATAATTACTCTTGTAAATATAGTATAAAATTTTAATATAGTAACAACTTTGAGAAATAACTTCACTGCATTTCGTATCGCACTCAACATATGTATAATTAAAAAAATAAATTAAATTTATAATATAGCCAACAACATCAGTCCGCAAAGTTATCTACTTCAATCACTAAGACTAGCCACGCGCAATTATTTCAAGAAATCCTCCCTTTCATGGAAGGACCAGACGTAGCCAATTGAGTGAAAAGTAAAAAATACACAATTTTTTATAAAAATAATAAGGCGATATAATTTTGAATGTTACAGATACCGCAACATCCTGCCGCTGGCCTTCACCCCGCATCAAGGACAAGTGGCGCGCGAGCCCAAGAAGGTTGTCGCGCGGCAGAAAACTCCTCCTCGAGCGCTACAGGTACAACACACGACACAAATACCATACTATAATGTTATATTATCATTATGTCGTCATAGTCGTAGAACAAAGTCGGATTTAACAAATACCAAACTTTACAGGGCAGCCATTTCAAGTTATTCACAAACGTTTTACTATGAGCTCATTTCAAATCCGTCGTCATACCGACTGATTAATTTGAAAACTAAAATACATAGTTTTCTTTTTCTGTAATTCAGAAATAATTTTTAGACAATATGTTATCCAAATATGATAAAAAGTGAATTTCGCATTTTTGTCCAATCCTTCTTTGTTCTACGATTACGACGTATTGTACTATCACACGTACGTCACTCCTACACATATATACGATGGATTCGTTCAGTCATTCTTTAAAGAGTTAAATTTAATTAGCCAGTTTCAAAAAGGAGGACTTTCTGTATTCAGCTGTATGTTTCTTTTTAGATATACGATTACATACAACGTCCAAGTAAATATGAACAATATAATCAAGCTCAATACCATTGTTACACTTTAATAAATCATTCACATGTCAGAAAATTTCAAATATCCGATAAATCACAGACGAATTTATGAACTCTTCTTAAAATAAAATAAATCTGCACTCGCTGCTTATAACACCATAACAGGACTACATTATAGCTTACATACTAATATATAAATTTATAACAAGGTTTTATACATTTATTTATCTACCTTATATTGCAAATCTTATTCATACACTTTCCATGAACAATCAAAACGACCTGACATAAAGAAATAACAATCATTCATTCCTTCACGCCGAATCGACTCATCAAAAAATGTATCATCCATATCAAATTTACTTTCATTCAATCATAAATAATATTAGTAATTATCTAACTTAATAATAATAATTTGTCAATAATATCTATATTTATATTTATATTAAGCCCTGTATACTACACTGAGATCAACGTGATTACAACTCTTCATTAGTTATACCATTGACTATACCATAAATTTAATATGTTTATTAATATTGTATTGTTAATTATAACATTAATTTAGTTATGTATTTATAATGTGTACTTTTAAGGAAAAAAAGAATACAGTCAATATTATGTAATTGGAAATAAATCTTTTGATTATTAACTTCGCAAAATAAATATGAAATTTAAGTATAAGTGTTCAAAATATTTGCATTAAATTGAATGATTTTAATTGAAATTAGTAAAATAACGAAGTCATCAAGATTCAAGTCAAGAAGAAGAAGAAGTAGAAAATAACAAAATATTGACTGTAATCTTACAAAGTTTTTAAAATATGTCAATGTTATTCACACTTGCCTCTAAATATTGCTATCAACGTGGAAATTATTTAAAATAATGTTTACTAACTCTGACGTATGGTTAAGTTTTAATTATAAGGACCGTTAGACTCAAGTTCCTCCCATGAGTTGTACTGTAAAACGCAGATCGCATTAGAATGGAAACCAGAGTTATGAGATTGCACACTCAATAAAACAAAATTAATAATAGAGTAATAACAATGTTTACATACTGATCTTATTGATCAGCATATATTTAAGTACTACTGGACTGATTTTGCACAATTCATAACATGAAGCATAGTGAGTTCTTTACGATCGAAACGTTTTGTTTTATTTTATGATAATTAAAATAACTCCCTTATTAAAAGGCGTGGGATAGCTAGTTGACAGACTAAATTTTTCTGTATCAGTTTAAAATTAGTAACTTTCAACGATTTTTATAGTCAATATTTTTTTGGGTATAATTCTGAGTACAACAGAACGTTTATAAATATAATAATTGAAATGCTAACATTTTTGTATGTCCTTCATTCGATCTGAAGTGGGTTTTTGTTCAAGAATATAAATGTGTGCAATAGGTACGTATGTATGTATGTTTTTGAAAAAGTATAAAAAAGAATTTAACTTCAATTAAATCCTTTTTTATAATCGTTTGCGGAGCACAGCCGCGGGCAATACAGTACGGTTATTACAAAATTAACGGGTAAACACAACGGTTACGTCGGAACACACTTAAAATATATGTTTTCTATTCCGGGTTACACATAGAAATGTTGACGTAAAAAACGGTAGTAGTAATTCACGAGTAAAAGGAATAATGAATAACATTTCGGCGCGATTCGTTTGCTAACCGTACAATGCGTAGTGCTCACGCGTACACGTAAAGAACGCATCGCGAGCCACCTCGCCTCGAGCGGAGCGGGAGGAGCGCCGGACGATTCGGGTTCGACCCCGGTCAGTAAACTTTGATATTACTTGAAATTGCTAGAGCGGTTTGGAGGCAAGTGTGACAATGATGTTTTTACTATGTTGTTGGTAGCTGGGCGGCGGCGGCGCGGCGGCTGCGGCGGCCGAGCAGGTACCGGCGGAGCTCCACTCGGTGCTAACTGTACCTTGCGTGATATGCTCACGAATATACCATATACTTTTTGAGTCAAAACAATCGATTGCCTTCACGTGGCTCAGTCCTTTCAATGCTCTTTTTAGCCAGTTATAGATTTTCGACTACAGTCTTGAAATTTTCTCAGTTAATTCCATTTTGATCGTAAATTTCCAAATTTATACCAGATGGGTGTCACCTGTAATTCAAGTGTATAATGAATGTACACTCTTTTCGCTAATATTACTTCTGTTCTGTTATTTTAAAATTGACCGATTCATTCATTCACTTCAAGCGTGAAAATAGAATCCAGAAATTCTGTTTGAAAGTGCAAATGTGGGCTACATTGATGGACATACAAGTATGTACCTTAAATTGGATTGTAGTTCGACAGCTTCTGGACAAAGAGATTTTATCAAAATTAACAAGTAGATTGGATTTAGATATGCATAATCGCAAGAAACTCCTGGACCGATTACAGATGTAAAAACTACTGAACCGACCCTTATATTGATTTATTGGTTTGATACAGTCAATATTGTTTGAAAATTTCAAAGTAAGATGTTATTTGATATTTGTATATTATATGCATAAATAAAAAATAATAATATTTTATGACTGTGTCAAGCTTAATATATCAAAGGGAAAATTTTAAAAAGGAATATGTAAAGATACATTGTATGTATGCATGTATGTTTTTAAATGAAAACTACTGGACCGATTGAAGTAAGTGATTTTTTATATAGTTTATTTTGTTTTTTTTATTATTGAAGTATTAATAATGAAATGAATATTTTTTTTATATTTTATATAATTGTGATCAGAGTGTGGTCTACGAATTTTAGAGTATCCTAATATGGGTTTAATGTAGGTCAATTAATCCATTTTTTGTGCACGTCCAATGTGTAAGAAATCTCAAAGTACCACATATAATTGATTTTCAAAAATCTATAAGAATCTGACAGAATTAATAAATTATTAAAGTAATACTTTTTGAAATATTTCTTATTTTCCCTGCTGTGGGACATCATAATTTGTAAAAAAAAGTTTTTAAATGTTATTGTGAATAAATTTCGTTAAATTTTAGTCAATTCTGTCAATCTTTTAGTAATACTATTATTATTTTTTGGATCGATTTTTTTTATTTGGAAAATCGTTCTTTAATTTTAACAAAATAATACAAATTTAATATAAATTATATGTATTAAAAAAGAACTACCCACAGCACAAAATGAGAAAAAATATTGTTGTTCGGTATGCATCCTTGTGGGTGTGGACTCGGGAATTATTGTTTTTGGTTTTATTGGCTGTGGATAAATTCGTATTGGGTGGAATAAAAATTGGTTAAAGATATAAAATTCATAACCTGTCGTTATGCAGAAAATTTGGTCTTAATATCCCTACCAGGAACTAAAAGTGTAAAAATGAAGAATGAACAGGACTGTTATTTCCTCATAGTTATAAAAAAATAAATCAGCAGCAAGCAATGCACCAAAAATATTTTAATGGAATCATTTTGTTTTGTAACAAGATATGAATATTCTGCATAATTTAGCATTAAAAAAGTAGTTGCATTTTGCGAAGTAACATTTTTCAGATGGAGGTGGCATTATTCGAATTTAATTAATATGGAGCATATTGTACCTGTGTGCATTTGTTTCAGTGGCCGAAGAAGAGGGGAAGGAAGAAGAAGAAGCGACAGTAAACAATAGAAGATTATCTCTTATATATAAAATTCTCGTGTCACAATGTTGTTACTGTACTCCTCTGAAACGGATTTATCGATTTTCACCAGATTTTATATGCATATTCAGTAGGTCTGAGAATCGGCTACTATCTATTTTTCATACCCCTAAGTGATAAGGGTTGTTCACCGTTAACATTCTTTTATATGGCAATACAACATTTGCCGGGTCAGCTAATATTTATGTTATATACAACATATTTAATGGTAGTTTACGCAGTACTATGTAGGTTAACATTACTTATCTATGGTTAACATTAATAAGAAATGTAAACTTCACTTAATTAAAGAAGATGTTATAGGTGATGTTATAGATATAAAAAAAATGTTGTGTATATTTGAATACTTTCTATAATTTATTGAATATTTTAACGCCACCAGATAGTGAGGTTAACTAACGAATGCGGTAAGGCAACAATATAGTTGTATCAAAACCAGTAACAGTTTACCATTTCTAATATTGTTTGTAAAAACTATTTGGATTTTCTACTTGGTACAGTAGTTCTCAGGAAGTAGATATGTAAGGATGATGTTCTATTTTTTGTTAACAAATTTTAATTATGATCTCGTTATTTGTAAATGTATATTATTCAATTCTCGTTTTTGTTCTTTTTTTTTAATTTGTAAGTGATTAGAGTCAAATATGAAGCAATTCGTTATACTATATATATAAAAATGTACTATTTGCTTGTAAAATAAAATGAATTTAATACACATGTTGTAATTTATTTTGTTTTCCTAACATGTGTATGAGTATAATTCTTTACCAGATAATTACCTACCACGTTCAAAAAAACTGCAACTTCTTGCGTGCACCTCTTCTTAATAATCAGTTTATTCAATTTTTAAACATTTCAATTTCAACCAAAGATTGAAAAAATGGCAAGTATAAAAAATGTCAAATGCCGAACCTTTGATAAGCAAAACGATGTCTTTTTTAAGGGGGGGGGGGGGGAAACCAGAGGTTATGTGGTACTTTTACCGCACTAAAACCCCCCCGGGGGCCGTCCTCGGCGCTGCATAGAGGACTCCGGGATCTCCAAAGGAACGCAACCGGAGTCCTCTTAGCGCATAGGCAAAACGATGTCTAGATTACACGAGAGAGAACTGCATTTAGCCTTAGGCACTATTGATCATAATAACTATAGAGTTATATAGTCCTGGTACATTGATGTTTGTTTAAATGTAACCAGTGTCTCAAGCGCGTCTGTGCGTTTATTGCAATGCTACGAATGGATCAATTTCTTTGCAGTTATGAACACCTGGTACATTGATGTTTGTTTCAAAGCGACCAGTGCCCCAAACGCGTCTGTGCGTTTATTGCGATGCTACGAATGGATCAATTTCTTTGAAGTTATGAACACCTGGTACATTGATGTTTGTTTCAAAGCGACCAGTGCCCCAAACGCGTCTGTGCGTTTATTGCGATGCTACGAAGAATGGATCCATTTCTTTGGAGTTATGAACCCCTGGTATATTGATGTTTGTTTCAATTTGACCAGTGCCCCAAACGCGTCTGTGCGTTTATTGCGATGCTTCGAATGGATCTGCATTTAAGTCAAGTTTGAGGCAATATCGATCTTAAATATTCATGTGGTCCTAGTACATTAAAACTTATTTCATCGCGACCGTGCCCCAAACGCATCTGTGCGTTTATTGCGATGCTACGAAGAATGGATCCATTTCTTTGGAGTTATGAACCCCTGGTATATTGATGTTTGTTTCAATTTGACCAGTGCCCCAAACGCGTCTGTGCGTTTATTGCGATGCTTCGAATGGATCTGCATTTAAGTCAAGTTTGAGGCAATATCGATCTTAAATATTCATGTGGTCCTAGTACATTAAAACTTATTTCATCGCGACCGTGCCCCAAACGCATCTGTGCGTTTATTGCGATGCTACGAAGAATGGATCCATTTCTTTGGAGTTATGAACCCCTGGTATATTGATGTTTGTTTCAATTTGACCAGTGCCCCAAACGCGTCTGTGCGTTTATTGCGATGCTTCGAATGGATCTGCATTTAAGTCAAGTTTGAGGCAATATCGATCTTAAATATTCATGTGGTCCTAGTACATTAAAACTTATTTCATCGCGACCGTGCCCCAAACGCATCTGTGCGTTTACCAACCAACACTAAAAAGTGCGAGAGAGCTCTCCTAGTTTGAAACGGTATTAATCATATCTCTTGGAGTTATGTTACCCTGGTACATTGATCCCTTAACATGGCCCCAAATCATTTGTGCGTTTACTGCATACTACGTGAATACGACTTTCAATACTATCATGACCATGTTCATATTAGAGTGCCCACAACGCGTTTTACACCAAAAAAAATAGAGTAGTGAAATCCTAGAGTAATTGAGTGATGGCATGTGCATTAAATTTTGCAACCATGCAAGTTAAATAAAACATCTGAAGGCCACAAAATAAACTTTATTAGGCATATATGAATATCAACTATCAATAAATAAGTTATTCTAAATAGAATATAACTGTGCTTAGCATACTATATTGCTATACGTATATTTTTCATGAGTTCGGAGTATCTACGCAGCTTCGTCGAAATAACCGTCCAACTGCGTGGCGATCTGAAATTAAAATAGTATTAATGATTTAGTTATGAAGTATTTTCGCTCTGATGATTTAATATATGAAAAGATCAAATTAATGGTTTTTAATTTGATATATAATTTATTAATTAAACAAAAATAAATATATTATGTCTATTATGTCTGCAGTTTTTCCATCTTTTGTAAAATTAACTAAATTAAAAATTCTTGAAATACCGTTTTTTATCATAAAGAAAAACATAATGTTCAATTTGTAATGTTTGAATATAGTACATTTTTTTGTTGTAAGACTAAGGCTGTATTCAGTACACCTAAGTGTATTGTTAGCATTTTTAGAAAGAGAACTCTAATCTTACGTACATAAATTCTTCAAAAGATTGCCGCATGGTATATAACTCGTTCTATATTCGCGTAATATTTTGTGTCTCACTCATAGCTTAGCGTGCAAGTGAGATACAAAATATGAATAGAACCGACTGTATTCTGTGTTTGCGTCACACTCAGACTTTGTCGCACACGTTTAGAGTGAGAAAGATGCATAATAATTTGAATTTCTTTGGAAGAACGACCTCCTTTATAGTTATATTATCCTGGTACCTGAACTTGGTTAGTTGCGTGTTGAAAAACGTGAAGTTAAGGGGAAAAAATAATAAATATTACTGCGAATTTTGCAACCAATTTCTAAAATAAAATAAGAATTTAACTTATTTCCATCATTTATATTTTTTTTCCAATCGCCCCATAACAAGTATAACTTCAAAAAGTATTCAAAAACATTTTTTGTAATTGAATAGGTTATGCTGGCGGAACATTATGTAGCAATAAAAATATAATTTAAACCATTTCCAGAAATTCGTGTTAGATATCGAATTTAAGGAACTCCTTTTTTACAATTTCTTGATATATTGTGAATTTATTTATTCCCTTTACGTGTGATCATTAGTTGTCGAGTAGTGTCGTCTGTTCCGCAAGATGGTAGAATTTGATTTATAACGACCATAGTTTTGTTCAACGGATAGGACATGCAGATAATTGTAACATCATCATCAACCCACTATTGTCCCACTGCTGTGTACGGGTCTCCTCTCAGAGGGCGTAGTAGAGAGGGAGTAGCACATAGCCCAACACGCTGGCCAAGTACGTATTGGTAGACTTCACAGACCTTGCGACATTTTTTTTACTAAATGTCTCAGGTGTGCAGGTTTCCTCACGATATTTTCCCTCACTGTTTAATCAAGTGATAATGAATTTGTAATACGCATATAACTAAAAAATCAGAGGTGCGTGTCTGCGATTGGAACCTCGGACCCCTCAATCGAGACGCCGAGTTTCTTAACCACTAGGCTATCACTGCATACATAAGATAAATTATTTCATTTATCTATTTGAAATATATTTATATTTCTATATATTTGAAGGTGGTAAAAGCCTTTGTGGTTCGATTCCAGCGACACCACAGCACAGTATTAAGCGCTTATATGTCATTGTTTTGTTTTGAAGGGTGTGGTAAAGGAGACATACTTTTCCGAAACGTTCCAGCTTAGTCCTCAGAGGTAGTGACGAATCTGTGTCCGACCTTAGGTAGGAATATCTAATCCTAACTGGGGTTGATTTGAGTTGACTGGGGTTGGACTGCATGTTTGTTTGCTACTCCTATATTATAAAAAAAAACCTCGGACCCCTCCATCGAGAGGTCGAATTTCTTAACCACTAGGCTATCACAGCATACTTATAATTAATTGGCATGATGACAGTATTAAAAAAAAATAAAAGAATAAATGATTTAAGTAAACACAATATATTGAAAGGATTCTCAAAAATGACTCTGTTTAAAAAACTTTAAATTTATTATATTTTCAATAAAATAAAAGTATGAAATACGGCTATCGGCCATTTTGTCTGAAACGGTAATCGGGGTGCGGATGACATCATTTTTGGAGATGTCACTGAATTGCTTGAAATTTTGTATGGGCTGTTCTAGTGTGACGTCACCAACGGACGCCATGACACCCGCGAGCGTTTTCGCGCTTAATTCAAAATAGGTATAAAAAGATGGTATTGTTTTTGTTAATACTGAAGTTATTCCAGAAATAATACGATTTTTGGAATCAACATGTACGTACATTATAGAAGGGTTTTATAAAATTTGTCATCATGCCTATCATTTCGTACATCTAGTTGAAGTGCGCGGGTGCGTTACCTGCAGCGGCGTGTACTTGACGTACTTGTCGGGGTTCTTGCTGAAGGGCAGCGGCGCGTGCGCGGCGTGGAAGGCGGCGTAGGGCGGCAGCAGCGCCGCCTTGTTGTCGCGCTTCAGCGCCTCGCGCAGCTCCGCGTCCGGCACGCTGTAGCCGCGCTGCTGCCGGCAGCACTCCTCCCACTCGCGGTTGAACGACTGACATCGTACAATACAATTTTTAAATTAAACTGCAATTTACATGATGTAGTGAAGGTAGTAGAACGCTTTGTGGTTCGACTCCGGCGGCACCACCGCCACGCCTATTTCTGCCTTATACCAGCAGTGTTAAGCGCTGCTGTGTTTTGGTTTGAAGGGTGTGGTAAGGAGACATACTTTTCCCAAGGCATTCTGGCTCAGTCGCTCAGGGGTAGCGACGCATCTGACGACCTCCGGTACGAATATCTAATCATATCTGGAGTCGATTACAGATGTCCATGGGCGACAATAGTCACTTACCATCAGGTGAACTACATGCTCGTCTGCTACTCCATATTATAAAAAAAATGTTAAATTACTACTGCGGTACATGGAGGTCTACCAAACTGCATGGTAATGTGGGGTACAGCTTGAAGTCAATTACAGATGTGTTGTCTCACATGAAGATTAAAACGAATTATGTAAGTCAGCCCGACAATAATAGTTTTATTTTGAAAATGACATTGATTATTAAATACTATACTCAACTTACGGCAAACTTATCCTTGAGTATCTGCCTATCCTTGTCGCGGAGCTTCACCGGAAGCGGTTCATCCAGAACCAAGTGTGATAACAATTTGTTCCAACTATAAAAAAATCCCATAACATATTACTGACTATTCAATGGTTAAGTATAGTTAAAAGTCCAAAAAAAACAATAATACAATTAATATTTTGTTTACACAAAAATAACATAAAAACGTCTATATTTAACGGGTCACAACTGAACTGAATATAGTACAGTACCTTTGTAAATAGTTGTTCTTATAGTCCTGTATCATGTCGCGATAGTTGGCTTCGCACTCGGGCTCCGCCAGTGCCAACACGTCCAAGAGGCCGCTTCGTTGTAGACCCTGAGAAATATTTTTATAAAATAGCAGTAATAAGCGATTGTTAAGTTAAAGGTACAGAGTATCAATAAATATCTTTAACATACCTGTAATAAGTAGAGCGTGTTATTAAGAAGGAATATAGCCTTAAGTGCATCGGGGTACTGCTCGCTCTTGTTCCTCAGAGCCAGGTTCAGTTGCGCCAAGACTTTACCTGTATGATATAATAAATATTTATTACACATACGAAACATTAATTAAATATCATTTACGTGATGTTTGAAAATAATATCCCACATTATAAAATCTTTTTTAAGATCTAAATAATCCTGAAAGGAGAATTATGATACTGGGTTGAAGACGATGATGTTGAGATTGAAACATAGAAAAGCCGAGTTCGATCATTTGTACAAAAAACAGTTAAATGACGATTATCACTTTATATTCTGAGTGAAATAAATAATATAAAGTGACGTCATAATAATGGCTTATTGAGTGTAAGGTTGACTTACGCATGTATATGGAGAGCATGAGCGCGTTGCGGTCCTGCACGCCCGTCACCTGGCTGGCCGCGCGGATGTAGGCCGGCTCGGCCGCCAAGGCGGGACCTAACACACACAAAATTACACACATTATTTCCGATTACTGCACATAATGAATTGACTTACAACAGTTTTTCTTTTACGGTATAATCAGGGCTCTAAAATTATTTACGATGCAATACAATTTAGTGTCACGTATTCTAGTGTATTGTGGTACAGGATTATGTAGTATAGTGCGGTTTTATTTAAAATGTTATGGCCTAGCGCGGTCCAATGTGGTGCCCACTGCACTACAATCTGTTGCGTAGTGTAATGCGGTGCGTTTGGAGTTTACCATGGCAACCAGCTGTAATGCGGTGTGATACAGTATGTGTACATGGGTAAGGCAGTACAGTATCGACGACGTGCAGGTGCGCGGCGGCGGCGGCCAGCTGGTGCACGGTGCGTCCCGCAGTGCGGTGGTGCAGGTCGTGTGTGAGCGCGGTACGTACCGACGACGTGCAGGTGCGCGGCGAGCGCGTGGCAGTGCGCGAGCGCGGCGGCGGCCAGCTGGTGCACGGTGCCGTCCACGGCGCCCGGCTCGCTGTCGTTGCGGACGCCTTCCACCCACTCCTCTAGCGAACGAACACACTGTGCAGAACACAAATGTATTTTACATTACACACTCCTAATTAGACACTTCATTATAAATTAAGACTATTTCTTTTCAACGTATTTACTTTATATGTTCCATCAAATCACCATAATTTAATCAGCGTTTAATCCTTTGCTTACTAAGGTAAGTTTAATGACCATCCTGTAAGAAATTGATATCTTATATACGTCAGGTTTCGGACACACACGCTCGGTCAGTACACTGACGCAAGGGGGTCACACGCGGACACTGTGTTGACACAGTGACGTGAGACACCTGCACAGTTCCCTACCGAGCGATGGCATGCTACCATAATAGCGGTTACTGACGTGGTGCTGGCAGGAGGCGAGCAGCGCGGCGTAGGGCGCGGGCGGCGCGGGCTGCAGCGCGCGCGCCAGCTCGGGCTGCAGGCGCTGCAGCCGCGCCAGCAGCGCCCAGCACGCCGCCGCGCCCGCCGAGCACTTGCTGGCGGCCTTGCGGCTGCGCGTACACGCTCGCTCCACGTCCGACGCTAACACACACAAACACACACATGTTATTATTATGCCTAATAATTACATGGTCTCGACTGCCACAAATGTCACTGACTTTTATCTTATTTTGCTAAGTCTAAAATAACCGAAGGCAAGTCTAAAGTTCTCCATTTCTTAGTATGCAGTAAATAACTTATTGTGGCACCCAAGTGGTAAGATCGTGTAAAATTGTGCTGTAAGATCCATGTTAGTACAGTGTATTTTCGAAGTAAAAGACGCATCCAGTTCCGTGTACATGTAAACGAAATCAGGTGTGAATAATGCGTACTTGATAACGCTTTATTGTTATAAGGTTTGACACTCCTGTAGGGAGAAAAGTATCACGCGGCCGAGCGCATGACGCCGCGGACATAATGCGGAGGTTATCGAGAGATGCAGGTGTTACCGAGCAGCGCGAGGCAGTCCTTGAGCAGCGCGGCGAGCAGCGCGGGCAGGCGCGGCAGCGGCACGAGGCCGAGCGCGTGGCGCTGCTCGCGGCGCGCCAGGCGGCACACGCCGGCCGCCAGCGTGCCCGCCGCCTCCGCCTCGCGCTCGTCCGCCGCCTCGCTGCACTCCTCGCCGTCTGCAACAACGCATGCATACACACTCACATATTATGTATTCACATATCGGCAAATTCTGTATACAATCACTAAAGTAAATATAAAATAACTTACAGGAATCGTTAATAGAGCGCCTCGGCCCGATGGCGAGCCCTGTCGACTGCTCCAAAGTTTGAGACGCTTTCATCATTATTTTGTTCGCGCGTTTTTCAATACTGGAAATACAATGTAATATTAATTATTTCCGTCAAGAATAAGTTACATATTAAAATAATCGTGTTTGTAAATTTTTGTGTGTTTGAATGTGTCTGATAAACTAATAATATAGTTCTTTATACTAACACTTTTTGAATCTTGCTTGTTTTCTTAGTGGTGCTGTCTGAACGATGCAGCATATTCTTGGCTCTCTGTAAAACATAAAGCATAAAATTTACAGTAAATGCAAAAATCCATTCTGTTAAAAAGAATAATATAGTATAAGCTAAAAATTACTTTATTATTATAAGGGGAGAACAATATTTCTTTGGTGTATATGATAATATATGATCGTTAAAAGCGTAGTTTTCTTACCATAAGCGGCGAGGCGGCCATGGACCGGGAGCGCAGGTAGTCGCGGAAGGCGACGAGCGAGGAGCGCGCGGCGGGCGCGCGGATGGCGAGCAACGGCGCGGCGGGCGGGCGGCCGGCGTCGCTGAGCCAGGCCGCCGCCGCGCGCATGCACTCCACCGCCGCGCCCGCCGACGACCCGCTGCCGCTCACGCTCACGCTGTCCACACTCGAATCTGAACAACCCATCCATTGAATCATTCCTTCATCATTTAATATTTACTCATACACTCTTAAATTCTGTGTTTGGCTTGAATGATATGTTTATTTTAGATAATAGATGACAATGCCTGAAATGTTTATAGCAGGACATCTATCATCCATCCATCCATCAGTTATATACCTAAATATAATCACCTAATTAATGTTTATTAACATAGTCAAACACTCTTTATCTATGATATCTTTAACTAAAATTACACACTATCAATGATTGGGTTCAATCAATATTAAAATTATCATTGCATTGTAATTCCATCAATTAACTGTTAAATAAGTAAATTAAAATATTAATAAAAAATACCACCAGTTATGTAAAGTTACAAATCCAAACAATTACAAATTTCTGTAAATTGCCACCTTTGAAAATTAATTAATTGAAAATAGCTGATGAATAATTACTTCAAAACCAGAGGGCTGATTTACATACTTTTCCCTTGCTTTAATCAGATACACACAATTAAACAAGTCTCAGTAAAACATACCCATATGTAACACATAAACCCGTAATTTGTTTTGAGACAAAATGCCTCTTTATTATTTCTTACCTTCTTCTAAAGCAATCATGTCCATTAAAGTAGTGGGAGAGACAGGTCGTGTGTTACGACTTAGCAGGTCTTCAAAGGCATTTTCAAGCTTCAAAACTCCAGTGTTGTACAACTGATTCTGTAACATGGACATTCATATTATTAATAGTCAGAAGTTTCAAAAATATCTAAAGATTTATACAGTGTATTCAAAGATAAGTAATAATAGCAATGAACATTTTAAAATCCCAGGGAAGACTTAAGTACTGTAGCTTCCCCACCAATAAATATTGGAGCAATATGTGGAGTGAGCTTTTTACATCCCCCTGTTAGTATTCTAGCAGTCTGAAAGTATTCTAGCAGAAGGATGTAAAAAATGTTGCAATTAAAAATATATCAAATACTTACGATATTCTCCAATTCCACACTTTGTGGATTATTTTTATTGAAGTAGTTCTGTGCTTCAGCCAATTTATCCAAAGCCTGCAAAGCACATTTTTAAATGTTTAACCTAAAATCATAGATAAGTATAATCTCACCGACTTGTAATTGAAGGAAGCCATTAAATGGCTTTAACGGCTAACAAATGTGTCAGCCATTAAATGGCTGTCATGGTGTAATATACGCGGAACAATGCCGACATGTGAAGTTAAGTGGTGCCAAAACACGAAATCGAAGACAAGTACGGAGAAATATCATTTTATTGGTAAATGATCTAAAAACTACATTTAATAAATATTTTTCAAACAAGAAAATAGATGACAGTAACAATTTGAATTGTCAAAACTGGATACATTTTCTTGTTAGGAATGAGTAATCTTTACTAATGTTTGCCTAAAATTGATCAATTTTATATCACCTTTTAGTATCCATCACCGACACACATATTGAAACAACACTAAATACTAAACAAGGTGAGCAATTTACTTACCAAATACTTCATTTACTTGCGACTGTACTACTTTATACATTTTAGACAGATACACACATAATTTAATGATGCTATCATCATGATGAATAAGCCCTAATTAATTTACTATTAGAGTTATACCTCAAGGTAGACTTTCAAAGAGTCTGTGGAGGCTGTGTGAGGACCAGCTTGTATGAGGTCAGCTAGTTCTCTGGACACCATATAATAGTTTATTACGTGGTCTAGGGCCTTCACTGTTTTCTCCATATCTGGAATACAATACAAATATTACATTTTTACTTTTTCTATATAACTAATATAAATATTATTACACTACACTTACATTTAGATGATTATTGTAACAGAAGTAAAATAAAAACTATGGAAAACTGCTATTATAAGTCATAAAATGGTGTGGCAGTGGTGCCTACAGTCCAATCACTACATTCAAATTTTATATAACTCATACAATTTAATATATAAAGAGTGAAAAGTGCTTCTGCCACTCACTCTGATGAATCTGTTGCAAGCGAGCTGTGTCTCCATACAGCGGCAGCACAGCACTCTCCAGCTGCTGCAGGCGCTGCTCGCAGGCGCCCAGCACGTTACACACGTCGCCCGCTAGAGACGAGCTACGGTTCGCCGCCGCCTTCAACTCCTGGATGTTAGTCATCTCCTGGGATATCAAATAAAATAAAAAATATATATTTATACACAAGACATAATAAGCATGAAGGTATTTCTGGCAAAAAGAATGCATTCATGCATGCATTAAATATACGTCGTGATTACGCCCCTTTAAACATCCAGCAATAAATAACATAGCTATATTGTATTAGGCATAATAATATTAATATTTTTATAAAACCTAATTAAGAGGTACGAAGTGATATTCAAATAGATGATATTCGTGGAAATTACATTACATTTAAATGACATTCTGTAGTTTCTTTACCTTTTTCAACTTCATTTCGATTTCAAACTTCTTCTCAACTGCGTACATGTTTCTAACGAATAACCAATTATCGTGTTATATAAAATATTCGTTAATTCCGTTCCTTTGCTAAGTATTTAAAATAAATTCATAATTCCATGAGAAATAATACTAAAAGAACTGTACCAGAAAATCTATGTATATTTTGTACAAAAGTTGACACAACACAAGACAAATTGAAACTTATTGACAATGACAGCAATGGCAAATATGACATATGAAAGTTTGATAAACATAGCCGTGTTCAGAACCAAAATCTTTGTTCATTCACAAACTTTGTTGTTGATTTTTTTTTTTTAAACTTGCTTACCCTCATTTTCATCAAAGCAATAAGAGCTTAGTAACCTATAGAGGTGTAGATCTACCCAAAGAACATAGAGACAGCGCCTACCGTGTACACTTGTATTTCAGTACATAAATAAAATTCTTCTGAGACTTTGCACTTATATAAAACTTCATATCTATTAATAATGAATATGATATTAATAAATGTTTATAATTATATCTATTAATATACTTATATACGGTAAGTTGTTTACTTTTGTTTTGTATAACAACAAAAGTTCGGAAAATCAAATCTCTACTCGTCAGCTTTCAAGTATAAAAAATTGCAAAGGTAGAAGGCGCTGAACAAAAATATATCGTCTATGGACATAAGAATAAGTGAAGTAATAATTTATACAAGATTTCTTATACGTATTTTATAATTAAAACTGTGATTTTGATGTTAACATTAAATTATGAATTAATGATCTAAATACAAATATAATATATTATATACATTGAGGATACATTGAGGTAAATGTATCCGATAATTAAATATGGTGACGTGACGTGCATTGTCGAGACGTGGCTGACGTATGTAGTTTTGGCCTGTCATATAATTTCCGAGTTCTCTCACTTGCGGTTGTTGTAATATCATTTTTGTGAAAATAACAGAGTTCTTCCTCGAACTATAATTCAAATACAAAAAATAACAAGTGAGTATTTAATGAAAAAGTTAAACAAAATAGATTTAATGTGTGACTCTTCTGTGTTGATTTTGTACAAATATATTCTTGTTCTTATTTCAGAAAATGGATCAAATTGCAAAATTCGTCGAACCTGGAAAGCAATTTGCTAAGGACTCCATCAGATTAGTAAGGAGATGCACAAAACCAGACAGAAAGGGTACGTGTACTTTGTATTATAATATCTAGACTTTTCCAGAAGCCATAGCTGGCCAAGTATCTATGTGTGCATAGAGATAGCTTAAAAATAATTCGTACTCCAGAACTCAACGTGTTGAACAAAGTTAAGATAGAAAAGGGAGATCCATATGTTATTCAGTTAAATTGCTAAGAGTTAATGAGATTTAATCGACAGATACTTTCTAAAAGATTGAGACCCATGACAGCTGTTTCTAACAATTCCAATTCACGCGTTTCTTTACTACTAATTATTCATTTAAATATTGCAAAGTCGAATGCTTCAATATATATTCATTGTGAATTGTGTAATTATTTTTTCTAAGAGTAAAATATATTTGTATAATGTAATGTCAATGATTGTTTCTTTTTGCTGTTCCTAATTAAAATATATTGTATACACCTGAAAGGAGAAGAAGACAATAAACTGTGTGAACTACCTTTTGAATGTGGTACAACCCTTAGTAGCTTGACTGCAAGGGCACTACTGCTACCCCTATGTCAGCCTAGTAATTATAGTATTAAGTTTTGCTTTAAATGGTAAAAGAGACATACTTATCTGAGGCATTGCGACTAAGTCCTTGTGTGTGACAACCTATGGCCAATCTTATAAGAATCTTATATGGGGTTAATAACAGATTTCCATTTCCAGATGGCAGCAGTTGCCACTTATCAGGTGGATTGCATGCTTGTTTGTTATTTCAATGTTATACAACAATAAAGTATTATTTTTTATTTGTTAAGCTTGATTGGAAAAAAATAGTTTATCAATAGGTATTATGGAAGTTGTAGGCAGTCCTCTGCCTAACAACTGCCTCAAAAAGACCAACTTCTTTCACATTAATCAATAATACTTTAATTTACATTCAACAATCATACCTTAGGTTACTATGTTAATTATACATATAATACTATGACATAAATATTGTGATGTAAGTTAGTTGTTGGAATGGTAATCTATGTATTAAATGGTAAACTATATATAAATCTACTATATTTTTTACTAAATCATTTCTTTTTTTCCAGAATTCCAAAAGATCGCCATCGCCACAGCCATCGGATTCTGCATCATGGGATTCATCGGGTTCTTCGTGAAGCTGATACACATCCCCATCAACAACATTATCGTCGGATCATAAACTGTACATACTAATTTAGCTGTAACTCTACTTTAAGCCCCATGTCTTAAGTTAATGCTCCATTTCATATTCCCTATTCTGTGTTTATTAGAATAAATTATTCCGTTTTGTATATTGTTTGCTTTTACTTACCCTTGGTTTTAATGGTTTTATAAATGTCACTAAATATGTATTCACAACAACGGAGAAACTACTATTAATAGGCTATGGTAACAATTTCTTGGTGATCATTTGGAGTGAATGAGGTAATTAATATATTAAAATTATCTCACACTCTCACATTTCACAAAATTTTAGAAACATACTTTTCAGCATTTGTTACATTTTATTGGGTTTAAGATCTAAAATAGCCGAAATTGTATTTAAATAACTACAGTATGACAAGTACTTTTACACTGTTGTTGCGTTCTCAAAGACTTGTTTATTAGACATGCGTAAAAAAAAGGTCAATAAAAGAAAAAAATAGGAAATTATTATTATTTTTTTATTAACATATTCAAATGTAAGTCAAATAATAGTATTGTAAAGTACGTATTTAAAATATGTACAATTATTTCGTTATTAAAAATACCAAAATGCTATTCACAGCCTTGGAGGTTGTTTTCTTCATAAGGAGTATTAGAAACTATTTCTCATCATCATTCACTCAAACTTTTAAAAGTAAAACTATGAATATAATGCTAGCGAACACAATTTCATCAAATCTCGATCAGGTGGACTAGATAACATTTATATTTATGGTTGTATAATTAATAATATTTTATTTATAAATATGTTGAAAGTAGAGAAGGGTACATTGTATTTCTCGCTTCATATGACAGTCCTTTTTATGTATTTTGAGAAACATTGTGACATTCTACAATATCCTAAAAATAAAGAACAATAATATGCTAAAGTTAAAAGAGATTTCGATCATTTTGCTAAAATATAGATGGGATTTATGTTAAAAGTCAGTTAAGTTTTTCCATGACGTGTATGTAGTAGGCGGGGGTTGTGACCTCCTCTAGCGGCTTGAAATCGGCGTAGAGGCTATGCTT
Source organism: Epargyreus clarus (assembly GCF_041222505.1). Lineage (NCBI taxonomy): Eukaryota > Metazoa > Arthropoda > Insecta > Lepidoptera > Hesperiidae > Epargyreus > Epargyreus clarus. Next base: position 16,100,669 of record NW_027332230.1, read on the forward strand.
CGCCTTGTTCTCGAACGCTTCATCCAGCATCGACGTAAACTGCTTCAGTTTGTGAGGGTAGTAGCACAACCGGAACTCGCTAGAAGGTATAAAAACTTGTTTATATTATCTATATAATTTATATTTTTTTGCTTATATTTTAGTTATGTGCTTATAGTATTTTTTGTTCTACTCAGCGCAGTTTAGACGTTAACAGACATTCGCACTGAAATTGTTATTATTATCTGCCGAAGCCAGACGAAACCACTTCTTTTTGTAGTCAAAGTATATACAATAACCATTTAAGAACTTATTTTAACTTTGTATATTAAATAAAATTAGGGGTACCTCTTATCATCAGCGGTGGAGTTGATGCAGTAGTCAAGTGCTACCAGTTCCGGCTTGCCGCGAACCACCAGCACCGAAGTCTTGATGTCCACTGGATATTTGCACTGCAATCAGGTAAGTCAGTAACATTTTAGCATTTGCCTTGTAGTAACGAGTGACTAAATGGTGTGGTTATTATAAATTAAAGGCAAGAAAAACAAAAAATACTGTGCGACAACTGTACTGTGTAATTATCAGGCATGGAGCATACTCTACCACACTGTTTAATAGAAGATAGGTCAGTGGTACGGCATCCCAAAATACAATACTATAGTGGAAGGAAGTGGACAGCTTAACACGTCCTCAAAAGCGTGGAAGTGATCACGGAATTTAGCCACTACCATGCATCGAACTCTTGACCACGCGTGACGTGCATAAACTTTGTAGATCAATGAGTTACGACCACATGCCGCGGTATACACATTTCAACGGTAATTAACTTACGTTATAATAGATAGAATGAGCCGGTGTAGCGCCGCTGTTGATCATAGACTCGTAGTTCCTGTGATCGATGAACAACAGCCCACCAGGCTTCAGGCATTTGGCGAAGTTGCGCAAGCACATCCGTTGCGTGCGCTGGTCCTCGTACTCGTCCAGCAAGTGGGAGAAGGAGTTGCCGAGGCAGATCACCGCGTCGAACTGTACCCCGGGGAGGAAGGATTCGACGTCCTGGGGTAAAGTCTCCCAGCTCGCTTCTTCAATTACTGGAAATATTAAAGTTGCCGTTTAGATAGGTGGTTTTATTACACATAGTCCGCGCCAAACTTCTAGTCCGCTCTGATGTTGTTGCGTGTTGTAGTTAGAGAGCCAATGAGGTTGAACACAACTACAAGCACATACTCTGTAGCAACAGTAAGGGCACACTATGGCAGCTATGTACCCGTCGCCGAGAGCGGGCAGCGGAGGGTGCCAGGGGAGATCCCGCGTTGCCGCTACTACGACGTGACTCGTTTCTATATTCAGAGCGGACTTGAAGTTTGGCACAGACTACGTATTTTAGACCTATACTTAATTATATGTTATACTTCCAATTCGGCCGATTATATTAATTGGTAGATATCTACTTACCCCATTCATCGTATTTAGAATCCTTCCTCTTGTCCCAGCGGGCTTTGAGCGCGTGTTTCAACATTTTGTCGGAGGCATCCACCGAGACCACCTGGAAACCCTCGTCCAACAGCATCATTGAGTCTATTCTGTAATATAACCAATATTAATATTAAATTAACGATCTCCCACAGCCAAGCTTCAAATGCACCCTTACGTATGGCATTAGAGAGAGATTATATTTAATTAAGATAAAATAAAGCTTAGAACTTCATAATTTTAGGCACTATCTTGGTTTAAAAGATTTATAAAAAATGTTTTATCAATGCATTTTTTTTGGTTAAACGTTTCATTAATTGTTGTTGCCTTAATCATCCTATTAAACATGGTCAACAATGGAGACGAAAGTTAAAAAATGTAGTTTATTGCTTTTAGTAGTTTTATGCGGCGACTGCCAATATCTTTATGTATAGTAATGTGTTTATCGCAAAGTATGTATAGGAAGATAATTTTATTACTAGAATATCATGTAACATTAAGAGACAAGTAGGTAAAGATAATTGAACAATCGTGGTAATTGTTATGAAAAACATGAATCGTTTCGTCACAGTTCCATGGGTGATACGTGAGGTCGCCTGTCCCTCGCTATACCGATAACATGCAACAACAGAAATTATTAAATAACTTTATCAATACAGATACAGAAGATGTAATCGAGCGTGACCCCGCAGCCTTAAACTTTAAAATTACCATTAACTCCGATTACATAATAATTTGCATAATTTTGCCATTACGTTTGTTGAAAATTATTTTAGTAAACTGTCTTATAAACCTTCGAAAGATAACTTCAGTCAATAGTCCGTAGATCAGTCAATAGTCCGTAGATAGGTATTCCTGTGACCACCGTTGATTTAGATAGGTACTTGATCAGTTACTGTTTACAATCTTGAAACTTTTTGTGTTCATTTCCTGTGTAATTTGGTTCGCAAACCGAGGCAATGTTTCTTACTTAGTCTTCAATAGTTAACATTTATTCATACAAGTTAACAACCATCCAAAGTGAAGACGAAAGTCGAAAGTCGTAATTTAACATTAAAACAAATATGTTTTGTTTGATAAATTCGTCTTCTGCATAATATTATTGCACATACAGAAGCGTTAACCCCAGCTAGGTCAGTTTTGTTTTGCTTGGTAACAGTTTATTTTATTGCTTGTACAAAATATTTACTTGACGATATACGCGATTTTGTTATGATATATTAATGGATATTAACAACTATTAAGATATAATTATAGTGACAATAATATGATATTACTTCGTGGCGCTTTAATAAAGTGGGCAATAAATGATGGAATAATAATATAATAATAATAATAATATTCTTTATTGTACCCAAAAAAGAACACAAAACAAAACATACAATTTTGGACGATACAAAAGGTGGTCTTATCGCTAAAACAGCGATCTCTTCCAGACAACCTTAGGATGAGGAGTTAAAGAAGAGATGACTTAAAATAATAGGGAGGGTGCAATTAAATGATATATGCAGGACTAATATATAAAATTAAGTGTAAATATAGAGATAGCATACTATAGAACAAAAAATAAATAAAGGGCTTTCCCCTTTATTTATTATTTGTTCTATAAAAATAAAATTACAAACAGAAAGTTAACACAGTTTTATAGGTGAATAGCAAGAGCACAGATTTTGGGAGGAAAAACAGTTAGAGGTGAAGGTAGTGAGATTTGACGAGATTTTTGTAGGAGTATAAGGATTGGGAGTAACGAATAGATACAGGGAGGGAGTTCCAAAGACGGATAGCGGATACGGTGTAGGATTTTTTGTAAAAAGAAGTTGAGTGAGTGGGAGTACAGAGAGCAAGATTTTCTGAGGAACGAAGGGTTCGGTCACGGGACAAGTGGAGGAACTGGAAGCGTTGTTTGAGGTAAGGAGGAGCAGTTGGATTAAATAGTAAACAGTAGAGAAGAGATAGAATATGAGCATTCCGGCGAAGTCGAATTGGGAGCCACTTGAGTTTAGCACGATATTCTGAAACGTGGTCATATTTTCTTAGGCCAAATATAAACCGTATACATGTTTTGGAGTCGCTCAAGCTTATTTAATTGCTCCTCGGTAATGTCAGGATAACACACATCAGCATAGTCAAGTATTGGTGATGGAATATAATATGCATCAATGAGTTATCTTTTAACCTGATTAATATCATAAATAATTTTATGTAAGTAATTTAATACGAAACTTACTAATTCGTAGTTTGATTTTTTTTCCTTTTCGGAAATCGGAATTCATATATTTGTATCAACTATCTTGAAAAGTGAGATATAAATTACATAGGTAGATACCTACTTAATACTACATGAAAAGGTTGTCTCACCCGGTTCCACAAGCCGTGTCTAAAATTTTTTTGCAGCCATGCTTCCTCAGTAATCCTGTGAGGAAATTTTTGTAGTTTTGCGTCCGCTCGTTGACGTCTCCGATGTATTTTTTCCAGACCCTCGCAGCTTTGCCGTCTGCATACTGGTCCTTTACACCCTCCGAAGGTATACCCTGCGACCTCGAGTGGAAAACCTTGTCGGCAGACATCTTGTGTGATTCCTATAGGCTGTGAAATAAAATTTGTACTAAATTACAGAAAAGTTAGCAACAAATCCTTAAACCTTTTGAAGGCCTAAACCAGAGGACTACTTATTGTCTTATTTAAAGCTAGCGAAATGATCAATAGAGAGATGACCAGTGTGGTGGTCTCGTGTACTTGGTATTTGTCATTCAGAGATAAAACACGTCCAAAATTTGGATAGACAGACACTAATGTAAAGTGTACCAAAGTATACCAAAAATCCTTGAACTCTTAAGAAGATCAGGAGCACTCAGTTTGGTCACGATTCAGATTTATTTTTTATGCAATTGCCTAAATATAATTGGTAGGTACCTCCTGCGGTAGCCCTTATACGAGTTGAGATCTATTACATGTTACTAATATTTAAAATGATATTGAAATTGCGTCCAGCATGAGAATATGTCTATATTTTCCGGCAAAATTTCAGTGAATTGAGGAAAAGTAAAATACATCTGTGTGTAATAATTACTCTTTGGGAATTACGCTGTAACGCAACATAATGTAGATACCTAATAAGCTGTACTGTGGCACTTTACGTTTTTATTTAAATACCATAATGTATTCCACATATTCTAGATTAATTATATGCTCTAGGAATCAAATCTGGGACTAGTGAGTCCCGCAGTGGTACAGAGTAGAGACATAAACGTTACTGTGTGCGGTGTATTTATACGGTATTTAAAAGAGATTAAGTACTTCATAAATTATCTATAATAACACACTACAACGTTATAATTTTTTAAGAAAGATAGTGTTTAACGTAAGTTAATATTAGCAGATAATTATCTATGTTAGGGCTACCTAACTATTACTACTAAGTGATTATGTATGTACTATAAATAAGGGGACGAAAAATCCGTTATTTTACTCATAATTTACGAAAAAATTAAAATCAACAAACATAAGTGTTAACTTAATAAATTAAAACACATAGTAGTCGTTTCTGGATAAATATTTTCTGTCCAATTTATTGTTGCTTTTAATATTTTTATGTTAAACCTCCAATCAGTTCTAATGAAAAAATCGTTATTTGTATATGTTCTAAGTCACGAAAATTGTTTCACTTACAGAATGATGCAACAGTTGGTGTGTCCGCGTCAGTGCGACAAACTACTCTAGGCTGACTGTCGGTGCGCACTGGCGCTGGGAGCCGTGCGTCGCGCCTAAATACGACCACCTACTGCCTATTGATACACACGAAGCCACGATACCGGTTGTAGTCACATTTAATCATCTCTTATACCACATGATTTAAGGAAAACCGCTGTAAATTTGCAGTGAAAGCTTGCGTATTATTTTCCAGGATAGCAAGTTATTTTCAGGCTAGCTGAAATACTAAACCATAGTGACAAGCTTATCAATAATTGTGTTTTACTTGCTATCGTAGAGTTCATTAAATGGATTTTACTCAGGACTTAAGTAATAAATAAATATGCACAGTAACTTTAACCAACTCCAAATGAGAGCTGATTCCTTGCTCTTCGAAGAGCGTCAAATTGTACGGCTATTCCCGAAATAAAATAAAAAATTATACGTATAGGTCGTCGTCAGTTTGGAATATATACCTACATATCTCAATAAAACTACTTTTTTGAAAGTTATATTGATTTCTCTTTTTACTAAGGCTTCACGAGCTCCATATATTTAAAATCACTGACCTAGGACAAAGAATGGAAAATTAAGTACCTACGTAATAAAAATAAATTGCGGCTGACTTTACGTCTTTAGTAATTTCAAGTGTGAGGAAATATATTTGTAAGAATGATATCTAAAATATAACAATCGGAAGCTACTGTAATATGAATAATGTTGTTGTAATTATGTCTCAACCTCCGGTGGAGCAACCTGTTCCAACGGCATTCACGTTCGGAACAAAAACAATGAATTAGCATCTGGGGAAGCGATTCTGCTAACTCCATATACTTAGTAGAGCTATACACAAATATGGTACAAAGTTTAAGTAACAATTTTCCTTATTTGCTTGACGTAAAGGTTCAATATCGGGTACCTATATGTCGTTGAATCACTTTTTGCATATCATTGTGTACGCCAGCTCCAGCAGTGTTTGATCAAACATAATTATCTTAACTCTTGTTATGATGATAAGTATTTCATATTCATACTTCATAGTGTTAGAACTTTTCTCAATACTATTGCTAATAAACACAGTTAGAGATAAAGTTCTTTAATACAATCTCGGGCCATTCATTAACATAAAATTTCTTGCTAAAACTACGTTGTCATATTTCAGACAATAAAGGAAAACATAATTAGAAAATCTTACAGGTCTCTAGTAGTAGCCAATTAGAGCGGAGCGGAGCGCCAGATAGCAAGTGGCGCTAAAAATCTAAATGCGAAAAACAATTTCCAGCGGCGCCTTTTTAGCGCAATTATGATTTATCTATGTATAATTAATTACATAATAAATAAACTGAAATACAATTTACTTGAAGTAAAACGTCGACTATGGAAGGGTGCTGAAATATAATCTCACACTACCCCGAATGACAGGCAGGGACACGCGCTTCAGGTTTCGAAAATAATAACAAAGTTGCATCGTACTATCGTCAATTAGCTAGCGTAGTGGCATAATATTGGAAGAGACCAATACAATTTATTTAAGTATTAGATATTCTTTGATGTTTAATATCAACCTGACAACTATTTTTCTTTCTTAAATAAAACTTCAGATATAAAGCTTAATGTTGAGATAAACCTATGGATCACGAACAATACTTCTGGCTGGAGATATTTATTATTTTTAAGCGTCAAATTCAAGTAAAAAACAAATTTAGCTAAAATTTGCAGTGTAAGAGCGTTTTCAGATTATCCGATCCGATATCGGTGTCGGACGACGATAGCCGACATCCGATAGCCGACACCATGTGCTATTTTCACATATTTCCGACAAAATCGTTCCGATACGGCCATTTGCTCGATAGCTTAGTGCGGACAGGTCATCATGGCAGACTATAATAGAAAACTTTATTTGCTGTATCTCTTATATTTGAGACGCAAAAAAAGATCTGTTCACAGACAGTATTGGATACATCCTATTGTGGAACACTCTTTTTAGCAAGTTTTACACTCTTTTTAGCAAGCTACAACACGCACCTAGAAAGTTTTTTAATTACTTTCGTATGAGTGAATCCACATTCAATTATTTGCTAATTCATCTCACAAACAGTATCAAGAAACAAGACACACATTTTCGAATGGCCGCCGCGCATCGGGCTCTACGCACACAGAGACAATTTAGATACACGTAGAGCACACATACAAACATTATCGCCCGACGGCTCACGGGCGTCCGATGGTGTCGCCAGCATATCGCTGTCGGCTCCGATATCCGATATCGGAACGGACAATGTGAAAGGCAGGTACATGTTTCATACATTTTACTTACCCCGATATCGTATCGGCGTCCGATACCGATATCGGATCGGATAATGTGAAAACGCTCTAACTTCGTGGCTTTATGAGATCGGATCGGATTGGACAATCAACATACATTTGTTTTTAGCGCTCGCTTCCATGCGACTCATGTCCCTCGGGTTAGGCCTATCAAGAGTTTTAAAGAAATTAAATTTAAATAATTTTCCTTATCATTATGGTCGAGCCTACTGTGACCTGACGTAATGTAATATAATAAATAATAAAAAAAAGCCTATTGGATGTGAGACAAATTCTACTACGACGTTCAAAAACTTTTAACGTCGATAATTATTAAATGATATTCAAAACTAATAAAAAATAAAGTTAAATATATAATTTGGGAGCAGATCTAGGGAGCAAATACAAAAAATTACACTGAAAATGATAGATATAACAAGCTTATAATTTTATAGCTTACAGGCCGCGTATAATATGCACTCTACAGTGCGGTATTATGATAATGTACTTTAGTACCGGGACCGACGACCTGAAGAAGACATGACGGAAACCGCTGGATTCAAAGGGCACGGCATCGGTTGGAGTGGCGTCAATTAAGGGACACCTATGTCCAGCAGTGGACCTCAAAAGGCTGACGGATGGATGGACTTAGTACATATGTTAGTAGAATTCGCTCCTGTTATCGTGCAAAAACTGCAGGTCAACGACAACGCTGTATTTTTTGTTTTTGTTAGTGTTCTGATAAACTCTCTGCTCGCCGCAAACTAGTTTACGATAGCGAATTATCGTAACAGACTGTAAGAAACTGATATTATGAATGACCCATCTGAATCTAGACCATAACCTTTAAACATGTTTAAAGTAGAGATTTTGCTACTTAGCTTCCCGTATTAACTAATCTGTGGGCGATAATAGATTAATTACTACTTTAAGTAAATGATGCAAGCGTCAGTAGTTCTGAAATAAAACGACAAATAACATTATCATATTACTATAACTTTATTATAATAGTAATTGATTGTTTATCACTCAGTAGTCAGTACATGATGTAATGTGTTGAAATTACATTTTAACCTCAAACCTAGCGTGTTTATGCAGTTGTATATAAACATTAATGAGAAATATTGTAAATGATTCTACGATAAAATAATATTTACCTATCGGTATCAGAAGTAATGATCAAATTGGTTTATGGAAATTTCAAACAAAAGAAAACACTTAAATGCTATTTTTTTGTAGAAAATTATCAATATTTGGTTTTACACATTGATACATACATGTAACAGAAAATATGGGTCATATATTACTAACAACTAATTATAATGCATTTAATTAATAGGATGCGCACGTCCTTTAGGTAATGTACTATCCAATATCCACACAAGTATATGTAATAATCTAGCGAAATGCACTGATTGGTCAGGAGCGACAAAAATCCAAATGATTGCGAACAACTCGTCGATTGCATCCTATCCGATACGCGCTACATGGCGCCCACGTCGGACGCGTCGATTCCGAGCATGGCCAGCTCGTCCAGCTCCTCCTTGTTGCGCGCCGCCGGCCCCGCGCCCTTGTCCGGGGCGCCGCCCTTGCCCTTGGGGCCCTGGCCCCGGTTCTGCTTCTGGTGCTTCTGGCCGTGGCCCTTGTTGGGCCCGTTCTTGTTGGGGCGCGAGTTGGGCCGCTTCTGTCCGGGCACGAGCGGCACGTGCGCGTCGTAGAGCTGCGCGCGCGGCGGGAACAGCGGGCCGGCCAGCGGGTGCTCGAAGCCCATCATCATGTGCGGCTGCAGCGGCGGCGGCTGGCCCAGCAGGCTCAGCTGCGGGAAGGGCGCCATGCCCAGCGGGAAGGGCGGCAGGCCCGACATGCCGAACAGCTCCTGCTGCGCCTGCACGATCTCGCTGGCCGCCTGCTTCACCTCCGTCGGGAAGATGATGTCCAGCGCGTCCTGGAAGTCCTTCGGCAGGGCCGGCGTCTGCGCGGCCGGGGGCCTGCGAGCGAGATGTAAATACGTTAATTCATATTGTTATTTAAATTTGTTTTATACAACACAGATGTAGTACATTTATATGTAAGCAAGTGCAGCAATTTTTCATTATAATTCGTCTATGAGAATACATCTAATATAAATATAGCTTCAGTAGAAATAATGATTAGGAATAGAATTAAGATTTAAATAATCTTTTTATTACCAAACTTACTAAAGGAGATTCTGTATTCCAACATTATTTTTTAGGTTTTCGTTATTTTAAATCACTATTACTGAATACTGTTTTTTTTAACTATAATTTAATGTGATACCATGATATATAATATTTTTCACACAAACAATAAACACACTTTATATTAATTAAACCATAATTATATTTTTAAGTAAAGATCGACGAGACTGTTTTATTACGTATTTTTGCAGACCATATAATTTTTATCATAATTTTGCATAATTGATTAATTTACCCAAACTTGTCTTGCCGTGCTGTATCAGGAAAATCGATGATAAAGTTATTTTGTGGTTACGATACGTTAGGGGGGGGGGGGGCGGGGGCGGAGTCGCGAGCGGTATACTATTATATAGCGGTATAATATTAAAACATTTTGACGACATTGAAAAAAATCTATACGATTGCCATGATCGCAAGGCACATACACTCATGCAGAACAACACATAGAGATAAAGTACAAGAAGCGAACTAAATAACATTCACGGCTCAAATGCTGTCTCTAACATAACAAGTTTATGGCCGGGCCTACCTTCAGGCCCGTTCTATAGCGTCTTGTTCAGCATTTGGCGAGGATCCACAAGGTAAGCTTGTTTTAAAAACAAATACTTTTAGTTAATTCTAAAATATAAGAAATATGTTAACAAATTAGGTATTGATTGGCAGTAAATTAATTTTACTATCGATCGAACTATCGATAGCTATTTATTGTATTTCTTGTTAATTTTGCCACGCATCACATAACAAACTACAGAATATGTCCTAAATTTTAAAATATACAATATATAACTACATGTGTATGAAAAAATGAGAAATAAATGATGATTCTAAATTAATGAATTTACTCATGCTAAGCTTTATATACTTCTGTGAATGAGGGACAAATCGTTAATGTTCTGGACGGCAGGGACCTCTTACAATCAAGTAGACTATGTATTTGTTTGCTATTTAAGATTTTTTGTGCAGAATAAGAGTACTTATCACTATTATTTTCATATTGAAAATAGCAGACTATGAATGCCATCAAAAGTCGTGGAACATCTGCACCCAAATCCTACAAAGATTATTTAAATGCCAATAATGATGATGAATGATAGTCAAGTAATTGAGCCATTCAGGACAATGATACTGGCTTAAATAATGATCTTATGAGATAACCTTAATAAATTTTATTCTACATTTATGCTTCTGGTTAAGTATTCACAAAAAAAAAGTAAATAATGTCTATGATAATGACAACAAAATTAACTAAATATTGTTTAGAGAAACAACATATTTAAAATTAAGTGTTAACACCCAATCTTGGAAAGAATTTAATCGAGTGCTTGAATTTACGAGCCCTTACATAAGCTACTTAATCTCATACGAAAGAAAAATACAATCGCAAAGCCTTTAACTTAAAAATAGCGCGATGCTTATTTTAGGAATCATTTTTATCTCGTTGTTTTTTGTACAATATACAGGGTGAATTTTTAAAACGGGCCTTCAGGGCCAAATCCGAAACTATGAGGATTAGCGAAAAATGCTGAAAGGAGTTACGAGGCCGATTTTGATAAAAACTAAAACTGCATTATTAGTTTTTTAAAATATTTTTTTCCTTAGCCGGGAATCGAACGAGTTCATTTTGAAAAAAATGACACCTCTATATTATTCCACTATCTGATAGTGTCGCTTATAAGGATCAAATTCTGGGAAGTAATGTTATGTGACAAATTAAAGGAAAAGGAAAATTTTGAAGAAATACGTATTTTTCCATACATTGGCATAGTAATCCTTAAGGATTATACATAACAAATGATTTATGTATAATTCTTTAGAAACAGACATAAGTCATACCATTGAAGAATTTGTTGGTTAATCAACTAATTATTCGATGTTATGATTATGACATACGGCTTAGTATGGGAAAGTAATAGTTTGGCAAATAAGTTACCGCCGTTTTTAGGATTTATTTTATAATGAAAATAGATAACTGATTAAATAGTAAATTCTTATTGTTAGTTGTTTACAACTTCGTTTCAACGTTAAATATGATTTTCTATATCTCTTTTTTTAGTAATCACTCGGATTTGACTCTAAAAAGTAATTCTCGCAAATTGTCAATTTTACATCTGTATTAAACGAAACTCCGCCCATAGCAAGTAAATCTATTTTAATGGTCCTAAAAATAACCTTAGCTAAGTCGGACATAAAAATATAAATGATTGGGAAACAAAACATCCATTTCAAATGATTAGAAACATTGAGCCAAAATAAAATGTTAATACACGAAATGTTTAAATTGATGAATGGCGGGAACTTAACTGCCAAATTAATATGAAAAAATATGTATTTTCTTAAAATTGAGGCTTTTCCTTTAGTTTGTCATTTATCATTACTTTCCAGATTTTGATCCTTATAAGCAACACTATCAGATAGTGGAATAATATAGAGGGTGCATTTTTTTTCAAAATGAACTCGTTCGATTCCCGGCTAGGGAAGTTATTTAAAAAAAGTAATGATGCAGTTTTAGTTTTTATCAAAATCGGCCTCGTAACTCCTTTTAGCATTTTTCGCTAATCCTTATAGTTTCGGATTTGGCCCTGAAGGCCCGTTTTAAAAATTCACCCTGTATATCCTTAAACGTTGTCAAGTAACATTTGAAAGATGCAATGAATGACTCCGTGATTTAACAAGAGTAACGTATATTGTACGTACGCTTACGTATGCGGTGGGCTATTCAAGCCTTACAGTAAAATGTGAAGTACTGGTTAAAGTGCGTATTACATTGCTTTACATTTTTTACCTATTATATACATTTACATTCTATATACATTTTATACAGGTGCGTAACTCTATAATTAGTCTTAATAAGAAATTTTGTGTTTATTTTAACCAGGAACTAACAGTTCCGTTTATGTGGATCCAGTTCCAATATCACGATAGTTTTTAATACTGGCTATGTGTAACACTTATACACTGTTAACTTTAGCATGTCGGTGACGCGAACTAAAGAGATGTTTAACAGCGAAAATCACTCAACACGTGTAAACAACTTATCAATTAAATATATTTAATATAGCGACTTCAATGTAGTAGTCAATGGAGTACTGTGTCATTTTGTTGTTGTTGTTGTTGTGTTTGATTGTTCGTTTGCATCAACAAACACACACACACACACACACAAGTACACAATATGCCTGCATGTGTGAGCGCGCGTCTCCCTCTGTATGCGTATGAGCTGTGGAGCCTCCGTACGTGTATATTTTTGTACGCGAATATATATCTCTGTACGTGTGTCTTGGAATGCACGCGTGTCAATGCCTGTATGCTGTGATACTGTGTGTGTTTTTTTTCTGAGGGGAAAAATACTATTATGTATCATAGAGTCGATGTTTCGGCCCCATATGTCGGACTTGGCCTAGTAGCGACCTGTACCAACTAAAAAACCGCCTCTCTCGTCTGCCTTCGTTGTTCCCCGTGGGATTATCTTTAAGTATTTCTTCACGGGGGAAGGTATTAGCTGTTTATAAGCTGCTATTGCTTGGCTACCAGTCATTCGAGCTCTTTCTCTTTCATGGACACGTAGTTCCTTGAGGACTTCTGTCGGATAGGTGTTTGTCGCGTCTCATGCCTCTTTTGTCTTTATCATTGCCGACACTAACTTTTCTGGTTGTATTTTACATCTCAGTGTTATTTCCCACTTTATCCTAGCCACTTCGAATCGAGGATATACGAAGAATGCGTGTTCCGCGTCTTCGTTAGTATCTGCGCAGATAGGGCATTCCTGGGAATCGTCATGGCTGAACCGATAGAGATCACGAAAACATCCGTGACCTGAAAGCATTTGGGTGAGATAATAATTCAGCTCTCCATGTTTGCAGTCCATTCATTTGTCTACTTCCGGTAAGAGCCGGTGAGTAGATTTATCTTTACTTGATGCGTCCCAATGTGTCTGCCAGTTACCTATACTCCCTTTTCTGTCCTTATTTCTCAGCTCAGATGGTGTCAGAACGGAGCCTTCTTTCCTGTGTGTGTGTGTTTTTTTTTAGTTTAACCTAACGATTAGGCACACGTGCTACCTGATGGAAAGTAGTCAACGCCGCCTATGGACAGTTGCAACACCAGAGGAATCGCCAATGCATCGCCGGCTTTGTATGAGAGCTTTTTGCACCTTTTTTGAAGAGCCCCATGTCATAGCGCTCCGGAAATACCTCAGGAGGAAGCTCATTCCACATCATACACGTCCGCGGCAGGAACGTCCGTGCAAATCGAAACGTGGAGGACCGCCACGAGTCCAGTTGGTGTGGATGGAACTACATCCTTCGGCGAGTAGTGCAATGGAGGAATGGTGACGTAGGCACCAGGTCAAATAGTTCCTCGGAACACCCACCATTGTAAAGCCGGTAGAACACACAGAGGGAACCTATGTCCCTCCGCAAACTCAAAGGCTCTAACCGATCGGAGATCACCGGGTCTTTGACGATTCGGACCGCTCGTTTCTGCATGGAGTCAAGTGGGTTAAGTTGGTATTGGGGCGTCCGTGTGTGTGTCTGTGCGTGTGCATGTCGGTGTGTGTGTGCGCGTGTGAGTGTACTCACTGCGCGGCGGGCGCGGGCGGCGGCGGCGGCGCGGGCGGCGGCGCGGGCGGCAGCAGGGTGGGCGGCGCGCCGAGCTGCGTGGGGATGGCCACGGCGGGCGGCGGCAGCTCCGCCTGCCCGCGCTCCAGCTGCGCCTTCGCTATCTTCTCCTTGAACTCCGCCACCTGAACCAACACACAGACATTCGTCGAAGACAAACGCTCGCACTAATTCCAAGGAAGAACCCATTGTGGTTCAGCTGCGGAGTCACTCTCGTATAATACTAACAGTGTCAAGCCCTGCTGTGTTCCACTTTGAAAGATATAGCCAGATGAAAATACTGCAACACATTAATAGGCAACCTCAGGTACAAATCTAATCTTATCCGAGGTTGATTACAGATTACCTACATCTGTGGCCGACCTCCGGTACGAAAAACTAGTCCTATCTGGAGTTGTTTACAGACGTCCATGGGCAGCAGTAGCCACTTACCATCAGGTGGACTGCATACTCGTCTGCTATTCCATATTTATGGAAAGCATCATAGTCCCTCCTAATTCTGCCATGGAAGGGCAATGTTAAGCTCCATGCTAATATATCCAGATTCTTTTTTTGAATACAACAGGTTAGGTGGGTAAAGAGGGATTACCTTCTTTTGTATTTCTGCATCCATCACTTCCCTTCTTTTTTTAGACGCTTCTTCTTCCTCCTTCTTTTTTTGTTCTTCTTTCTTCTGCTCCTCAGTCTTTGTAGTTTTATTTAAATTCTTGTATACCGGCATTTTTCCTGTTACAATGTATTTTTAAAAGAAATTGTTATTACTCTGCTCAATTTCATTCAGATAACTTAAATGTAGATGTAGTTAATACATAACATTATTTCATCAAAAATAATAATATTAAATTTATATACTGTTACTGTATAATTTTATACTATTTATTATTGTAACAATTACAAAAAATACTTAAAAATGATATTAAGTTTCTTCTTTGTCATAATAATAACTTATATCATCTTATACACCTTAAATTCCATTTACCTATAAAGGGCATTTTCCTGATTTCAGGCTTCTTATAGTCACTGCGCGGCGACGCCCGCGGTCTAGAACCTTCTCTATTGGCACTTGCTCGCCGCTCATCACGTCGGTCGTCGTCACGGCGGTCGTCGTCGCGTCGCTCGTCGTCGCGGCGGTCGTCACGACGGTCGCCGTCGCGGCGCTCGTCTCGACGGTCGTCGCGGCGCTCGTCACGGCGCTCGTCCTCACGACGCTCGATGCGATCGCGTCGACGTATCAGCTCGTCGCGTCTCTCTATTGCTTCCCGACGGCTTTGGCGCTCCATATCTCTGTGGGGCAAACGTACAAGTTTGTACATCAAGGTTAGTATTAGTTTAACGGTTTGTTAAAGCGATACTTTTAAATTCTATTACTCATCTTACCTTTGATATTAAATTTTCTGTATTAACAATATACAATACTGTTATACGATAGATATGAAGAATTTTAGTCACAAGATCTTACAAATTTAGGATAATACTTTTGTTATTTGTCTCAATAAACGTAGGATTACAAATTAAATGATCAAAACCTCTTTCTTAAAACTTCGTTTGCAAACCGCTCTGCTGATCTTCTCTTTTCATCTTTTTTGTCATGCTTCATCCTGATGAAATGAAATATTAAGCTTTATTGAACTGACAAAAATTTGCCAAATTGATTTAAGTAACTCTAGAATTTCGATATCAGACTAACCTGAATATTATTTAATTTTAAGTCGCAATAAAAAATACAATTAAGACTTTAAAAGATGAAGCAAGCAACGCTAAACTTTCTTCTTCCTTGATTGACCTATCAAATTGTAAAATAGTAAACAAGCAATCCACTTATAACTTATTTAGTCTTTATATAATTTTATATTTTTGAACTATAATAAGAAATATACCTTTGCTTGAAGGTGTCCAATATCTTCCTATCGTGATCGTTCAGCCTATCCATTTGTATGGAGGACATCCACTCTGTGAGGCTCTTGTCATCCGGCTCCAACTTTACTTTTTCTTTCTTAGCTACAAACATAGTAACCCAATTACGTGGTTAAGTTATTTCTTAAAGCAATTCAGAAATTTAATTTTATTGGGATAAATATAGGTACAATTCGTAATATAATTTTTGTAATATTTGTAGCATCTGATATGCTATCAAAATTTTAGAATATATTTTAGTAAAATGTACTGTACGGGTAATTTATGACACGTTTGTCATGCACGGACTCAAAAGAACGTGAGACAATATTTTTTTAAAATTCACACAATATTTTTTAAATCTTATATATAAAATTCTCGTGTCACAATGTTAGTTACCGTACTCCTTCGAAACGGCTTTACCAATTTTCTCCAAATTTTATATACATATTCAGTAGGTCTGTTCTTTTTCATACCCCTAAGTGATAAGGGTTGTTTACCCTTAACATTTTTTTATTTATATGGCAACACAATGTTTGCAGGGTCAGCTAGTAAAACTATATATTTGTAGCTTACATTTCTTCTTCTTGACAGGCTCGCTGTCAGATGAGTTGGTACTGGAGGAGCTGCTGCTGCTGTGCTTGCGCTTCTTCTTTCTCTTGTCCTTCTTCCTCTTGTCTGGTACGACGGGATGGTCCTTGGTTTTGGTGTGGAATCCGTCCTCGCTGAATGTGATCGTGTGCGCGGCGTACTGCTTCTCCTCCGGCTTCAATTTGTTACTCGCGCGCGCCTTCTCGAACGCCTTCTGACGGTCCGACATCCAATCCGTCTCCCAGTGTGGGTTCTGTTCTACGAAGTTCTGGAAAGGAAACAATTGATTTAACCTTGAATTTGAAATACGTGAAATTTTTATAGCAAGGAAATTTAACTGTTTATCGTTTATAGAAAAAATAACAGATATACACGCCATCTGTGCCCAGCAGGGAGACATAAAGGACTTGTCGATAAACGGTAAAAGAATTTGTATGATAAATAGTACAGATTTTTTGGAGTGAACAATACTCACAGTATAATTCTTGGAATGAACAACAGACTTGAGATGAGCGGATGCGCAGTGCAAATCGCCAATGAACTGATCGCAAAGCTTGCAGTACCACGCGGTCGACGGCACGAAGAATTGGAGCCCTTAAAACGAAATAGCTTCATTTTACGGATGAACATAATTGTCAAGTGAATTTTAAGTTTTATCTAATCCAAAAGGTCACACAAACATTAGTTATTTAAGTATTATTGGGAATAAAACTTAGTATGGTAATAATACCTCTGATAGGAGTTCGCTTGGTCGGCGCCGACTGAAAGCTGGGGAAGCCTTCATTGACGCCGGTCACCGTATGCCAGGGCGCTTCCATGTGGGCCGCTGCCATCCTGGTAAAAAAAAATATTTTACAATGACATTTGGCAAAGTGTGACATCTATTTCTATCTTAAGTCGTAAGTCAGTAAGTAAAGCAGTAAGTCGTAAGTTTTCTCCGTATTTTAGTGTCCCCTCCACATATCCCGAATCGCCATGAAACATATATCGTTGTTTTCGGATTATAGTGCAGATTTCTGGAATGTGTGTTTGATCGCGATACATCTAGTGGAACGCAGGTGAAAATCGTTCAAATGAGGAAATTACCCAAATAAAATCTATGGGCCTCAGAAATGTTTTGCCGTCGTCTTTTGATCACTGAACGATGCTAGTAGTAATTAAAAGACATGGAACAGTTTGCAAAGTATCATAAAACTTACTTATGATGCGCCGGCGAGTGCAAGTGGTTCAGGTAATCCTTAGCGGTGGGCGGGAACTCGTTGCACACGCGGCACCAGTGCATCTCCGGATCGTAGTACACATAGTTGAACTTCTTGTTCGACGGCGACCTACGGACATTTAGCACTGTCTATTATACAATACAGATTTAAAATGAAATATTAAAATGTGCATGCTTTAAATTACGCGAAAATAACTAAATTACGCTGTACCGTTCTTTTTAAATAATCGCTTTTATAAGCGAAGTTTTGATTTCAAAAATACTTTTTTTTTCATTTTAATAATAATGTGATCTTGAAACAAGAACGAAATCCGCATAGGCCAACGCCTACTTTTCACCATATACAGCAATGAGAAAACTGGCATCGAGCATGGCAATGGTTCATTCCGTACACATTGCAAAAATGCTATGCTGCGTAAAGATACCACGGCCATTTTCTTATGATTAAGATTGTACCATGTTATTACTTTTTTAATTTTTGACACAAATTATAAACGCAGTCACTGGTGTAAGTAAACGCACAAGGAAGGTAGTAAAAAGCTTATAGCCAATTCAAAGAAACTTTGTTGTAATCGGGGATGATTCAAGTGGAGGAAAACGAACAATACTTGGAATCCACTGTAAACCGTCGGCAAGTTACTTTTAAGTAAACACTAAGAGTGTTTTAAAGTCTGTGAAAACACTGCATATTAGGATCTCGCATAATTTGAGGTTGGGCCTAAGCACGACCCGAGTACGACGACGGAGCTACTTAATAATTCAGGCCTATTCGTCGTTTCTACATAATAAAGCAACTTGCTACAAGCATTAAAAATATACAAAAACGTATAAATTATAAGTGAAAACATTGAAGCTATTATAGGCCGGTGAAAAACAGTAAAGCAGAATTGGTAAGTAGATTTATTTAAATAAACAATATAAACAGTTTGATTCTTTAAGTTTATTTATTATTAATAATTTTATTTTGTAACAAAAAATACCTTATAAATAATACATTAGGAGGAACATATTTTTACAATAACTATAACTAAGATGTACATAGCATAACAAAATACAAGTTACATTTAATGTTAACATGGACGAGAATAATATTAATAAGTATTGGTGACATTTATTTAAAGGTTATCAGCAATTACAAGAATAAGCATACCTACAATATTGATATCAATTTCGTTACAGTCATTGTTTTTTATGGAGGAAATCTTCTGTCTCTTTTCTAAATTCTTTTCTTAAAAATTTTTCACTTGTAATCACTGTAGGGTACACCAAAACTTTGTTGTAGATACCACGAGAAATATTCTTCATTCCTGTCTTGGAGAAATTAATGAATAATTTAAAATACCTATTATTAGAACTGTACATAGTTACATACTCACCACATCAAATTTAATAAATATTCAACACCCAAATCTTGTGAAACTTAAAAAAAGATAGAACAAGAAAAATTGGTATTAAAATATTATTTTGTAAGGCAATGGCAGATTAAAATACTTTTCAAGTTTCACAAGATGCAATAGCTAATAAAAATAATCAAGACACACACCTGGACTTCCTCTTGGTTGCGCGCTCGTTTGATTCATCAGAGTCATGATGTTCTTGAGCTTCCTCCCCGATGATGCCATTCAACATATCCACCACATTGTTGATGGTCTTCAGCTTATTCTGGATCTCCAACTATACAGAGGCAAGGCAAAATTGATGCAAGGTACGTATTTGACATCCAAATTCTTAGTTGTGTAAGCACGAGGGAATGACAGCAGTTGCCAAATCCACATTCACAACTAAAAATTTTATATGAGCTACGCTATATTAAATCAAGTAAATTCATTGGAACAAATATCAAATTTACATTTTATAGCTATAATTTCAAACCTGCAACTTAGTATTTTCCTTAAGGAATCTTTTGGTATCGGGGCTTGGGGAGCGCTTGGCATCGCCGCGAAGCTCATTGCGTTGGTCTTTCAAAGTGTCCAGCTCCTTCTTGAGTATACCGGCCTTCTTTATGTAATCCTCTCGTTGTTTAGAAAGAGCGGCTTTCTGGTGCCGCATTTCTGATTCTATTGCGGCTGGAAGGGAGGAGACAGAACAATAAAGAACGGTTTCGACAGTAATATGGGTGCAACGTCATGTAACTACAATTGAACATAGGTAATATGCTTCAGAAGCGGAACATAGGTAATATGCTTCAAAATTTAAGCGGTACTCCGATTAAATGGTTACATGAAGCTACACTCACTGCTGTAGCAAATAAAAGTTTGAAGAAGTATTAAAACATAGGGCGTCACAGATGTGACGCTAGCGCATACTAGCAAAAATTAAAAATCTGGCAAATAAAATGCTAGTGCAAATAAAATTATATTTATTTTCTTCACTTTCTGGATACAATGTTATGGCTGTATATTTAATTATATAATACACATCATTATTACCTGGAAGTATTTGTTTTAAGATTTTTTTTTTTATTTAGACACACCTGAAATAGCAATTCAACATACACACTACATTACTATAATAATAACAATGTCAACTACTAGATCAAACTGACATGCTATGTTAGATGCTTGTGTCTCATAAATTTTATAATTTTTATATATCAAAAACTTCAAATGCTCATACAATTGACACATTGTAACAAATCATGCTGTTGTTCAATCATCAACTTTATAAGAGACTTCTAAACAAGCGCTCTGTAACTATGTTTTCATTGGCAATAGGTACATTCTACAATTGAAAAAAAATTTAGGACTAAGTTTTATAACACAATAAAACATATACAATACACAAAGTTACCATAGCTTACATAATAGAAAAAATAGGTTAGTCAGAAATATGTTATTCTATACTCAAGACGCTTAGAGTTTGGTTTAAAGTTAAACTGTCACTGACCCTTGTGAACATGATAACCAAAAACCTCACCACATATCACTACACAAAACAACATCATTGTATGATATGTAATTAGTTTTTAGATGAATTAATGAAAGAAAAGTTTAATATGATTTTTTATATATTTTTGTAACAATAGAACATACTGTTGGAGTAATATGTTGTTAATCAAAATACAGTGTTATTGAATGGCCAAACCATAGTGACAATGATATCAAATTACATACTTGAAAAAATATCTAAAAGAAATTTCTTTTAGAATTTTTTTATATATCTGTAATGACAGAGCTATTAAAATGAATACTTTTTGGAGCCACTATTTTGCTTGAACTTTCTGAACAAAATTGTAGATAGAAATTTCATGTGAAGACTATTTTTTAATTCTAAAAATGTATTTAATTTAACGATTCTATTGATGGTAATATTATTTGATCACATATTTTTATCTTCAATTCAAAATGGGCACAAACAAGCTTAATATGCAGGATAGTACTAGAACAATTTTAGTAGCAATAGCAATGTTTTAATTTCATTTTTATTTTATTTGTTTGTATTTTACAAAGTAATTTGTACCAAATAATCAATAATTCATAATTATGTTTTAGTTCTATTAGAATTTACTAATTTACTATTACAATGCATTTAGATTGTATGATGTTAGTGGAACCAATGATTTATGGTAAGAGCAAACAATGTCTAATGTATTCAAGAATACTACATGACATGCATAAGCATTATACCACCAAGCAAACAAACAAAACAACATATTATCTGAACATGATTCAATATTTGATAATATAATAATAATTTCAATTATTATACATACAAAAGTATATATAGTTAACATTTAAAAAAATAAATAACAAAAATGTATTTACTTAAATTTCTACACTTTGGTAAGAGCAGCACTTGATTCTGGCTGGTACCTGTAATCTTTACCTGCATTTTATAATCTGAAAAAAGGAAACAATTATACTTATAAAGAGTATAAAGTTATTATTATTGTCTCACCCTCTTTCTTGATCTGATCTTCAACATTGTTGACAAACATGGTGGGTGGCACCGGTGGGGGTGGCAGTGACATCTGGTTCCAAGTAGCCATGTCTGGGGGGTGAGGTGCTTGAGGTACACCAATGGACGGAAAGTCGTCGTAGATGCCAGATGAATATGGGGCCTGGTAGTTAGGCCCGTAGTTGGGGGCCTACAACAAAACAGTAAGGATTAACAATATTCAAGAATATTTGAAGATTTCTTCAAGTTTTGGAGTATCACCTTCTTCTTGCAGTGTATAAGGACATTCACATACCAATATTTTATACTTATTTTTACAGCAGAGAATTTGATAGAAAAGATTTCACAATCTTGATTAGACGCAAAAGAACTGGAATTCATGCATATATTTACACTAAAATCATATAGACACAGTGGTAACTCAATATAACGTAATCAACAACTGACTGGGCGAAGGTGTCGAGTAAAGTTTACCGACAATGATAACAAAGGAATATACACAATAGTTTTGTTTCTTCAGCCAGAAAAACTAAGTATTAAAAAAATGTTAGGTGGTAAATAACATGCATATGGTTAACAACATAGGGAATTAGTAGGTACTAAAGTCTCAGCATACTTCAGGCGGGAACGCCGCGGGCGGGCCGCTGAAGCCGGGCTCCTGGAACTGATTGTCCCAGAGCTCGCTGGGTTCGGGTAGCTTCGAGATCTCACTCAGAATGTTCTCGTCCAAATCCTTGTCGTTCTTCACGCGCGGTGACCGGCTCATGCGCTTCTCCGCCTCCCTGGGCGGACTCCGGCTACGCTTCATAGGCATAGAACGTTTCTTGTCATAACGATAGTCGCCCCTATCCCAGTCACGGTCACGATTATAATAATTGGTCCTAGGATCCCGAGACATTTCACTCTACACTATATTTGATACACGATTTAGTTTACAATTATCACACGAGTATATTACGTATCAAACAAAACGATTATCTAAAAATTTAACATTAGCACACGCCATTTTGACAAACCTATTGACATAAGCATGACAGAACATGGACGCCGCGGTAATATTTTATTTTTTTACCGTCGTTAGGGCATAATTTGGTGAATATTAACAAAGCCAATACTCGAACATCAAAACAGATTATTTAATACATTCAAATAAAATAAATTTACGGAATAACCAAAATTAATATAGATAAATAACTTATAATGTTTCAACAAGCTAAAAATTCTAAGTCTATGGTACTAACACTAGAACTTAGAACATGGCGGACGATAGATGGCGTTACACGTCGTTTATTGCGTATCATACAATTTCCATTTCATTTTAAATAAAACTTTTTTTGTTACTGGTATATTTATTATTTTATAAGAACGAAAGGCAAATGGGTCAATTTTACTTGATGTCGTTAATTTTTTTTTTAAATTATGAATCGATTTTAAATTATAAGATGTCTACTATAAATTACAATATGTAAATACAAATCTTAAAAACCAGATAACATATTTGTTTGCTTAATTCCGGAAAATTCTGATGGAAATATAAGCCAAGCATTAAATAAGCTTATATTTAAAAAAATACAATGGTTATTGTGTATTATCAATTTATACAATCGGATTATCAATAAGTAAAATAAATACGTACTGAGCAAGAAACCGGCAGTACTATACCTTACTTGGTTTACATGACCTTTTTATGGTTACTGCATCCCATGGATTTTTATAATGTAACTAAAGCTAATCTACCTCTTAGCTATTGCGATTTAAGAAATTTCTTCTTTCTGGGTATCACATTGAGTTTGAGTACATGTACTCAGGTTACCTACTGTTAATAAATTTTCGCACCAAAATGAAGACTACAACAATAAATCAAAAACAAGTTCTACCTTCAACAAAAGGACAGTTTCACTAATATGTCACCATTCACCATAAGACTTGGAGTACGGTGACATGAAAATTACACATGCGACAGCAATATAATTCTTCCCTACTAACTAATGTGAGGGTATTCACAGAATTATATTAAAATTAGACTAGAACAGTTGGTAGGTAACAAAAAAGTTTGGAACGATTATCTATCTATTTGTTTTGTCAGTGATCAACTAGATAGTGAAATAGTGAAGCGGAAAATCGTTCGCGTTCTGAAATTGCAGCCGCGATTTCAGCATCTTATTTTAATTTTCACCTTTGGCTTACCTTCAACTTAGCGTACATTGGTTAGGAAGTAGAGGTTAGGTCGTTGCACTTGATGGCGGGGCAGCAAAACCACCGCGACGGTCAACAGGCAGCCATTGCCGCGCAGCCACACGGTACGCATGCGCGGTGCTACGGCTCCTGTTCGCGCGAAAATAAGATCGATTAAAAAAATAACTTCTTCATAAAAATAATTTTGAACAATTTTTCAAGGAGTCGTTGCTTTTCTTTGACATTAAGTGGTTGTGTTTTATTTTATTTTTTATTTTTAAAAGGACTGAAAGATGAAATACATGGTAAGTCTTTACTGGAGAAATGTTTATAATTATAATATTTTTATGGTAGATACATGCCCACATATGCGTAAAATAGACACTTAAATTATTACATAATAATTTTAATTTATTAAACCATTAAATTTATATTTTAACGAAATT
Source organism: Epargyreus clarus (assembly GCF_041222505.1). Lineage (NCBI taxonomy): Eukaryota > Metazoa > Arthropoda > Insecta > Lepidoptera > Hesperiidae > Epargyreus > Epargyreus clarus. The sequence continues at coordinate 16,125,171 of NW_027332230.1, forward strand.
CCTAAAAAAGAAAAAAATTGTAACATGAATATTAAAAAAATAAATAAAAAGTCCAAGTAGGTAGATATATTGTTAGCAGCGTAACGGTCACCAAATATAAAATCTTAAGGTCACATACACCAACATACCAGAGACATTGTAGATAACAGAGGCATTGTGGTTTAAAATATAGAAAAACAATTAAGCCTTGATCAGCCCCTTGCAGAAGGTAAAATCAAGCAACAATGAGCACCAGCGAACTATATCGTTTCTTATGCATTTAGCCTTAACTAACGTCCTTTTCCATTATAAAATTAAATTCTGAGGACTTCCGCTCTGCATCACGTATGTGATAAAGATTCACATAAACTCGAAGAAATAGGTACATTGTGTAAGAAATTTTTAGTTAGTGATTTACCTATTCTAAAAAGTAGGCTAAATAAAGTAATCTTTTCAAACGAATTAAGGAGCTGCACTTCGCCTTCATAAATTACTTGTCTATTAGTGTTCACGAAACGTTCAGCATGCTACATTGGAAAAATATTAATTCAGACTTTATAATATTATGTTTAATACACCTGCTCCCGTCACATAGCATAATAATAATATGGAACTACCGAAATTTAAAAATACTTAGTTACATTTTAAAATATGATCATACATAATATACTAAAATTTAGCATTTTCGCCTTGGGTACCTATGTGTATTGTTCTTTACTGTCATCAGGACTGGGGTCAAGGGCTATATTAATGTGATCTCAGTATATTGCAAATAAATCTGTTTTTTTAATCGATAATATCATTTTAATATCTGGATGTTATGATAATTTTACTAAACTATTTTTAATTAGAAAAAGAAAACTGGTATATGCGTGTGGCTAACTTAGCAGGTATCCTTCGATAGGTCTATTATTTATATGGGTATTTCTCTATGATTACGGAAGCCTGAAGCCACTCTACCATTTTGCTCCATAATAGATTGTGAGGTATTTATGTTTGTAGACTTAAAAATCAGTAGTGGCAAATTGAAAGGGTTGCCTTTTATATTGGTTTGATAGACCCACGTATATAATAACAGTAGTTCTGCATAAAATTGTTCGTAGCTAAGACTATCGTGGACTGTACCTACATTCATTATTTTAACCACATTTCTATTACTCAACGACAATTTATCATTCAGTCAGTTGCACTCACTGCATATAAATTTACATTTTTATAGATGCGTTTTTCGGTTTTCCTTGAATGTGGTTTATCGTTATGATAGAAAAAGATAAGGAAAATTTTATGCACAGGTTGCATCATAAAAATGTGATGCACAGATTTATGATTCAGATTAAAGTAGTTTGTACTAATACTAGATAGAGAAGTAGCATTATTTTTATTTAAATCGTTCAGTTAACGTATATATTAGTCCCAATTTTTTCGTATGCTACGAAATTCTTTGTGTTTATTATTAAATTGTTCTTTTTTTATTTTACGCTTGCTAGAATTTTGCACGCTTTTTTTCATACAAGCTGCCATGTAGCTTATCTTGCGTTGATTTGTACGCGATTTTTAATTTAAAAAAATCCTTAAATTATTTTGAACTAAAGATACCCCAGGTCACGGAAAGGCATAACATAAGTAGTAGATACACACGTCAACATTTAAAAAATAGTATGTTATGATATGTTGTAATGCAATTAAACAATAATAAAACATTTTAAATGAAGAAAGTAAGATAATATTGACTTCAGATTAGTACAATAGGTAATCAACCGTTTATATTTTTTTAAATCTTCATTTGGTATTGTAAGGTGAAATAGTACACCCAGATAATACTCAATTGACAATTATTGCATTAGACATTATACTCTAAAGTCATTGCATTTACTGACAAAAACTTAATTAAAAGAATTGTAGTTCATTGACGAAAGTGTACGTCTCACGGCCAGTGAAACAATACGCGAAAACATTTGCATTTATTTTGTTATTGAAACCGATCTTTGTTATTGTTAATTGGCGTTGAGAGCAGTAAGATTTACTTCCAAACTTATACCTGTATCGCGGAGATTAAGTGGTAATGATGAGAGTAAGTCAAGGCACAAGTAAGGCTGGTCAATTTGTGTTTAAATACAATAAAGTGTTACTGACACACTTTATAATTTTCAGTTTAGATTCTCAATATTTTACATTGGAAAAAAATTACACATTTTACACATCTCAGAGGCTTTTCTAATCATATGACAAAATAGGAAAGATAAGCGTAATGCTTACATAGCAATACACTCCCACTCAACCGACCAAAATAAGTCACACGTGACACAAATTTTAATGACCACACGAATTGATAAACTCAATAAAAAAATCTTCATAAGGTATAATAGAATTTACAAACATAATATTAATAGCCAATTGTTATATGTTCCGTTACTCAAAATGTCTCATACTATATCAGATCTGTCCTCATCGGAAATGCGCCTTAATCCCATTGTAGTATATCCACGCCCCTTATTTAGACCACACCGTTAGGACTTGCAGACGGCAATATGATGTGCCATTAGCTTTGACAAGATGAGGACGGTTGTTGGCCTGTAAACAATGGGCAGTATAACAGTTACTCTAATATATTCTAGCAAGGTACGAGTACGAGCGATCAATCACTCGATTCATTGACTCCGAATCTGATTGTTGCACGAGTGTTACTATTTCGCACGTGCTAAATTGAATTATGTTTCTAGATAGAATCATTTGAGGCCAAAAATTTTATCAATGACATTTGATATTCGAGATTCACTTATTCAAAAAGTAGATTTTGTAGATCCATAATACAGTAGGCAAATAAGGTATCCGTTTGTTATGATATAAACATTAAAATTCGGTTTAATTACTTATTTTTTTTTAGCTTGATGTAAGTTCCTATAATATTTACGAGTGGAATTTGATGAATTATATATTATACGTCTTCGATTTTAATACTAATTCATTATACCCTCCCATATGCTGCAGTGCAGGGCCGGACTTAGAGGTCTAGAGGCCTTGGGGCAACAAAGGAGTGGAGGCCCCTGGCCCCAAATTATTTTCCGAATAAAATAAACAATTTTTTCAGTTTAGTTTTTCAATAAATATTTTATTGTGAAACGCAGGTTCATGTTTGTACAAAGTACTGTAGATAAAGGTAAAACGGGGAAAAAAAAAGGTCAAGGGAAAAGATATTTTTTACTAGTGTTTACTAGGCGGAATTAAAAAAAAAAAAGAAAATACCGACGTCTCTATTGTGGGGGCCCCTCTTTCGTGGAGGCCCCGGGGTTACCGCCCCGGTTGCCCTCCCTTAAATCCGGCCCTGCTGCAGTGACTACCCGAGTTCTTGTCACTTTCGTATATCTACGTTTATAAATTCAGATAGCTGTGTCCATTACACTCCTTTATACAAAAAATAAACCTATAGTTGCAAAGCATTATCAAAGGCATATACCTACCGGTTAGAGAAATTACTTAGTTATTGTTTGCTGATCAAAAATCAAGACTTGTATTTGATATGTTTTCTATGTAATAGAGATAAGGAACCTTTATTTTTTCTATAGTTAATATTTTTTGTGTAAAGTCCTCAATATTTGTAAACATTTTGTTTTCATTTCTAGTTTAGGTAATAAAAACATAGTTGCTTAGGACACGACATTTTGTTGTAAAGTACCGACAGCTCTTCAGTTTTATTTATTTCAGTCTTAATATTCTAAGAGATCACGCATCGAAAATCTAAAACACGAACTTAATTTAAAGTTACTTTAAATATTAATGTTTTAAATATTAGATCGAATGATGCCCTTCTATGGCATTACAATTCCTTTCTGTTTTAAACAGCATTATTTCAATAACACCACGATTGATGTACCTACTGTCTGTACGAATTTTAAATATCATTCTGATGAATTGGATCCTGTTGTTACCTTCTGACATTTTATTATTTTTGGCGTATCTACTACGTTTCAAGATTTCTGGAGATTTTTATACAAATAAGCATGTGATTAGGAATACACTTCATTTGGAATACTTAATTTAAAATTATTTCCCCACAAGGTAAAATAGAATCCTATTGTTTGAGCCATATATTTTTTGTATGGATTTTCACCAATGGTGGTGTACCTAAGGTCTCGTTATATATTTAAACTGGTTACGAAAGGTAATATTAGTCAAATTCAATGCGTTAAAGTTGGATAAATTGTATAATGTTTTTTAAGTATCTAATATACTTACCTGCCTATTTACCAGATCTTGGTTTCGTCATAGATTGGTGGGTAGATACAAAAGAAGCTACGACTAGGCTTATAATAATAAAATAGCAGTAACTTTAACATGTCTAGCTTATGTTGTAGTAATATAACCTCACATTCCATGTCTCATCTCGTGACTCAAGCTTAGGGCTGTGTAAAACTATTTTTGTTGCAAATTATTCGTAGACTTAATTTAATATTTAAATATTTTTTTTTAATGTAATCTAAAGAATTATGACAAACATAAAAACCCCACTGCTTAATAATACGTTTGTTTCGTGATACCGCATTTGTTAAAGTTCTTTAATTTAACTGCAGCACGTGCCAAAGAATGATACATACATGCGGTCGAAACGGTTTAAAATTTAAAGCAATAAAAAACAAAAACATATAAAAGTGATTTAAATAAAAAAATCAACGGGTTGTACTCCGGGAGGACCGGCAGAAGTGAAAACTTTCGAAACCGAACCTGAATTATAAACTATAATAATAGGAAATGAAACTAACACCTATGACATATTTTTTCTATGCTGACACCGGATGACAACTTGACTTTTGCAGTTTGCTTTACCGTCTTACGACTTTTCGATCAGGCCACGTTTCCTGACGCGAGTTTAACACTTTTTACCAACCACAAAATGTGCACAACGCCTCTAAAGAAGTTTTCACTATATTCAAAGCTGAGAGACGTAAAAATTGTGTTAAGGTGAGATAATACGAGTATAATATTTCCTTGGAAAGATACGACTGTTTTCTCTATCCAAAAGTAGATAGTTGTTTATATTTAAACATATTTACTATGGAAAATTAAAAAGAAGCTTTTTCTCGACCGACTATTGTTTTATAATATACTCTGACAATATTTTCCCCATCCTTCATTCAAATAAATGTGCATAGAGAAGATGGTCTCTGAATAATGCATGTGTGCCGTGTGGTGATGTTTTATTCATCCGCGTTGCACTTTAATTACTATAATTATGCAGGCAAACAATGCTGTTGTTGGGTCGCCAAGATCAATCCGTTGATCTTACCATAAACAATTAAAATAGATAATCAATATCATCTTTATAAATAAAGTTCAGCTTCCGTATGTATGTCATTATGCTCGCTGAACTTGATACACATTACACATAGAGATACTACACTGTGTAGTGTAGTACATAGTAGGTGTTATATGATTTTAGACTAAAATTATCGCGGAATTGAGACATTTTATTATGTAACGGGTACTCACGATATGCGTTTTTTATTGCCGATATTTCGACCCAGTTGCATGGATCGTGGTCACGGCGAAACTGAGGTGGAGGGGAGAAACCGTTGACAAGTACTAGTGGTAGATTAATCTATCTACCCTACGTCTAGTTCGTTTTTCTTTTCTAGGTTTCATATCACGACACACAACACTGACAATATCCTTACGCTCCGTACTTTGCACTATTTGTGACTTGCATAAACTAACCACTGGATTCCACGTTTGGGCTAACTTAAAACCATCTTCTCTATTGAAGTTCCTAGGATGTTTCTTGATCTCTATTGCTTCTCTTACTAAACGAGGAAAGTAATGACGCACAGTGGAGATCACCTGAGGTTTGTGTAATTCAATCCAGTGGTTACAACCTGAACTGAGGATGTGTTCGGCTACCGCAGATTTCTTAGGGTCATTATTTTTGACTGCGATGATATGTTCCTTAATGCGTTGTGATATGGCTCGTTTTGTCTGCCCAATATACGAGCTACCACAACTACAGTCAACCTTATAGACCCCTGGGCACTGGTATGGAATAGTATCCTTGGGGGAACGAAGATAGGCCGCGAGCTTTTTAAAAGGCGTAAATATACTTTTTATGTTATATTTTCGATCTAAAATCCTACCTATCTTATCCGTGACACCTTTCACATACGGGAAATATGCGGAATGCCTTTCTACTACGTTGGTGGTGTTATGATTCCGTTCAGTTCGTTTGGCTATAGTTACGTGGCCATTGAAAATAGTAGGTGTTACTATGTACTACATTTCATAGTCGATACATTGATATAAGATTTTTGGACGATATTACATTTCTATATACTTATGTGCGTGTTTTATTGATTATTCTGAAGTTTGGGAATATCATCAGACTGAGATATAGTGAAACCGAGATCGGATTTAGCTAATGTTTAATATTCTGGGAAATTATGTAAGATGTGTTCACATCCTTGAGGATCTAAAGAATGTACTACTATGTCTATAAGTTCTTATTTCCTAAATAAGTACTTCTGTAGTTCAATCCCCCCTAAAAATATGTTTTGGTGTTTACAAACGTTCAAATAACATTAACTCCGAATGTCCTATGGTAAAATAATAATCGCCAGGATTTTTATATCCTGTTTGTGCTTTTAAGATTTTATTTATAGACGGTGTTTTGTTATCTCCATGATTAGTTCGCACGAAATATATTTTTTGTTCTATGATGAACACTGGCTGTCGGTGCGGTCGATTGCTTACAAACATTGTTACGTGATAGTATCTTGAACTTGAGATCTCTTTGGAAATTAGTTTCAATTGCGGCATGGCTGCGGTTTTCACTGTCCACTGCTCGCCAAATCGTTCTGTTGTAAATACTCACAACACGTACGAATAGAAATGCCTTCATTACATTCGAATGTAAATCTTAGGCAGACCCCTTAAATAAGCTCTTTATGCATATCTAAAAATATTTATATAATTACATAATAATATTTATGTTTTAATCATTATTCACGTTTTATTCATACATATAAGTCTGTAGGAATCAACATAAGCAACATTTTGTGCTCATAGATAAAGAACGAAAGGGCTAAAACGTGAACTTAAAATGTACCCAGATAGACATCGCTTCTATTGTTATAAACTTTTTAAATATCTGAGTACCAAGTGAGTAAATAGGTTACATTTGTCCTAAGGGTTGTGAAAATGTAATATTATATAAACTAGCTTTTTCACATGATAGGCATTCTGTGGTTTATGGCAGACAAGACAAGATGTCATCGAACATCGATAAGAGGACGGGACCGTTGCGCTTGCGTCACTCCACGTCTGAAATCACGAATAAATGGTGCAAGTTCAGGTCACGACTTACTGAAACATTGCAGCGTTTTGGATTCCAATTTCAATATTTAGGTCAGATTATAAAATCTTTTGTTTTGTAAGGAAAAATCTTAAAATTAGTTTTGTGGGTAGATAGCGTGGATAATTATGAACTTACCTAATAGAACTCAACGGATAATAACAAAAAACTTGATAGGTATGCAAAAAACGGAATGGTGAATTCTTGATCTTTTGGTATGATTGAAGTGTGAAAAGTTATTAAATGTGTTTCTTGTTTGGATATTTAAAAATAGCCTAACATGCTTGTTAGCGGCGGGGGATTTAAATTTTAAATACATTTTTTTTAAAATGATAGAAAGTCATTTTTCAGACTGGAGCAATTATTCAAATGAGTTAAAATAATAACAGCAATAAGATAGCCTGGAAGTATTATTTGTGTGATGAGACTAATCAAAAATCCAACGTTGACGTGACTTGGCGTGGCGTAAATAGCAAAAAAAAATGTTTATATTATCTTCAAACCAAGATACTTAGTAATAGACCTTTGACCTGAGTACCCTAACCTAACATTACCACCATGTGTTGAACCAATATATCAAAGTTATAAAAATTATTTTAGTTTTCTAGAACATTTGAATGTTTTAAGCAATTGAATTTGAGTAGGTATATTACGAGTACTATCGATATCATCATCAGCCGATTAGATCACAGGTCTTTCCCAAGGCGCGTCGCTGAGCCCAGTTTAAGTTGGAATGTCCTCTTCCTAAAGCATGTTATACCTATACTTATACCTATAGACCTTTGCATCGTCGTTACGTATACTGACAATCTGGTTCGAATGACCTAAGGACTGGTAGACAATATGTCATCCACGAAGGGAAAGTTTGCGAAACGAGTCTGTTTTCTCACGAATCAGTGAAATCTGATTCTGTCAACGCAACGTGCAGGTGAAATAAAAATAAAATTGGCAGTCTGTATATGCTGTCTCCAATTTTAATTCACAATGACGTGGGAACTCATGGTAAGCACAATCGGCTCATTGAACACAAAGAAGTGAGTACATGAAGTACTTGCATGTATGTGACGGCACATATGCGATAAATTATTAAAAATTATATGTCATTGAAGACACTAAGAGTATTCGGAATTTTACCTTAACCATCAAGACAAATTGAAACTTAAATTTATAAAAATAAATGTTCTAATTTCCTTTTACAAAATCTTTCAAAAAGTTTACTATCGTTACGTAAAATAAGTAAACATATAAACGTTTATAGCAGCTAATTTACGTAAATAAATAAACAAACGACGAGCGAACCAAGCCGCAAAGTAATTTAGGGAAACACGAATAGTTTATACAATAGGAAATGATTGCTGAATAGAACTATCTGTGTCATCAGGTATTGTACGCTTACTGTCTCAGAAATGCAATACGGGGAGTGAATAAGGTTGCGTTCAATAAACAGCGTTCAAATCGTCTACTGAAATTCTTATTTAATTAACAACATGAAATTAGGAGTAGTATATACGAATACATTAGACTTGTAATATTTTTTGTTGGTTGCCTTCCCATTTTGACATAAAAGTTTCGTTTTAATTTACTTACTTGAAGTACTAAAGCTAAGTGATGAATGTTTTCATCGATCGACCCTAGAAATCACTATTTCAAAATTCTACAAATAATACAAAATTCCAGTAACTATTTATTAGCAAAATATTATTTGCTAATAAATGGTTATTGTATATATGTAAAACTGGAATAAAAAGTATTATAATATTAAATGTTTGGGTTTTATCCTACTTTTATTAATCACATTTTATAGACGACAAATAGGTATACGGTGAGATACAAACGAAGCCGATATTCGTAGACGTCACGACTTTAATCGAACCAATTTACAAATACCTATTTACAAACATTCCCTATAAGGTTTCTATGTAAAAAACAAGCTTAAGTAAGATTAAAAACCTTTTACCCGCTGACGATTAGGCAAATGTTTAGGCCTTTCAAATCCACAAGTCGGGGCCTGAAAAAGATAAAAGTCCAAAAACTGTTTAACAAGAGTGTAGCAAGTGGGCCACCGCGTACTGTAAGTGGGGCTCAATATGATATAACACCGCAATGGGAGTGCAATGTTTATTTTTTGAGCAAACTAGTAGGTAATTAGTTGTGTTCTTTATTATCATCAGGATTAGATGCTCCATTGGAGATTACGTTTCATTTGAACTTATAGCTTCGTGAGGCTATCATAAACGTAACCAATAAAATTAATATTTACAACTACTAGTTTTTATAAGGTCTTATCTATAATGAATAGCGTTTTGTTTGCATTTTAATAAGTACCTACCTTTTATCCAGTTTTCGTCAGTTGGGATATAGGTACCTACCTAACTTAAAATGAACCGCTCAACTAATTTTGACTTAATTGTCATGCACAGATAAAATAAAATATTTTTCAGAAAGTTCATAGTTTTCTAATCCGTAGATACATACTTATTTCCAATACAAAAATCAATCCAGATTGGAATTGAAAATGTAATATTTACCGCTCGGACAGTCAGATGACATAAGAACAAACAAAAGAAGCTTTAACAAATTAAGAAACAAATGCAAGTGCTTCTACAATATACACGATACCAGATATTAAAAGTGCAATAGAAAAAGGTACAAGTGTTAATGCAAGTGTGGCAATTGGGCCATACGAGAGCGGAGCGCTGACATAATGACTGCCTGTTGCGTTATGCGATCCACTCGTGTTTACTAAACTTATCTCAATTATAACGTCATGCACCATTGCGATCTTATAGATGTATACAAGTATTCTTTAAAATATGTACATTTTAGACATATTTAATGTTATATGCACCTATGTTTAGTTTTTGGCACGCACTCCAACCCAAACGACTTGTTGGATTTTAACAAGTGAGGTTTAGAAAGGTAGACAAAGCCTATATTTTTGAGCCATGGAGATTTTGTTTTTTTAATGATGATGTATATTCTTGCTTCTATAAAATTGAAGTTTGAATGTCCACTGTACCTGATGGTAAATGAATAACACATCTATGGCCGACCTCAGGACGTGGGCCAATCATATGTAATTAATCTGTTATTAATTACATATGCAAGCTCGTTTGTTACTTTTAGGTATATTTTAAAAAAGTCACTGCCACTCATATGGACCTCGAATTAAAATGTCCTCTCTTATTAAGTCAGTCACATAACTACTTAAAATAGTACTCTTGAAACCAGAATATGACACTGGTATTAAAAGTGGGGCCTAGTGTCTCAGCTGCCGAAAAAAATGTATACAACAAATCTTGTGCAAATTATTGCATTTCTTCGGTCACAATTGCTTTCACGATTTCAATAAACAATTTTACGGTATAAAATTTATTACTTATTTTATCCATTTCAATTAGTCTCATTTAGGAATATCTATATGTCAAAGCTTTCAGTTTAGTTTACTGCTTTCAAATCAGTGTAGATTTGGAAACCGAAATTAGTCACGTTTCGAAGAATTAGTTAAAATAAAAGCTGTGGTAATAATATTACTTTTACAGAAAAACACTATAATCGAACACTGTTTTCGAATGTGTGTGAAATGTTAGTCTGCACTTGGATAGGGTGGTACGCTTTGAAAGTAAAGCTTCTTTGAGCAGCCCTTAATTAAAATATTGCTTCACAAAACCTAAATACCCTATTACAAAACAAAAAATATTTCTTTTTAGGTTTTTCTAAATTATTTATTTATTTATTTTTAATTAAAAGTGGGATTTTTTCGCTGGGCGAACACATCATCCCGTACAAACAAACTATTAAGCAATTCATCTCATAACATTGTATAAAACGAGTACATACTTTTAAAATATTTTAAATTGCGCACATACGGAGTTTCTTTCGCCACTTCCTCTCCATAACGAACCACTATCCAAAGCGGTGGTATTTTGTTAAAGTTCGAAAAAAAAATCAATATTAATCAATTTTGAATAAACCAAATTTGATTTTATGAATATGATTTTAGATAAAATAATAATAAAAAAAATAGAATAGAACCCAAATTATTTTTTTGCTAAACCTAAGTCAGCTAACCTAAATAGCACCCTAGCTTCCTCCGACATCGGGGAAGCCAGAATGCTATTCAGATAGCCAACATGTGCAGACTTTACTCCCAAATATAAATTCCGAAATGTTTCATTTCGAACACATTCCATCAAAATATGTGTAACATCCTCAATCACACCACAATCCTCACAATTTGGTGACGTAACTTTGTTCATTAAAAATGCAAATTTATTTGATGGAATATGTCCGGAACGTAACCTAAGCGCTGTTTTTAGGCAATTTCTTTTAAAAGGTATATTATCGATCCACGAAAATTTTGATATTTGTGGCTGAATAGTTCGATACCAGATTCCCTTCCCACAAGACCTAGTATCGAAGTATTCCTGCCACAAAGGTTTTTCTAAATCAAACGCGTTTTATTCCGAGCAATTAACATTAACCTTAAACATGACGTTACAATTATGCTCACGAGATGTTCAAATAATTAAGTAACCACGATAAAATTTAACGAGTGAATAATTTAAATCAATTAGCTTTTGATGAAAAGTTCTCTTCAAGTGTTGAAGCTCGTTACTGAAAAATTTATAAATAAGGTTTGTCAATTTACAAGATTATATTTTTTATTTCTTCCTATTTTGCTTTAATTAAAAGTCATATATTTTGCTACAGGAAGTAAGTATTTTTAAGATAATTGGAGACTCAATTTACATTCCTTTGGAGAATGTACTTATGAAGATGTTGGGATGGTCGATTACCTATACGATCTATAGTTTTTAATATTCATAGAGAAGCATGCAGTCTTCTTAATATTAAGCAGTTACTGCTGTTGACATCCTTATGGATGTCAAACAATCTACCAAAGATTAATCAGGAGTTTAACCTAAACTCGATTATAGATTAATTATAAAGGGCTAAAATTGCCTCTCAACAGTGTGGTCCCGTCAAACTCGATGAAAATTTTGCTGCTCTGTTACTGCGATTTTACACGAAAAGTCTGACTAATTAACCCCATCCTTACAGCTGATGATAAAGAGCGCAGTCAAATTTTTCTAAGGACGTTTCCTGACTCAGGACGCTGGTTATGCCATAGCGAAACTTAAGCGACTGTTACCACTATTAAAATAAGTTTTACTACTACTCCTTTAATCGGTATAGTTTTAAACATATTTTCGTAGCAGTTCCATATATTGGTTCAGCTGTACTATAAAGTACCCTTCGCGTTACGTGCACTATCACGTCTCCGTTCCTCATTGTTCTAAGACAATGGAGGCTGATATCATTGCCAAATCTCCGTTGTATCATCATTACGATTATTTGGATGCTGCATTTCAAATAGATTGTACAGGAGAGTACAACTTCCATTCATTTCGTGTGTTATTATTAATCTAGTGCTTAGAATTTTACTCATAGTTTTACTTGTGTTTGGTGTTTAGTGGTGTTTGTCTTTGTGATAATATACTCTCCCACCCTTTGTCAAGTGTCTAGTTACTTTTAAGGAATAGGTACGAGTATATAATTTCTACGTACAATATAGTAATGAAAAGTAGAAAGAAGTCATCACTATTGTTTAAAGGTGACGATGAGCAGGAAAATGAACATTTGTTACGTGGTTTATTCCTAAATTTCAAGTTGTTTCTAAAAATTCACAAATCATTTGAGATATTATTTGAGATCGGACTTATTAATTTTGTTTAAATATAACTGAAATAAATTACAATAATTTGGCAGTAACATTTATCGAAGTATATTTAAAAAAATATTATTTTGCTTTTCTAAAATAGTAACTGTTAATATTTATAAACAATTGTAACAAATTACTTACTTGTTTATGCAAATTAACTAAAAATCAACCTTGTGACAAAGGACAATGCCCATGAAAGTATGGACCGCCGTCCAGAGTTGCATCAAATTGAAACTTGTTGTAGACGATGTATAATTAACCAAATACTACCACTAATACTTATTTTTTAGATCAGCACCCGGGTTCTGAAGTTATTTACCGAAATGTTACATAACCTCAAAATCAAAAATATCCGACGATAGATCGATGGTCGGTTTTAACTGATAGTAGGTGCCTATAATGTAGTCCGATTAACATATATCCATTTACTTTTAAAGGTAGTAGGTAAAAAAACCTAAAATAATCCTAAAAACCTAAAATAATGAATTCCGAGTATAAAATACCGCTATTTTAATTTTTAAGAACAACAATCAACATTTTGTCTTATTTTATCTTAAATGGAACCCCCTTGTTCAAAGAAACTATTCTGATCGACAAACTATGTAAAAAAATCAAAAAATAATTTTAATATTACTTTCATTTTGATGCATGAGAAAAATCATTAGCCAAAACACTAATAGATCTTATTGAATTCCGAGTATAAAATTCCGCCATTTTAATTTTTAAGAACAACAATCAACATTTCGTCTTATTTTATCTTAAATGGAATCCCCTGTTCAAAGAAACAATTCTGATCGAAAAATTATGTTAAAAAAATAAAAAAATAATTTTAATATTACTTTCATTTTGACGCATGAGAAAAATCAGTACCAAGAATGGGCATTCTCCTTTATATTAATGTATCAACATCAGTAGTACAGCCCTGAAAATTTGTAACAACCTGTTTTAAAGCCTCGTTAAGTACACAATTGTTTCCGGGAGTTAAAAATAATGAAGTTTCGGAAACTTAATGAAAAAGAGTTACAATCTTCTAACTATATATAGAATAATACTGTAAGCTTTGCGTGTCTGTACATGAAATATATTTGCAAAAAAAAACATAATAAGGTGAAATAAAAATAAGTTATAGGTAATAGTAAGTTTTGGATTTTTTTTAATTTTTGTCTGCTTGTGTGTTTTGTATTTGAAATAGAATCAAACCCAAACTACTGCATTAAGTTTAGTGGATTAACAATATATTTACATAAATAAAGATCAACAGTATCTTGTTTTAAAATTAAGTCTTTATTTCACTCAAATTGATGTTTTTCCTCTATCAAAAGTTAGAACAATTTATAGTTACTTAGAACTATTATTTCTATCATTGCATGAAATTCAGTTTATCGGTGAACTCCGTGAGCTTGATAGATGGCGATAAATCACGTTTTGTGTTGAATCCACACAAGCAAAGTCGGAGGCACAGCTCGTAATGAACTAAAATCATGAAAACGCAGACTCGAATTGAAACACTAAGAAAAACCGGTTATTTCGACATTCAGTAAAATCAGCAACAAAATTATAATGATGTACAAAAAGTTTATCTTAATTTGCACGGTGATCATTGCTGAACCGTTAATGCTGCGCCGTTTTTGATGTAATCGTTTGTCGCAGGTCAAGGACGCGGACAGCGAGAGCCAGCGCTCCGGCAAGATGCCTGAAGTCGGCCTCGAGGAAAAACTGTAAGTTTGTATTTTTTTTATTCCTAATAGGTATTTGTTTTGTTAAATACTTTTTAGTGAAACGCTTTACTTCATACTTTGAAAACATCTCGGATCTCGAATTGTACATAGTAGAGCCACTTTCAGGTATTATCTTTATGTAGGTATTACCTATTGTATTGTGCCCGATTATTTTCTAATACTAAAGTAAATTATACAAACTGAACCTATTTCAATGACTAATGAGGTTCACATTTTACTTGTCAACTAATTGACACTTTTTACACTAAAAGACACATTTGCATTCTCCTGTAGGATAGTCAGCATGAGTGCACACAAAGAACCAATATACAGACCCACAATTGTTATCAAATTTAAATTTTAGATAACTACCTGGCCGAATATTGAACCCGAAACCGTCTGCAAGTATATTTTCTTTACAACGTCATTTAAAATGTATTTAGTTATAAAGCGTAGCGTACATAAACAAACTTGACACACTGAGCATGTAGGCAGCTACTACCGCATCTGGTTACATAACCGCACTCAGTTAATGCACGAGATGCTCTGTGGTAATTAATAGATAACCTGGCGCCTGTGGTTAGAATACACATACATACATTATTATAAAAACATACTGATATAAAAACATACAGATACAAAAACATACTGATACATAATGATGCAAACAAAGAAACCATTTGGCTGATTATGTCTCGCTATGGTACTTTACAATTGGGGGAGGCTTCAAGTGAATACAGTAGCGTTTATAGATTGAAATTACATCTCTGGTTATCCAAAGTTGAATCGTAGGTGTTTTGGATAATTTGTCGGTTATTTGCGTATAGGAATTATTTATCATTTGGTTCAACGGTAAAGGAAAGATACATGCCTCCAATGTAATGCAACTACCAGTACTTGGCGTGTGTGATGAACTATGGCCTAAAACACCGGTCGGTAATTACGTAAGTTAACGACGGGCTGCATTCGAAAATGATAGTCTCTGAAATATTCGACGGCGGAAAGAAATGATGTTCTATGAAGGTCCACGAGCCGCAAACAGCTGGTCTAACCCATTATCACAGTGTGACGGAAAAGGGTTAATGATGAATTATGATACAATTTTATTATTTTCATAAGTAATTTTATTAACTTCATTATTAGTGAATATTGAAGTAAACCAGATCAAAATTAATAGTTGTATCTAATTGTAATACAAACAAAGTATTCTAAGTAAATCCATTGAATGTAGGGCAGTAGAATCAATGAGAAATAAGTAATTAACCGCAACAGTTGGCGGAGACAATGGGACGACAAAAACTGTGGAATACGAACACGTACTTAGAGAGGACTTAGGTTCCGTACGACTCTACAAGAACCTCTTTCTTTATAACTAACTAAATTGATAAAGAGAGGCTAGTTATCTATTAAGATCCCAAAGAGAGAAAACTTTTATTATAAGTAGTGTTAATTCATGCTAATAAAACAATTTTTTTAAACTTTATAACGATCTTTCACATAAAAACACGTTATATACGTTTCTGTGTTAATAAAAACGAATATTTAATAAGCATTTGCATAAGCTGGACCGAGAAAACGTAACTATAGATGCCATTTTCATTTTTGGAAAGCTAGGTGTAACTTGTAACTTGCTACGAGTACTACGAAGAATCTAACGCCCCATTATTATTATGTTAAAACATTTGAAGCCATTTTGGTCAACACCTGTTCTAAAGAAATTTAAACAAATATTTACATAGATTTGAAAGATTTCTTCCTCCTGTAAGCGTCAACAAAACCTATACGGAACCCTCAAGCAATTATTTCATTAGTTACAACCGCTTTTAAATTACTGAATGTTCACTGCGCTACTTCGCCACGCGAGTAATTGAATAGTGCATTTCCGTCATAGATAGGCCACATTTCAGTCGCATACACCTTGAAACAATGCATGCTATTTTAGACTGCGCCCATACGTTACCCTTCCTACGCAGAGTTGATAGTTGGTTGGAACAACGCGATGACTTTGTAACGAAACGGGGAAATGTTGCCAATGTTACAGTCGATATGCACTTGCTTAGATAATAAAATTAGAATAAGTACTACTTACGTGATGTTTTGAAAAGAAAAGTGTGTTTGTTTAGTTTTTCTAATCGGTCTTTTTCTAGCAATATCTAAACACAAGTAGATTACTGACCATGTTTTAAGTGTGATTAAAAGTGGTTAAGTACTTTGTATGAAGAGCGTTTGGTATAGGTATGTAAGGTGGTAAAAAGAATAATACAAAAACTGGTTTTTGGATTTATGACTTTTTTCGAGGTAATCGAAGAACCTTCAAAACATTTTAGTTTTACGATTCGCGGGACGGAGCATACCAGTCTGACTCGTAAAAGGGTTCCGGACTCGATCCCTTATTCCGCCATATCCCTAAATGTGAATTACTATATCTGTTCTGTACCCTTACCATGAGTTTTTACGTTTTGAAAAATATGACTGTTTTGATATTTGTTAACGTATTGGCCCATACGATTTCCTAGTTCTGACACAATCCGCAAGGGGCGCTGATTGGAAATTGTATGGGCAAATACGTAAACAATTACCAAAACAGTCATATTTGTTAAAACGTAAAAACTCATGGTAAGGGTACTGGATATGGATATGTCCTTATGGTGTACATGATATCCACGAGTAGTACAACATATGGAATCTGTAAGAATTTTAATAAATATCTACTTTGTGAGTAGGTATATTTTCATGACAAAATTGTAATAAATTAGTAAGTAAGCGCGCAAGTAAACAGTATAAAATTAAATTTAATACATTCATATGTAGTGACAATCGTGAGATGAGACATCAACAAGAAGTGTTCCTGGTCTATTATATGCAAAACGTAGCTCGTCTGTGCATACAGTATGGCTCTAACGATTATAATTTTAATGTATTGTACGGATTATTCAATGGACATCTCAAAGATATAATCTTCTAGGGGCCAAAGTTACGTGACCCTTTCAAAAGTTTGGTGCAGGTAACTCTAGTTTTGGTCTTTGGTAGAACCGCGTCAAAAGCTTTCTACACTCACAGCCCCACACTAGGATTCCCTATATCGTGGGTGCCACACACAAGGACGACAAATATACAAACACCCAGACCCAGAAACAGAAATCTAAATTCATCATTTAGAAATCTGTCTGGCCGGGGATCGAACCCGGGACCCTCTGCGCGTCAGACCGGCATGGTGACCGCTCCGCAACGCGGGTCATCAAGCTTATGCTTGTTCTTCCTTATTTCACTATTCAGTTAACATTTATTCTATCTATTGTAAGTAGCTGTCTAGTAAGATGCCCATGAATTATAGTACTCACATAAAAGGTACCTAAAAACGCTTTTACACTTATTATCCAAAACGTGTACTCCCCTGTTTTGTTTTTCTCGTGACTATAACATACAGAGAGAAACGCACTAGGTAATATCCAGAATCGAATTTGAAATTCATCACTTAAATTACTATCCACTCCTCAAACCCAGGACCGGTATGATGAGTATGATCTTCGATGCGCCATGCTTCATGGATGCCATTGAAATTACGTGACATCTTGCTAAGTGGCCAGAGTACCTCATCTCAAAAATTACTAATCACCGTCGCCAGATTCCATTAAGGTAACATTAAAGCGGAGGCTAATGGGATTTCGGCTTTCAAAAAGTTCTTAAAAGCCCATAAGTAGGTATATCCTAATGATTTATTTGATTTAGGGAACTAAACCAAGACAAATAAGTGTTTTTGTGTATCGAATCGCGGAATAAATCTATACAAAAGTTATAGACACGATGAATTATAACTCAGAACTATTAAAATAAATATATCACTTGTAATCGTTTGTAAAAGTCTTTAGCAAATTTAAAACCTTATTTTTTTAATTAATCCATTTCAAAAAAGCAAAAGGCTATTAATAATTTGCCATGTCTTGAGGATCTGTTTTATACATCTGACCAGCTACCATGACACTCATTTCTCGTTTTCTTAAATCAACTATACTTACATATTATGTAAATCATTAAAGATAAGATAAAGTAAGTTAACTTTGCATGTAATCGTATTACAAATGATCCGAGTATTGCAATAATATGGATGTATTTAGTAATGTTTTGCCTCAGTGGATAACTCAATACACTTTTTATACATTTGTTAGTTGTTACCAAACAAATTTTATTGTCAATTCTGCCTTTGACTTTTGTAGTTTGTTCGTAGAGGTTTATACCGAGTTGATCGTTAAATCTTAATATTACCTTATATTACCGCAATACCGCACAGTAGAGTTGTATTTACTCCACAGGATATTGAAAAGAACATTGTGTATTTAATTAGGAAAATAACTTAAACAAGTATGTATAAGGCGAATTAGTCCTTAATGGGCTTTCCAAATTAGTCCTTAATGGGTCTATGTTCGACTTTTGATAAGAATCTGTTGTTAGTTTAGAGATGTTCTATGACCATTTGCGGCAGTAGGTATCTATAACTTATTATAATGAAGATTACACGCCTGTTTATTAGTTCTATTAGATATATACGCAAATCTTCGGACAAAGACAAACCATCTACTTAATTAAGAAAATTAAAATGAGGTTTATAAAAAAATATAATATGCTAAAACGCGATGGAATAAAATATTAATTACGTAAACAAAAATACCATCACAAATGATTATTATTTATTATGGTTATGGTTTAATATACATTTATTATGACGTGTATTAATCAATCAATTTTAGCAATAAAAAATTAGTACTTTGGTTACTTTGTAAAAACATCCATATCCTAATTATAAAATGGTGTCTACTACGTGATACAAAAACATAACAAATTTTATCTTTTTATCAAAGTGTTTGTGTACCTATAAGATTTGACAGATGAAGGGATTATCACGTGATTTCCGCTGCTACTTAAGTACCCCGAATGTATCTAGTTTTCCTCTTTAAAAATTGTTCCCACCTTAGAGGACTAAGTATTAACTCTTCAGCAAGTATCTTTTACCTTGCCACACCTTTCAATCCAGAACCAACAGTGCTAACATTGCTGTTATGAAGTAAACATAGATAAAGCGATGGTACCACGGCTGGCGACCGACGTCGGCTACAACCTTTAAACTATTATGATTAAAACCTATTTCTTTATTCGCTAACTGGTAGATCAACTGTTAACCACTGCGCTAACTACTCTATCTCGTGTTAGGTTAGTTATTATCATTCAGTCGGTTACATCATAAGTACTCATGACGTTTCTTAATAACCAGTCTATATTATAATGCAAGAAACTTACGTAGGAAGCAATTTGTATAGTATTTGTTATGAAGAGCACTGGACCTAGATTTATGTTTATAACTAAGTTCAATAACCTCATGCAATTGCGATGTTCCATGTAGTGTTATGTTCAAACAAATGCATTATTCCGTGGCGAAAACAATATAGACTTAAAATAGGGTATTGAAGACAAAAACTAAGGTCAGTTTTTATCTTTAATACGCTGATCTAAAGATATTGGGTTTCCCCACATATAAAATTCCTATATGAAAAAAGGCGCATCCTCGTCAAATTGATTACAGGATTTAAGTAATTTGATATTTTGTAGATAACACACTTAGATTATGTAAAGATAAGAGACCGATGCGACCACAAAAACATTTTGTATAATACAACTAATACAATAGTAGGTATATAAAGTCTAAATTGAATAAAAAATATGATTGAGAAAAAAAGTTTTGTTAATATTTTAGGTACATACAAAAATATTTAGTGGTAATATGAACATATAATACCTAGAAAACTATAATAAAGCAACACCGCTGCTATCTGAAGAGTGCGTCCGACGACTTGCAACACACACGCTACATTCAACAAAACACTTCTAGTTTTAGGTACTTCATCTAACAACGAATCTATTCTTATCAACTAATATGTGATACTCTCACGCGATAACTGAGCAGTTAGTATTACTAGGTAATTGATAGGAAGCGGGTTAGTAGCAAATATCGGACAATCGATTGGCCGTGAAATGTGGAGCGGTTACGCAATGGACTAAGCTGGCCACCTAGGCTGTCTAGTTTCACGAACGTGACCCGCTAAACATAGTTGGCTGACCTATGTTTCATGTTTTTGTTGTTATTTGCCAAATTTGTTTAATGATTTATTAGTAGGTACACAGTTTAAATCAATTTAATACATTTTAACAGCAGGTATTTTTCGATTTTAATATTTATATAATACTGTTATGCAGTTATCCAAAACTGTTATTCTGATGTAGATACACGCTAAGATGTGATTACTCATCCCCTAATGGGCTAAATAAAACATTTAAGAAATATTGAGCTATCCTTAATACTAGCTTAATGTTCTTTATTTTGTTTTACTATTACTTATTTTTGATAAGAAGATGAACCTCTTCCGAGTTTTGAATAAGTATTTTCATCAGATATTTTTTTCAGCATCTTTGCTTAGAATCTCTTGATTTTGAATTTTTATTAAGTAGTATATAACTTCGAATGTCTCAAGTATCTTAAATAACTAATAGCTACTTAATTCTAATTAACTTCGATACTAAACTGTAGGAGGTTCGCTTTTTATAAACATTGATTATACCTACTCAATAGTTTTCGATCCAAGTTGCAAGTGGTTTTGAAATGTAACTAAGTAAACCTACTTCCGATTAAGTCAGATCACTAATTAGTTCCGGTCGCAACACTCTAGGGACAATGTCAACAAAATACTTATAAATAGATATTACGGCGCGCGTTGAGATCTTTTGTATGGAACATTTGGTAATAGAGCGCTGCAAATAAAAACGAGATAATTGGATCTTTATATAGATGAATAGGATGGTAACATAAAATATATTGAAAGTGATTGTAAAATTAATGTCATTTATATTTTGTCAGAGTACAGGTAGAGCTCTAGGATGATTCTTCGAAACAGAGGGCTTTTTGCTGTTAAATATAAACAAACTTTGAAAAATACAGTACTGACACCAATTTATCGATCTGCGACATAAGTACGTTGTGACATAGAATTCACAGCATAAAGGATGAGTCGGAGATCCTTTGCTTCGAAGAGTCATCCTTTAATTCAATTTAAAATTCAAAACCGATGTATCTGGCGACCATTTATCATACACGCTTCTTTATAACTTTAATTTCTTGCTTTTAAATTACAAATATATTTTTAATCGGAAAATATTAGGAGCTAAATTAATCTCTCTAATGACTCAGGCACGACTTTTAAAAAAGTTAACGGCTTATCAAGAGACACACTTACCTTTTAGGTATCAACAGCTCAAACATTCATAATTACCTTGATAAAGAGGTCACTGACTCGTTGCTAATATATAACCACTTCCGAGACAACTCATATCAGTTATCGGATAATGTATGCAATTCGTTGAAATACGTATCAATATTAGTTTACCACGAGTCGATATCAATAAGTTCTCTAGTAAACAGTACGATGACCTAGAAAGCTTAATGTAAGCTTAAAGTATTGGAAAATCCAAAAGTGCACGACTCATAATGCTCATTTAATTATGAAATATAAAAAAAAAAAAACTTAAGTCGTTCAAAATTAATTGCCGAAAAAACAGCTTTAGTAGGAAGAAGGTACTGCACAAGCGCCCCTGGTGGAATAAATGTACATAATATCTATAGATACACAGTCTTGTAGTTTTCGTTTTTTATTAATTGCAATTAAACGACACTGAATTAATTAATCATTCGCATTCAGTGACCTACAATCGTCGATTAGAATTAAAAAAAAAAATTAACTCAAATGATGGATTTTTTCACAAGTTACAGTGTTTTCAGGTTTCACACATGACGGACAGGAAATTTTTTTGACCTATTTTGGTGTTTTTTTTCAATTCTATTGCAGTAAATCAATTTTTAAAAAGTATGGAATTGATCTCCATTAAATTATCTCGACAATAGTATGCAAAATATCTTGATTCCGTGAACTATCAAGGCTATAATAATAAAAATAGCCGCCAAAATGAAGCGAAAAAAATTTTTCGATCGTAAAGCACTCTCTGATGCTTCGCATCATGAGTCGTGCAATATTTTACTTATATAAGTGTTGGTATTTGCGCCAAGCAGGTTATTCAAAAATATTAAACCTAAGAAAGTAAAACTTTTCGTCGCGTAATCTTATAAAATATCAATTAGTATTATTTGTTGTCAAAAATACCTACTTATCATATATTTAATTAATTTAAAGGTACTCTGAAAATAGCTGGTGCATATCTACAAATACAAAAACCTGGTGCAGGTATTCAACCTTACTCAAGACATAAAAGCTAGAAAGATGCTTTTATCCTTGAGCAAGTATGATGCACCTCACTACGTGTTCATTGTAGCATCATTCTGTTTAGTATTAATCTTCCACACAGCTCACCAATCACTAAACTAACTGCCTATCAATAAGTAAAATAACTTATACGCATACAAACAAAAGAATTAGTTGTTAAAGAAAAGCCTATCGGAAATCCCCGCAAGGTCCTCTAGACGCATCACAAAGAAAGCCGTTGATTCACTATCAACAATAAAACATTAATAATTCACGTATCAGTCATCGTACGGAAAATTGATAATTATTGTAAGAAGATATACGATGAGCTCAAGGCATTGCATTACATGCAAATTATTTGCGGCATAATTTTTATTTATGAATGCAACAATATTCATTGTGTATGCATTCTCTCTTAAACGTTCTGAGTGGACAATTTGTCATGAATACGATTTATCGATAAACAAATTTTAAATCATTTTAAACGAATCGAAGTGGAACTTCCGACACGATATAAATTGTTGAGCATATTATTTATAACCCACTAAGTTATAAAATCCTAAAGCGTATGTGACCCAGATCTAGTGGATTCTATGGGTTTCGAGGGCGAATTTGATTCCGTAACTTTGATTTCTCACGCAAAGTTGTGATTTTATTTGTAACTGATAAAAAAAATAGGTAACACATGAAGCACAGTCTAATATTAATTATCGAATAGGTAAATATTTTAATTAGTAGTGCGATAAATTTTAAACTATATTTCTATATTTAGAATTTTCCGTTTTTATGATGCTACTGAGTGTAGGTATTGCCAATACCACTACACTTCGTCAGTCATTCGCTACCGACGGCTATAAAATCGGTGAAGGATTCTTGAAGTCGGAGACTCTAGGCGTGTAAGGTTAAGGATACGACATTCTAGACGAGAGCGATAATACCTATGCCTACTCGTATTGCGGAACCATTGGGATATCGTGATAAGACATACGCGCATATCTGCACCGTAAACGATTGTTTCTTACAAGGAAGTCCAGTCCTAACGATGCCCGGATCGTTATCGATACTGCACGTCATTCTGGATAGCAGTATTGCATGGTAGGTACGATGAGTAATGTTCCATGTTTGGAGAGCTCTCCATAAACTCTTTATGTAAGAGATAGATATTTTAACATTGGTTGTATTGGATATTTGCAACGTGTACTTTTCCATGACGTCAATCATGTTGAATTACATCTTACTTATGAAAGGAAATAATACTTAAGGAGAGGGTTTTTCCACTAATGAGGATGGTCTGTACTTCTGGGGCATATCCCAATAGAGGCATACGAAGTTAATGTAAACCGAAAAATACACGATCCTTATAATTATGCACCTATTGCTTTTAGGACCTTAAATATAACAATTGTTTTGCGCCTTTTTATAGCGTATATTTTTCTATTACAACAATAAGTGTGTATGAAAATCACGTAAGTATCTAAAAATGTTCCACACTTTTGCTAAAAAAATACGAAAGCTATATTGAGCACTATGTTACATAATAATATGAACGGTAACGAAGCATGTAATGCGAAAGTTCAGAACCAGAACAAACGCTAATTAACAGGGAAAGTGACGTCCTTATTGGGGGGCGATTACATTGCTCCATAAAGCGGAGACGTGAGCTAATACGGCCAAGTGACGAGTGAACCGCGAGTTGACCTTTACACGTTAAATATTGGATTTTTATGGAAGTGCGTGATTACGGGGCCTGGCATTACAAATTATAACTATACATAATATATAATTTATACAGAGCTTGCTTGCTGGAACTGTACTTTTTGTATTTTTCTTATTTCGAATATCAAGTGAACGTTAAAGAATTAAATATCTAAATCAATTTTCATAAAAACACAGCTATTTTGGAATAGAAAAATATTTTATTTGTTTGTAATGAATTTTGTAATAAGTATTACTAATTAATTTTGTAGTAAGTTCTATTATAAGAACTCGTTGTTGTAGTTGTGTTTGAAACTTGGAAGGCTTTTTTCTGCGATTTTATTAATAAAGGATTTATTTTTAATGAAAATATTGTATTGTCGAAGATGCAAGAAAAGTAAAAATTGCTATTTTCCTCAACTAAATGTTGCAATTAAATTGAACAACTTTAAAAAAATAACATCAAAGTCTTGTTGATTTTGTTAACATTTTATTCATTTTAAGCAGTGAATATTTTAAGAAAGTAATGAAACGGAAAGAAAATTCAATATCTGATGTACAAAATCAATTAACCAATATAAATTGAACATACGCCTATAACTTGTACCACGTGCAGTGGAAAGCCGCGGACGTGCGCCGCGTTAATTGCGTTCGACCGATTTCCGCTGCGGCAATGAACCTGCGAGGATCTTCTCGATCAATGTCGTATTGTTGTGTCGTTTTTTTATACTTTAGGCGAAAAATATGAGTGATAATTTAATATGCTTGTAATCTGCATACCGTCACACGAGAACGAGAGGATTAGTTTAGCGACCTTTTGTTTTTTAAAATTGTATTGTAATTATTTAAAATACAAATTACCGACATATAATTTTTGTAGACGTATTTCTGATTCGTTCTAAAAGGGACTGAAGAACCGAGGAACTTTAGGTCGATTAAAGTAACAATAACTGGAAATAACTTAGCAGGAACTAAATCAGGAGGACCATATAAAATGCTGTCAAAACTTATTAACCACTGCTCCATCATAATTAATGTAAAAACGTCTTTGAGTATACCAAAATTAAATATCTCGAATTCAAATGACAATTTCACCAAAGTCTAAGCTCAATAAAAATCATATTATGCCCAGCAGTTTTGTTTACAAGTCAACGCACCCGCATTCCATCCCGCTGCCATCTTCTTTGCATACAAAGCTTTGCAAAAAATAGTGTATCGCTGAAATCTTTGGAGTTATCGCTTAACATCTTATGCTAATCCGTTTAATCATATGCTACCTAAATCAATGTCAGATGTTGTGGGCGATACATTCTCGCTCGTCCAGAAATGCTTGCATAATTATTTTAATGAAAAATGCGAGCTTCGATAATGAAAACTTTATGGTTCAACAACCAGGACCGGTTCAGCAAAACTTGTTATGTATGAAGGGAATGGGCGATTTTGGCAACGGCCAATAACCTCAAGCATCTTCCTGTAGAATTACATATATTATTTTAGTATAGCAATATTGTAACTTTTAAGAGATTGTTTGTTTATTTGAATGCGCTAATTTCCAGAAATATCAGAAGAATTTAAATAAATATTTTTGTTTGGTAAATTTGTAGGTTAACCAGTAATTTGGAACAATAGATATAAGTAGCTTGATCTCTCTGTAATAAACTCTGTACAACAGATATTTCAAGCTAATATATAAACGGGAGGTTAATGTAAATGAATTTTGGGATTATAATATTGGGATTGTGCGGAGCCCTTGGGAGTAACGATAGTGGAAGATTGGGGAAAGCTACATTCGATTGGGGAAGGATTGGGGAAAGAGAAATTTTATATATATGGGCGAAACCGTATCTCTATCTAGTATAGTTATATGACATCATTGCATACTGCATCTCTAAAGTGGTAAGTTTGGGGCTTTTGTTGTTGCGCACTTGGTTCGGGGAACGATTGCGATCTAACCTTGTCGAATGTGTCATAGATTTGACGATAACCAACATGCATGTTAGATATTTTGCATAGATTCTATTTAAATTACATGTTTTTGCGCATATAACGCCAAATGATCTCTCTGCTAAAAGTTGAGCGCCTATTTATGGAACAGAGATTCATATAAATTATTCAGATTAATAAATTTATGTCTTCCTATATTTCTATTGTCGTAGCTGGATTGTAACAGATCTCCAAGTTAAGCAATGCCGGTCGTAGTATGGAGAAATAAATAAGAGTACCTTCTAGTGACTAAATATGCGCACTTTCATATTTCTACAAAATACGTTAAGCCGTTGATCTTGGTTGTAATAATTGAATGGTATGGTATTAGGGTACCATCGAGGTTTTTGGTCAAGGAATCGCTCAATTGTAAAAGTGACCAATGAATATCAAGCGATGAATCATGAAAATTATATTTTTGCGTACCTACATATCTACATACAAAGGTACATACATAATTTTCATGTGTTTGAAATCGGTTTTACAACATAAGGGCTTACTATAGAGTAGTATACTACTATAGAGTATAATAAAGCAGAATAGAAAGCGTTATGCACATTTATCAACAGCACATTCGATTATTCGTCTCGCCATTGTGGCTGCGTTATGCAAACTGTACTATTGTTGGACGAATCAAAGATGGTACCGAAATGGCTTTCTGTGTCAACCAATTGAACCAATACATCTATAGGTTGTATTGAGCTGAGTTTGTATTGACTATGCGTTTATATTCTAGTTTAAATAGTGTGATGGACGAGAAACCTAATTAGAAGACATATTCAGACCAGTCAGATCAGTCTTATCAAAAGTGAGACTTTCTATAAACTAGATTTTTTGCTCTATGTTACTAGATCATACATTGGGTTTTCATACAATATTTTGTTAATTGAATTTACTCTAAACTTGGTAAAACTACGTGCAACTAAATATTATATTGGCGTGTGATTATTAATTTAAAGAGCAAATAATTCGCAATCCATCTAATGGTATGGCAAGAAATAGTTCATGCATCCATCCATATATCACTTCCATATTTTTTGCAGTTCTTTTACTCTATTGAACGTATCAATGGAAAATAACAAACACTACCTAATTAGGCAAAAAGCAGTTGTGAATCACATTTTAACGATATTCTAGTCGCGTGTTAGCGCCGCGGGCAGAATGCAAAGCGGACAGAAAGCTCCACTCACCGTTAGTCCGAACTTCAGACCGATACGAATCTGTGCCAAAAGTTGTTTTTGGAATCCTGCGGTTTTTCGTGTTCTCGCTCATTGAACCGATGAACTCATAAGTCCTAAATAATGGGTTTTCAAACAAGATAAATGAGGCAAAATGAAATTAATCATCGAATCATTATCTATTTTAATATTCGTGGGTTTTGAAAAATAAAGCAGGTAAATGAAACGAATGAATTATTTATTGCATTATAATGTTAATTTTTGCGTGCGGAGTTGTTATTAACGATAGTGGTTTAGATACCTACTTATTCGTATTATTGAGAAGAAAATACGACTAATACAATAACGACGAATCTTTTGTTGACATTAATAGGTGACTCAGCTTAACCGTGTCAAAAGCCAGAGAACTTCAAATTACTATCATCAGCACAAAAAAAAATGTTTATATAACCGTATCAGTTATTGGTGTAAACGGTAGACACAATCATCTGAAGGAACCTGACCATATTTGATGATAGATAACTAGGTATTTATTATTCCCGCTGACGCAAAACCGGAATCGTTTATGGGGTAATGTAGCTACGTCGCTAGTAGACATAATCTGAGCTAACAACCCATAGGAAAGTGAATTTACTTACAGACAATTGCTGCTTGCAAGTTATTCCGCCACGGGCGGCGCGGAAGTACGGGGATAGGAGACGCTACTTATGCTGTGAACTTAGAAAAAAAATATTATTTTGGTTTATTTTTATCAAAACGACTAAATGTCATGTTTCAAGTAATTTAAAAATTCTGTTGATAAATTTTAACGGTTGAGTTTGAAAGTTGTACTCTCGTAAATCTCTAGAAATATTAATACTGTATTTTATTGTGAGTGCTTATTGATTCATCCTTTAGAAGTCCTGCTGGACATACGCATAAAAGGACACTTACTGTAACACAACTCTTGTCTGTACCTGATAAAAACAGACGGAAGAAATACAGCTTTCTAGATAAAATCTGTTGCCCACCTCCTGGATTTATTCCTTAGTCAAATTCTGCGACGTTCACGGGAAGAAGGATTACGTCATCGAGGCCACATTGCAAATTGTCACATGTGGTTGAAAAATAAAATGTTTAATAACATAAATATTTACGTACATAGATAGATTTAATAGGTGAGATAAAACACGCAGAAGACTTTAAAAACACACGACTAGATATGTTAATTTCATTGAGTATAAAACATGTCTATTTGGAACGTGATGAAACTTTATAATCGCCTTTGTGTTTTACAAACACTAGAAGTAGTTTAAGTTGCAAATTGTTTTACTGGTTTTAAAGAGCCTTAAGGTACCGGGAATAAATATTATTATACATAAAAATCTCCTTCCGTATAATTATTGATGTACTTATGTAAAGTCGAAAACTAGACAATGGATCTCAAGTGAATAAATTTCAAGTATTAACAGATTCTTCCAAGTCGTATAAGTTTTTATAGTCGGTACTTTTTATTTCGAAGTTCCCACGGGCAATATCAGACTGAGCCGAGTTTGGCTAGTAATAAGATAAAATATCATCCAATTAGGACCTGCACCACAGTTTACATGGTCGGTACGTGACGAGAGAAACCTGGCACAAGGCATCGGTGCTTCGGTGCACGGTTTTTGCGCCGGAAACTGCTTATAGGATGAGTGACATGTTGTAATTGCTGACAATCATATGACAGGAAACGAAAATGCAGTATATTAAATTCGTGGGAGTCAGATGATAAGTGAAACAATAGTTATTGAAGACGCTGATTTATGGGTGCTTCTATTACTGGTAATATAATAGATGACTATAGAAGGTACCTTGAGGTATAGATAAGTTGATAGATTTTATAAATCCATCTATGTAGAAAAGAACTGTTGCTTCGCACATTATAAGGCAAAAAGTTCAACTATAGCAAACGAGAAGTATTAAAAATATTTAATCTTATGTACTTAGACAATATATTGATGACATACCTACAGAATACTAAATTTAAGTATGATTTTTATATATACTCCTAAGGTTATTCAAAAACGATACAAAAATAAAGTATTGGTGATTTCACTATTGACCTTTTGCAGTTCTAAAAGTAACTATTATTACAAAAACAGAATATTTTTATTAAATAAACAGGTTGTATTTCTTTGCTTTACTTATTTTTCTTCTTAACAACAAAAAATATGCAATTACTTGGCCGTTAACAAACAATAATTAAAACCCAATAAGAGAATACTTAGTGACCAATAATAAGCAAATAGAGTCTATAGTGACGATCAATTGAAAAATATTAAAAAAAAACTTATGATTACGGCCGAATTTTGACTACTTTGCAAAAGTAAACCGTTGAGTGCGTTTTTCTCTTTTGTTTGTCAACGAATGTTATTTATTTATTTGGGAGCTACGTTAATAATACGGGTTTATCGATAAAATAATCTACTTAAGGCAGTGATAGCCTAGTGGTTAAGAAACTCGGTCTCTCGATCGAGGGATCCGAGGTTCAAACCCAGGCACGCACCTCTGATTTTTCGAAATGATGTGCGTATTAGAAAATTAATTATCACTTGCTAAAACGGTAAAGGAAAACATCATGAGGAAACCTGTATACCTGAGAGATTTATAAAAAAAAATCTCAAAGGTATGTGAAGTCTACCAATACGCCATAGTCCACCGCGCTGGCCACATGCCAGCGCGGTGAACTATGGCCTAATCCTTCTCATTCTGAGAGGAGACCCGTGCCCAGCAGTGGGATAGTAATGGATTGAAGATGATGATGATGAATCTACTTATTCCTTTTTGCGTAACGGTCACATGTCGACCGCCCGATACGTTATGATTAAAAGTTATCATTTCTTGCAGGGAACGAACAGTCCGGTGCTCTTCGGTGCTGATCGGCGCGCTCGGCATCTCCCTGATAGCGCTGGCCGTGTACACCACCGTGCTGGTCCTCACCGAGCACACGGCGCTCAAGCCCTGTATCAGTGAGGAGTGTGTTGGAACTGGTAAGTTTACTACTGGGTACTTTGTCTTAAGCTGTACCCCGCGGTTTCATCCTCGTTCAAAAGTGTAATCTTATAATGGGAAGATTTCATGGTATTTAATTATTCCAAATCAAATTTAGCCTTGGATACTCCTTATGACACCAGGTAACTGCCAGTGAGAGTTGCTTTCCGATATGAGCCGGAATAAATAGACAGACATGTGCGTTTGCAAGTTCAATATCAAATGTCAAAAATATTTTTTACCTTCATACTCGTAACTTCTTATAAAGTTAATTGTACTTAATAAGTACCTACTAGACAATATTTGCAAATATTCTTTCATTTATATGTTAATCGCTAATAAATTACATAAATTATTAAAAATGCAGTAATACTTACATTTGCATTTGAAATTGTTGTAAATATTATAAAAACAAGTAAACATATGCAATTAGCAATCTGCATACCCATCAATCTTTCCCATAATTAAATAACATAGATATGTAAATAGGGCATTTAACCCGCCACTTATTAAATCAGAATTGCAACCCCGGATATCTTCATGCGATCCATCTTCCATCATTAGTATAATTGTATTTACATCAGTAATCGCTGGAAATATTTTATATATTTATGTGGAATGTAAAATCAACAGCTCTTCAAGCCGAAGTGCTGTGGACATAGCTGTAATTCTAAATCACCTAAGTCTGTTAAATGTAATCAAAGTGTATATGTTATAGGCAAACTCCGAAGCTCCGGCGCTCCTAGGTTGGACTGGTCAATCCTCAGGTCAGACTGAATGACTTAGTCAAAGCCCAAACAAATGTAAATTTTCGGCCTTTGACTAAACAATTTTCGTCAAACCTGGGAGAGACTAATTTGGTCAGGCAAACGTCAAAACACAATTTTATTAAATCGGGGTTTGACGAGTCAAACTCCGATATAGGTATGAAGTGTCTTATCTTCGTATATTTGGAAGCATTTTATCATTTAAGCAGCTTTCAAGTCTTAAGAACCGCTTAACTCTGCCAGTTCTGACACCTGATTGGTCAGCTTACGTGATTTTCACTTTTATATTTGAGATGCTTTGAGAGAATGCCGTGTGGCATTAGGCCCACCTTTTGTACGATGTGCAATAAAGTATAAAATAAATGCTTTGGAATATACGGAGGTTAGTTTGTAAGATTAGGTATAAAAAAATAACATTTTCAAAATTTTGATGTTTATTGTTTTAATAATTTAAAAATACCTAACCTAACCTAACCTAACCTAACCTAACCTCACTCATCTTCAATTTTACACAATTACACGCCCGCACGCCCAATGAACGAACTTGAAATGACAAAACAATCGGTCGGAACACCGCGAGAGACATTATGAACCTGTTTAAACATGTTCAGATCAACGTTTGACCGAGTTTTGCAGTCGCTTCTAGGATTGACTAGGCCAAAACCGAAACAGAATAATTTACTTTCGACGTATGACTGAAAAGTTAGGAGCTCCTGGGTTTGACTAAAAATACTTCAGGCAAAGGGCGAAATTGAAATGTATTTCGGGGATTGCCTGATGGCTTTGGCCAAACCTAGGATAAACCAGTCCTTCCGCGAAGAGACTGTGTATCGGACTTTGACTATAACATATATATAAATCAATAAAAAAGAAGATAACGTGGGAAATTGCACACTAATGACTGGGTACCTTGGTGGATTCCGTGAAGGAACAAAATCTTACAATATGATCTTAAATTATATTTACAATCGCATTTTTTCTAAGTTCGACGACACATACTACGATCCACAATAGACGAGATTTTGTACAGCTTTATTAATTATGATGGATCATATTAGTCTAGAGTTTCTTTGTCTTAAAAAAAACCCCTCCTTTTTACTTTTTTAATGTTTATATCTAAAAAAGACTGCGTCTATGCGCCATAGATTACTTATCTATGCTATGCGCATGCGGCAACTGTGTCCTCACACTACTTCCCAAGCAATCAATAAAACGTAACGTTTTACGTAAATTCTTGATATTGTAACAGATAATACCACTATAATTCCACCGTTATCTGCTATATCACTAAACACATCTACTGACTTATATAATGCAATTAA
The DNA here is from genome assembly GCF_041222505.1 of Epargyreus clarus. Classification (NCBI taxonomy): domain Eukaryota; kingdom Metazoa; phylum Arthropoda; class Insecta; order Lepidoptera; family Hesperiidae; genus Epargyreus; species Epargyreus clarus. The sequence goes on from NW_027332230.1 coordinate 16,158,186, forward strand.
TTATTTACGACACATAATTACATAAATAAAGACATTAATCAGTACTTTCACTAAGCTATATACACAAATCTACCGCCGTAAAAACTAATTGCCTTAGGAAAATCGGTTCTCAATCTCTCATAAAAGATTGTTAACAAGAGTAATTGCTTAATAAACTACATGGATTATAAGAAAATTTCCGTATACAAAGAAATGACATTACAGCTATTATTGTGTTTTACTACTGTTGACTGAAAATTACACATTATTATAAAAATACGGGAACAATGCAATGTTATTTATCGTTGAGATAGTCTGATGATAGAGAAGTCATAGAATCGCGACGCTGGGCAGCTTTCACAGATAAACGCTTTTGCTTCTCAAATTATGGTTATGTAAATTAAATTGCTTATTTTTTTATGATAACTATTTAGTTATTATAAAAAAAAATATATAGTCTAAATATAGTCTTAAACAAATAGTTAAAAGGATCGATATTTTTTGTTTGTAGCAGTAGGTACATAAAAAAATAATGCTACAGTACTTAAGATCCTAGTGTCAGTTACATTTGTTTTTTTATTAATTCCCTTATTGAAACACAAACAGTTATTTAAACTTAAATTCTTAATTGAATGTTGCGTAAATTTTGATATTACAATATTGCCAGGCGTTACTGATTGTAATTTAAAACTTCTCTCGTAATGAAAGTAATCAATTTTTTTACTACTGAAATAATAACATAAGTACTCGTAAATTAAATTTATATTATTTTACACATGTAAAAGTCAAGTAGGTACATAATATATATGACGATAAGGAATACCATTGAAATTAAAGTAGGTAGGCAATTAAATATTATCTACATAACGTAATTTTCACGTACGAACTTTTCATATACTTAATCGTAATAAAATATATTTTAATTATCAGTTAAACAAACAATATTATACACTTACTTAATTAACATTAATGTAAACATTGCTCATGTTAAACGATTATGTATATTTAATGGCTGCAGTGCGCATGTAGACTGTAGAACAAAAAGGGTGGCGCATTAGACCCTAACAGTGCTGCCACGTGGCGCGCATTTAATTTGTTATGAGATGGTATTGCGACTGTTCACATATAAGACGTAGTATAGTACAAATGAAGGCTGTCTGAGTGCCTTTGTTTCACTTCTAAAAGTACGCTTTGCTCAGAGGTTCGACACTAATTTTAAGTGAGGTTCGCAGATATCATGATTTCATCGAGAGACCAAATTAATTTATGTATAATATTGATGTTGGAAACGAGCATGTACTCCACCTGTGGTAGAACATTAATGTACAAAATTATTTCTATATTTAACTTATCTTTAAGTAAATCCATTGCTTCCACTACAACAATTCCTAATGGGTCAGCTGTATGTGTAAATTAATTTATTTGGCGTGCGTTATTTAGCCTAGTTATTTAAATAATGTGTCATACTGATAAGCATTATACAAATTAAATAAATAAATGAATATAGAAATCATAGGTGAAATGACAAATGAAATCACATAGATGATATTGAAAAATTTAGAATAACTTCTTATGGAGGGCCAATTATTATTATAGTAGTGAGGATATAAGACTTATTATTAAATACGTATTAAAAGTAGGTTATGTGACAAATAATATGATGCAACAACCACCAAGCATTGCTTGGCGGAGGAAAATTGGTTTACCATTACAGGCACTCAGATTATCTATCTATTATTTATATTTATTCCACGTGTCCCCATTATTAGGTGAACTGCGCCATTTTTGACGTTACACTTGCATATAATAATTATATTGTTTACAATTATATTATATGCGTAATACATCGGCATTCTGTTATTATAAAAAGGCGCACTTTAATTTTCAACACGTGGATTGTATAAATGTTATGTTAATGGTTCTTTAGCGATTATGTTTTTTGTTTTTAATCGTTATTAAATATGTAAACGAGTATGCAGTTGACCTGATGGCATGATAGTAATAACTAGTCACTGCCGATCAATAGCGTAGTTATTCAGCCGCGTTTTACTTTATAAATTATTTCGTACAAAAGAAGAGTAGGTACAGTACCTACTACGTATATAGGAGGCAAAAGGGTGCGGATCCTCCAAAACCTTAGTAGGTGTAGGGAAAATTTTGAACCTTTAGTTTTCTTTGACCTAATTGTATAAGAAATGGCAAATTGACTTGAAATTACCCCTGGAATTAAATTGGCTACTAAAATTAAATAGCCTTACAACCCTTACCCCTTTATCAAAGCCAGGTCTACGCTCATGATACCTTAACAATGCTGTTATACGGTTGAAATAGGTGCGACGGTGCCGCTACAACAGTCATCTAACACCTTCAATGTAGTTAATATCATACTTAATGTATCTAATTGAAATATTTGATAGAGATAAACAGTTTCATTAATTAGTGCTATTAGTAAAGTGGTATAAGGATTAACATAGCAGACGGAAGTTTGTATTGTTGTCGTAGCTATGAACCGTGTATTTCGTAGAAACGTAGGTATAAGAATTATCAAATTTAAATTCTAAGATACAAAGCCAGGAAGTTAGGTATTAAAGGGTTTTTGTAAACCACATCGGTTGTTTACAGTCTTATTATGTTAAACATAATTAGACTGTCATGTCAAGTTTAGGTACCTATCATTTAGGCTACGCTATTAGTTGTTTTTTTTTAATTACATGATTATCAACTGAGTTGTAGGATAGTGTACCATCATATAGATCATAATCATAGATTGATTGAATAGTGGGTCACATAATTTCCGTGAAATAAATGGTTTTGATTTAAATTTAAATACTTAAACTTGTCCCCTAATTTTTCCTATGATATTTGCGCTGACTGTAAATCTACGTCTGAGAGTTTGTGTACTTGTGTTTTTGTGTCCATGGCACATGCAACAGGGAATCATAAGCCTACATCTTTTTTTTATCCACAGCTTCAAGAATCCTCGCAGCACTGAACAAGGACGTAGACCCGTGCCAAGACTTCTACGAGTTCGCGTGTGGGGGTTGGATCAAGAAGAACCCAGTGCCAGAGTGGTCAACCTCTTGGGACCAGCTCGCGCAACTCCGCGAGCGGCTGGTGGCGGACCTGCGGGAACTGCTGGAGGCAAAAGATGAAGAGGATCTACCCAAAAGCGTACTGAAGGCGAAGGCGCTATATCGCACTTGTATCGATACTGGTTGGTTCAGTTACTGTGCTGTAATCTGATAACAGTTATAACTTTGTTACTTGAAGGATAATTGAGGAAATATTGAACAGGAAAAGCAGACGTTTAAGCAGAAATCATTATTATATCAATTGCAGGCATACTTAAAAAACTGCTGGACATAAAATTTCCTTAATTTATTCAACCACTAGTCTAGATGATGAGATCAGGTTTCTGATAAAGGTGCTCTATTTTTTTCAACCAGGAAAGACATATTTATTTAGATGGTGCGGCTAGATTTTCGTCACGAGTAATGTAGGTAATAAAATTATTATTCATAATATGTGATCACCGCCGTCCATAACAGCTGTCATGAACTATGTGCCAATTAAATAGAAATTATATCTAAATAGCTTGTAATGAGCCCCTACCCGTTTTAACAATTATAGACAGGTACAACACTACACTTTTATAAAAAGCAAAAAATATACCTGCTGGAAGTACAAACAGTTGAATTTGAGTACTGTGAAATTTCGTAATCTCTCCCGCAGAAAAACTAGAGCAAGGTGGCATAAAGCCGATTCAAAAACTACTGCAGAAGTTGGGTCTCCCGCCGCTGCCGCCTAACAACGCCAGCGCCAACTTCTCGTGGGAGGAGGTGGCGGGGCGCGGGCGGCGGCTCGTCGGCCTCAACGTGCTGGTCAGCGTGCAGGTCGCCGAGGACGTCCGGAACACCAGCAGGAACAGGATTGTTGTATGTGGATACTTTAACTAGACGTAGACTAGGCTCGACGTAGATTAGATGGTTTTGAGTTTCGTAGGATTTGTAGGAGATTGCACTGTACTTGCACATGTATTTCCCATACATTCCCAATCAGTTCTGATTCAGTCCGCTGGGAGCGCTGATTGGAAATGTATGGCCAAATAGGTAAACAAATACAAAAACAGTCATTTTTGTGAAAATTAAAATCTCATACTAAGGGTACTGATGCAGGTACTGATAAGGTACTCGTACATCAGCTACGTAGTTCTTGCACCGACTTTGAGATGCGTTACAATACAATATATTCAGTTCAATACATTATTTTACTTACGATTATTAGGGGGTTCATTACAGATGTTCATGAGCGGCAGTAGCCAGTACTCACTTAACATCATGTGGACTGCTTGCTTCTCTACTACTCCTATGTTATAAAAAAGTCATACCGTTACTACATGTGAATTGTGTTTTACATTATGTGAGATGGGTATCAAAAGTGGCCTAAACTGTTTGTGAATTGTACATTTCATAACAATGCATGACCTCGTGCGCGCTGGTGCATCTATATGATAATGAACACCGTCTTGTCACGATTCCGAATTTCATTCTGAAATATGAATTCATTAGTACTTACTAGGTACATCAAATCAAACTTTAAAACAACGTAAAAATCCATATGTTATACCAATGTAATATTTTTATAAATAATGCTTATATCTTTTAATATTCGTAACCTGTAAACTCCAACTAAAACGAGATGCGATACAATTCTTACGGTTCCAGCTTTTCAACGTTGATCTTCATTTAAGGCTTTTACTCTTTTTTACTTTTACACTACGATTTAAAGTCCATATTCTTCTATTCTACCTATTATCTGTATCCTGTCTTCTCCATTTAAAAAAATACTCTCTTGTACACTACGATTTCGAGTCCATACTATTGTTAACTTTTTGATTAAAAATTAAAACCCTTATTTTCTTCATCGTTTCTGTAGATCGAGCAAGTGACCCCGGGTTTCAGCGAGCGGTATCTACTGCAGCCGGAGCAGTTCGCGCACGAGCTGCAGCAGTACGAGCGCTACATCACCGACGTCATCTCCATAGCAGATAATGAGACTGACGCTGAACAGTTCGCGGCGGACATCATCAGCTTCAGCAAGAGCCTCGCTAAGGTACAAAGAACGTTTTACCGTAATTGGTGTAAGGACATAAATACGAAGTCGAAGAACGTTTTGCCCTTATTGATGTAAGAACATAAAAACGAAAAGACGTTAAGGAGTTATATAGTTTTCGACTGGAAGCTCTCTTTCGCATTCAAGTTTTTTCTTTATTAGTCTTCCTTACCGTACCTCCCCTTCAAATGAGCACACAGCAGCGTTACTGCTACTATTAGGCAAAAATAGGTGTGGTGCTGGTGCCGCCTGAGTCAAACCTTAGAACTTTCTACCACCTTTAAATATTTTTACTAAGTAATAGAATTTCTAATACTTATCTGCTTAATAATATGTTTTAATCAATACGATTTTAAATTTCAGATTATGACTCCAGTTGAAGTAAGAAGGAGCGGGACTCATTTATTCCATGAAGTCAGCGTGACCCAATTCGTACAGGGTTCGGCAGGAGGACCTGCGCTTTGGAAAGAGGTACAAATACATGATAAAAACAACCATCCAGTTTGGCTCATGAATCATAACCGGAGTTGGAAATATTTGGAAAAAGTTATTATTTCATCGAATTTTAATTATTGTTTTTGTAGTCGATTCCAAATTTGGATTTTTTTGTTTTGTCGCTTTCATCGTTCATTTTGATTTCAGCAGTTTTTCACAGATTTAAGTCTGTCGCTAAACTGTTAATATTTATTTAATTATTTACGTCCATTTTGTCTTATTAATTTTATTTGTGGTAATATTGTTATTACTATCTGTATTATTATTTATCTTGTATTTTTATTTATCCTGTTCATCTGAATCAATTTCATGGTCTTCCCTAGCACGACTGGGATAAATACATGAAGTTGACGTTCGCGGATACGAACGTGATGTTGCACCCGCACACCGACCGCATCATCGTGATGGACCTGCCCTACCTGCAGAAGCTGGCCGTCTTGCTCGCAGAGACCAAGCCCGTCATTATCGGTAACATGAACCATGAAAAAATATATACCATCATACATATTTGTAGCGGATTGTTGCGAAGTAGTTTTAATCTTAACTTAATAGTATGGATTACCGCAAAGTAACGCTTAATAAAATTAACTAGATACAATTAACAATATGAATATCCCCTTTCTCTTTTTATTTTGTTATCTACATCACGAAATCTCGTTCAGATTATAATGATGATGAGATTATTTTAAAAAGTAAACAGAAGTAGAAATGTTTGAATGGGCTGGGTTAGGTTAGGTTAGGTTAGGTTAGCTCGTAACTCTTGTCTCCGTCCTAACTCGTTAACTGTCTAATTACTCTCGATAAAGTAGATAAAACGTGAGGTAAACAGGTTAAACTACATATTTTTCAGTTTTCAAAGGCGTATGAAGTTTATTAACCTGTCATTGGCCAGCGTGGTAGATTTTGATTTAAAAACTCTTCTCCCTATAAAAATGTACAGTGATCTGCAGTGGATTAGTTATAGCTTGATAATAAATGAAGTTTTCGATTAGCCGTTGGCTGATTGAGTTCAGAAGATTTCCTCGGCTTCATAATCATAATAGATTGTTGCCTTAGACGTCTTCGTATATTTCCAGAACGTTTCCTCTGGTGGAGTGTGTTCTCGACGGTGGCTCCGATGACTCTGGGCAAGTTCCGCGACCTCGGCTTCGAGTTCTCTCGCGCGGTGTTTGGTCTCCAGCAAAGAACTCCTCGCTGGAAGAGTTGCACGGCTACGGTCAACGCAAACTTTGGGGTTGCGCTGAGTTATCTTTATGTGAAACGACACTTCGATCAAGACTCTAGGGAGAAGGTTGGTGGTGTATTGATTTATTTAAGTTTCTACAATTGATGATTGGATAAAAAATGCTATTTAATATTTGTACAAATAAATAGGGGAATTTGCAAACGATCAAATAAACACTCATATTTGTTTATGTTTTAGATTATCTTGAGTTATATTTTTCCTTCATTAAATATTATGGAAGACCTTAATATTTGATGTTCTTCCATACAAATAATACCGAATAAAACAAATAAAATAAATTTGATGGCATTGGGCTGCTTTCATTTTGTATTTGAAGTTTCGATTGTCCATGTAGGTATCTTTAATGTTCTATTAATTTACTAGTTCCACCATCATATTGTTCATATTGCCGATCAACGTTGACTGTGTCTAGCGTTGTTCTACTGCCCTAACATCTGACCGTCGACTAGTTCGAAGGTCACGTGTAACTATTATTATTCATATAACGCTCGTTCCCCGTTCTCCCCAGGCGATCGAGATGATCGAGGACGTGCGCGCCGCGTTCGCGGACGCGGTGCAGCGGCTGGACTGGATGGACGGCAGCACGCGGCGCCGCACGCTGCAGAAGCTGCGCGCCATCCGCAACTTCGTGGGCTTCCCCGCCTGGCTGCTGCGCGCCCCCCGCCTCGACCAGCACTACCAGCACGTGAGTACCCACGCACACACACACACTACATGCTCACTCACGTACGTACGCATGTGCATGCACACAAGGTTACAAGGAACCAAATAAAAAGTATAGATTTGTAAACATTACTCACTCCTAACTACAAAATGTAACTAGTTTTGACGATTGAAATTGTCACTGTCATTTATTTTCCTGTTTGAAAAATATTAAAAAATGTCGTTTTTAGATCATTTACGAATGAAGTAATATTTCTCCGCACTTTTTCTTTGATTTCGTGTTTTTGCACCACTTAAATGCGCATGTCGGTCATTGTTCCGCGTTAATTACACCATGACAGCCATTAAATGGCTGACAGAATTTTCAGCCGTTTAGGCCATTTAATATATATAGGTATCTCACCGCCTTGTAATTGGAGGAAGCCTCAATTACAAGGCGGTGACATATCTATACATATCTATAGTTATCTATGAGATAGACATCCACGCACACACTCTCCATATAGTCCGAATTATTCCTTAAAAATCCCACTATCAAAATACTATGATGTCACTTTTCTGTAACATATTTTGTTTTGAAAAACTGAAATTTCTTTTCTAAAATGAAATTTGTTCTCACAATTTCAGCGCTAGTGGGAATGCGCACATACCTATATACTAATAAAACCAGCTAACAAAGCAAGATGGCTGACACAGTGCGAAAGATGTGCTTTTCGTTCTATGCCGCAATATATATTTTTTTTGTAATCCCGGAAATCCCGAAATTTGCGGGGTTCGACAAATTTAATCTCGAAGGTTTCAGAAATTGGATATAACCGCAATAGTTCACAATAACATTGTATACTACAAATAATAATTTATATATAGAGTTCGCTAATAAAAAATATGTAGTTTCATTAAAAACAACTTATATGTGAGTTTCAACTGTAGCTGCCTATTTGTTAAGGTTTCAGTTTTAATGTCGTCAATAATAAAATACACAAAATAAGCACAAAGGCTGTAACATATACAGGGTTACTGAAAATCCGACAACATTCCCTTGCAGGGGGTAAAAGTAGAGCTCATTTGCAATAGATTTTGTCATTAAGTATCCTAGCCGATAGGGATTTGTTTTAGAGATATTCCAATTTTTGTGTTTTTATTTCTAAATACCGATTTCAGGCAAAAAAAATGCTCTATTGCAAATGAGCTCTACTTTTACCCCTCCAAGGGAACGTATCGAATTTTCGGTAACCCTGTATATCGGGACAAATCTAGTTCATAATTATGTCACAGGCGAATACAGATGGCACTGTGAATGTTCAGTTATGATTTTACTTAATTTGAAACTAGATGGCGCTATACACTTTCCTGAATGACGCTAACGATGTTACCGTGTAGCTTGTATAAGTACTGGGAGAGTCTTCAACAATGCAACGCATCTGTGATTGACTTCACAGGATATTTTTGAAATGCATGGGGAGTTAAAATCCCCTGTGCTTGATTAACGTCAAAACTAGAGATGGGCTGTACTAGGTAAATTTGGGACTAGGTGTATCTATTCCTAGTATTTAAAAATACGTGATCCAAAAACCTGTTCCACCGAATCTCATAAAGTCTCATAATTATGATTCGCGTACGCGACACGCGTACAATCTGTGCACTAAGTACCTAATTCAAGACTAAGTACCTAGTGGTAGTGATTCATTTAGTTTTGGACTAGGAAGCTAGTTCGTTTTTCAGTTTGTCGGAGCAAATAGATAGTTTAATCCGACAGTGACTAGGTGTAACTGGTGATTAGGTACTAGATAAGACTAGGTGGATCGATGATTTTAAAAGTTGTAATAGGATTTTTCGCAAAAATCGATTTATTTTAATTAAAATCGATTTTTGACAAATCGATTAATTTTGAATAAAGGAAGATCGATTTTTATTTAATCGATTATTTTCCATTAATCTCCCATCCCTAGTTGAATATCTTGAAATGATTTAACCTAGGGAATGACTAGTCATTCCCTAGGGATGGCAATTCTTTCCGAAAAAGATCGATTCAAATCGAAGTGCGATAAACCGATTCACAAAAAATCTAATCTATAGATTAATAGATACCTATACTGTGCCCGAATTTCGGTTCCTATTAGTGATCGAAGTATCGAAGCCATCGAAGGGCGCGAAGAATAGATTGTATTGTCCAATAATCGATCTTCGATTTTTTCGTCAACCTTCAAATTCGAGCATAAGAATTGGATAAACCTATCTTATGCGTTTCAAAAATAATCTGTGAAGTCGTCACAGATGCATAGCTACGTTTATCAAAGTTATCCTCAGTACTTATACAAGCTACGCGATAATATCGTTACCGTGATACAGGAAAGGTACAACGCCATCTAGCGTAAGATTGGATAACTTTAAACAAACGCAGCACCATCTATTGACATATGTACGATACAAAAGTGTTTTAGTTATCCACCGAATATAGACTTTGACCGAAACATCTAAACCGAATATCTGTGATGATTTCGCATAGCCCTAAAATTAGTTCTAAAATCTAGATGTGATTGGACACGAAATTTATTGAAATTATAAAATTTGACTTTTCAAATAAGTCTTTAATCAGCACGTTCTTGAATACAATAATTAGAATTTCATTTCATTATTATTGTGTTTTAAATATTAAGATGCGGTTTTTATAACAACGTTAAGCTTATATAAACCTTGAATAACAGAAATCTACCAAAAGAAAGTGGCTTAATAGGAATATAACACCGTATCATGTATCATAGTACTATACGTTTGTAATAAAATGTGTTTAGAACATAATAATTATTATACTTGTTTGTTGCAGGCGGTTGTAATCGAGGGGAACCTGTTCGATACATACTTGAACTTGACGTGGGCGGCCGTTAAGAAGTCCTTCGAATCACTGCGGGAGAAACCCGACAGGGACAGGTAACGATGGCTGAAAGACTATTTTGACTCTTGAGCAAAGGACCCGCATGACGCAACATACGCACAACATACATAAAATCAATCCATACAACGCTATATAAAATTCTGAAACCCCCAGCTAGATAGGCATCTAGATAATTTTATTTAAATTTAAAAATAAATAATAAACAGGGCGTGAAAATGGCCTGAATTGCTTCGAGAAAAGTATGGTACAGCCGTGCCGCTTTTTTTGGCTCGACTTCGCGGAGATCATTTCATGATCATTAATTTATTTGTTTCAGATGGGTAGCAACTGCAACAACTGTAAACGCTTTTTACTCTGCCACCCTCAACTCAGTCAGTAAGTTGAGTGATGCGTGATGTCACAAACCTTAGTTTACAACTCGTAACAATAATAAGTCTAGATTACAAACAAAACCCTAGCCATGTTTATTACAGTAAATATGTAGGTACGCAAAATTAATCTTGATTTGGCTCGGGTTTTAGTTTAAAGAGGTCAGGACTCTAATTGAATCAAAGAACTCAAAATTCATGTGAGTCCTGACGTCATTAGTCTAGTCCTTTACAACGTATTTAATGTAGGTATAGGTACCTATACCTACATTGAACAAATAAGTATTATTTCAGTATTTTTATTCTTAATAACCAATTCCAACCTTTTTTCCATAGCATTCCCTGCTGGTATATTGCAACCACCATTTTATGGAAATGGTATCGAGTAAGTATTCGTATTCTTAGATTGAGATTAATTATGACTGCAAAAAAACAGTTCTCTTATTAACTGCGAATTTCTTATTCTTAGGGCAATTAACTATGGATCGATTGGTGCTATAATGGGACACGAAGTCACGCACGGATTCGATGATCAAGGTATTTACTTTTATACGGAATACGACAAATCTCGTTAATTTCTAATGTTTTATCAATCATAGATATATTATCCTACTGTACGTGAGTATAATATATATTTATGATCTAAATCATCGGTAATAAACATAAATTTGTGAAATTCAGATGAACTTACTAATATTATAAATCTGAAAGTAACTCTGTCTGTCTGGTTGTCTCGTCTTCACACCTAAACCACCTAAACCATTGAACCGATTTTAATGAAATTTTATACAAAGAAATTTTATTCAAGTGATGGTCTTTAGCAAAGTTGAAGGTTTTCAGTTTTATGTATGTTAGTATGTTATATTATTTTCTTTGAAACGCGGGCGAAGCCGCGGGCATAAACTAGTATGTTATAAAAAGTAAATTTCTAAAAACCGAGAAGTTATTTCTTGTGAATCATCCGTTTTCGCAGATGTATCCAATAGTTTCAACGTACTCTTTTCTTATATTGCAGGTCGACGTTACGACGAAGAGGGTAACTTGAAGCAATGGTGGTCAGCCGCTACGCTGGAGCACTACCACGGAAAGGTGCAGTGCATCATCGATCAGTACAGCCACTATCACATGCCTCAGCTGCCCAACTACACTGTGAGTATTAATTAAAATATTTTTTGTAACTTTTTTTTATGTAATGGTAAGTGGCTACTGTCGCCCATGGACATCTGTAATAAGCGCCAGATGGGATTAGATATTCTTATCTGAGGTCGGTCACAGATGCGCCGCTACCCCTGAGGACTAAGCTGGAAGGTCTCGGAAAACTAGAACACAGCAGTGTTTAACGTTGCCGTTATGAGGCAGAAATAGGTGCGGCAGTGGTCCCGCCGGAGTCGAACTACAAGGGGATCTACCACCTTCATTTATCATTTTATTTTTAATTTTATTTATTACTATCTTATTTTATTCATTATTCAATATATTTTTATATTTTTTTTTAACAAAATGGAGAAAAATTATATTAATATTGGAAACTAACAACATCAATAACAATGTCGACACCCTCAACCGACTCGACGTCCATAATTATAACACGGTGCGGTCGGCGCAGGTGCACGGGTTCAACACGCAGGGCGAGAACATCGCGGACAACGGCGGGCTGCGCGCGGCGCTGCGCGCGTACCGCCGCCACGCCGCGCGCCGCCCCGCCGCGCGCCGCGCCGCGCTGCCCGGCCTGCCGCACCTGCAGCCCGACCAGCTCTTCTTCCTCGGCTTCGCGCAGGTAGTGCACACCAACTAAAAATTATCACCGTGGACGGCTTTCTTTTGGCACGTGGCATGCCACAAGTGATGAGTATACTGAAAACCGGCCATCCTGCCTTCTTAAAAATATCACCCCTTCAATTAATGACAATGATGAATAGTATACTCACTGGAGGAATAACCTGAACAAGGAAGGGTCTCTCGAGAACCTTAGCTATGCAGAGACGTCACGCCGCGGCATAGGATATTTGAAATCGAATCCACACTCCCCCTGCTCTCTGCACAAGTACAACTTCACTCCTATCCCACCTCACAAAAAAGTTCAAACGTCCACAATCAATTTTTTTACAAAATGATCATCAACATACTGCATCTCTTAAAAACACAAACTAAGATAATATTTAAAATTTTATGAATTGCTCCCATTTTAATACAAATCTTTGATATCTTGTTCCTACAATGAACAATGACATTTTTAAAAGATTTTTTTCCAGATGTACTTATATAATATAATTGAACTACACCATGTGATACGTATTTATACCTTGTAACAAACTTAATTGATTCCATTTTTATTATAATTACAGATATGGTGCGGCAACTCCACAGTAGGTGCACTAAAATCAAAATTAGTAGAAGGCGTGCACAGCCCGAACAAAATCAGAGTAATAGGCACGCTTAGTAACTCGAAAGAATTCTCTGAAGCCTGGCAGTGCCCCGTCGGCAGTCCCATGAACCCCGAACATAAGTGTGTATTATGGTAATGTGATATTAAACAGAATGTGATCCTAGTTGTAAGTGAACCAAAGACTATAGATTACCTAATAGTTACCGGATTAGGTTAGTGCATTTCAAGTTAGGTATCTGTCTCCAGTTCGTAACTGCAGAGAATTAGGAATAATTAACAAATAAGTGATGATTTTATATATTAAATGTGAGCAATATAATAAAATATGTTTGGTGGCATTTAGAAAAGAACATATCTATTTTTTAAACAAATCATTACAGAAAAATATCAGGATGAACATAACATGGTTTGGAACACCTTTTCATTTGGTATAGATTCATGGAGTTAAAACAAGTAAACTTAACATTCGTTAATACACATTTTTACTTAAGCTATAAATGACATTTAACAAATTTTGAAATTTTATAGTTACCAATGATTCAACAAACAAAAATATGACATAATCTTAAGACAATACAGTGTAAAGTTAAGAGCTTATGTGTGATCATTACATGGTCCGAGCGATGTGATTTACAGATTAACTATAGATAATAATGTATTTTTATATGATAATTTGACTAAAAATAACATGTTTGTGTCCTCTGTGAACATGACGACTATTTATTAAAAATATAAAACTTACAAATTACAAATTGTTTTATTTCTTTCTATTGTATTGGAACTTGTACACAGGAGCTGATACTTTGGTGCCTCTCTGGATGCGTTTTGGTTTCATTATCTTGGCATCTTGTAGATGTTTCTTCAATTCCATTTTCTGTTGAATCACTGTTAGATGCTTTTCCCTCTCAATCCTTTTTGATAGTTCTTTGTATGTTTTTTCTTTGATTTTCTTTGTTGAATCAATTACCTAAAGTATACAAATAAATATAAAAAATTATAGCAATTTAACAATTTAACCAAACTGCAATATTATTAACTGTTAAAGCAGCAACTAATAAATAAGAAATGACTTGGATTTGATCCTAAACTACCAGAGTGTGGTAAAAATTAAATCCATTAGTGATTAATAAACAGCAGTGATAGTCCGGTGGTTAAGAAACTCGGCCTCTCGATCGAGGGGTCCGAGGTTCAAATCCCAGGCATGCACCGCTTATTTTTTAAAATTACGTGTGTATTAGAAATTAATTATCACTTGCTAAATTGGTGAGGGAAAACATTGTGAGGAAACCTGCATATCTGAGAGATTTATAAAAAAAATATATCTCAAAGATATGTGAAGTCTACCAATACACACTTGGCCAGCGCGGTGGAATAAGGCCTAATCCTTCTCAATCTGAGAGGAGACATGTGCCCAGCAGTGAGAAAATAATGGGTTGATGATTATGAACAATTTCACTAATCACTTCCTTAATCTATGAATACCAAGAACATTCTTATAGCATCAAGCAAGAAAAGTGAATTTAGTTTCATATCATACCGTTTCATCAATTTCTGGTAGTGCAATCTTATCCAAATCTGACATTCTAGGCCTGTTTGACTTCCTGTTGATGAGCAGGGGATGTGTGTCCAACCGCTTAGCTAAGTCAAAGTCTTTTTCTTCTCCCTCATCCACAAAAAACACATGTGTGTTTGGTGTTGCATCCGCTACGTCTGTCATGTGAAGTTGTGACTGTAAATAAAATAAATTAATAAAATTTAACTAAAGTTACTATGTACATGTCACACAAAATAAAAAATAATAAATATGTATAAAATTATTTCTAGATTTATTTCCTATATTATTTAAATAATTATAGAAACCTCAAAACTGCCTTAAGATATATCAAGTGATCACAGATTTTTAATTCAACAATCATTATTCACATTTAAAACAACTTAGACTTAGACTTTGACTTTTAAAGGATTTTAGGAGTCAAAGTATTAGGAAGACTTAAAGTCATGTAATCTCCTTCAGTAGTGTGTTAGGTAATAATCACAGAGAAGAGATTTATAACATGAATGTATAGTTTGTATTACCTGCAGCCTCTCAATTCTGCGGCTCTCAATGGTGCGCTTCATGTTGATATACTTGAGGTCCTGTGTCTGCATCAGCTTCACCTGCTCTGTGGTGTGCTCGTCTTCTTTCTCCAGCTCGTGGTGCTCCTAGAACATGTAGTTACATATTTGTTACAGTACCATGCAGTGACAACGGCATGGTTAAAAGATTTTTTAATACAACATAGTGATGAGTTGAATAAGTAGGTGTTACAGGTTAAGTCAAATAAAGCCATTAATAAATCCAGGATGCTAGTCAATATCATAGTTTGGACTATAAATAGACCTAAGTAAGTCTATAAATAGACTACAATGTCCTAAATACAATGTTCCGAGATGATCAACTTAGATAGTGTTGCCCACCTTTAAGGGGTTAACAAACCAAATCCTACAACCAAGTAATATAAAGAAACTTTACATCTAGAACATAAAATATATTTACATAGATACAGATTATACTAAATGTAATAATTTTGCAAGCAACCCCGAATATAGCAAGTCTTGTCTTAAGTAAATTACAGATGCCGTACCACAGGACACTTCTAAAGTGTACTAAAACTACTGTTATGTACTACAAAAGTATGAAACGGTGCCGTCGATACACTAATGTAATTCTTACCCCATCTTTAACTCTCGAATTGATCATATGAAAGTAGAACTCATCAGGATTCTTATCTAACGTTCGTTTACGAAGCAGCTTAAGTGTCGCGCCCTTTTCATGGTAGTCGTCCGCCCTCTTCTTGTAGTCTTTCTTCTTTTCCAGAAGGCCCAGGTGTTTCCTGGCCTCGGGCTGGTGCCTCTCCCTATGTGTCTTTTGGTTCGCCTTCGCAGCTTTTTTCCACGAGGACATTTTGAACGTATAACAATGTATTTGTTGAATAAAGGCTCAAGAAATATTATAATAATAAATCGTTAATAAAATGTATGTTATTAATCTATAAATCTTCTTATTAATATAGTTATAACAAAATTCACAAATCAGACAGTCCACACGTAACCGTAACACACGTTTTTGTTGATTGTCAATCAGTGACACTGACAAATGACAATAAGAATGACAGAATGACAATAATTTTGACATTAACGTGAAAATGCTTTTTTCTTTATCGTAAATACAAGGTAAAGAAATTATGCAGCTAATATAATAAATATTATGTCTTGTAAAAAATTATTAAATGTATTTTGTATATCGTATAGGGTAGCTATATAGATAATGACTTTAAGTATATATTTTTTTAAATATAAAAAATAAATGTAGAAGTCAATTTGCGTTATTACAGATATAACAAAAAAACTATTTTTAAATATAACTTCTTGATTAATTTATTCAATGCCTTGTAATAGGCGGTTGTTCCAATTCGTTGTTTCGTTTAATTGCTATAGGTAATTTCACAATAATGAGAAATAAAAATTCTAGTGCACTGAATAGACCGACTCCAAGGAACATGTTGAACACTCCACCAAGAGATGCTGTAACAAAAAGACAAAAATAAATATTAAAGTGATACTGATGTAGTTATTATGTTGATTTCAATCACCAAATGAGGGTGAAGTGCCAAATGCGCGACTGTAGACTAAATGAAGGTGGTAGAACCCTTTGTGGTTCGACTCCGGCGGCACCACCGCCACACCTATTTCTACCTAATAACAGCAGTGATAGGCGCTGCTGTGTTCCGGTTTGAAGAGTGTGGTAAGGGAGACATACTTTTCCGAGGCGTTCCAGCTTAGTCCTCAGGGGTAGCGGCGCATCTGTGGCCGACCTCAGGTAGGAATATCTAATCCTATCTGGGGTTGATTACAGATGTCCATGGGCGGCAGTAGCCACTTACCATCAGGTGGACTGCATGCTCGTCTGCTACTTCTATATTATAAAAAAAAAAAAAATGACGATAATGTAACGTAACTTTATTATAAACGTTATATTTAGTCCTTGTTGTTAATTGTTACTCGATCTTTAGAATATAATATCGATAAATATTTCTCCGCAATCTTCGTCTTTATTTGTAAAATAATAGAATGCTTACATAGCAACGTAATCCAAGTTTCAGTCGGGTTGACGCTGAAAATTCGGGAGCCGCTAATTCTGAGTCTGATGTTGAGGGATACGCCTTTAGTCGCATTAATTCCTCTACTGAAAGATTATATTAAAATTTAAAATGTTGTATGCAATATGACTGGTATAAATCATATTAAAAATACTAATATTAGTAACTGCTACTCATATAAAATTAATAAACTATTATTAATAAATATATTTAAATATATATTCCAGTCATGAAAATATAAAACAAGTTCTTGGTAGGTAATGTTTTGAAAATACAAAAACCCACGATGTTGCTTAAGTACAATCAAATTTGGAATATACTTACTGACACCATCAGGTAGGACTATTTTTCTAGCAATCTATTAAATATATTGAATCATATTAAATAACTACATACAAAGATTTAAAACAAACTTACTATATATTATCATGTGTATACTTTAATTTACTTATTGGGCTGGTTTCCAGAGCCATATACGTGCTAATTTTCTTGCACGGCGGTAAGCATTGACACTTTGATATATCTAAAAACCGGAAAAAATAGTAATTAAACATACTAAATATATATCTTACGTGCAATAATTTTATTTTTTACTTGCTTGAACAATTCTTTATCAAAAAGAGCAGATGTACTTAATTATTTTTCCATAATAATACAGATCAGTAAAATTTTCTGTAACTTTAACAACTATAACAAGCTAATTATATATTTTTTTTCAAAATACCGACAAAACTCCTGAGGCAGTTCAACTGCGTGACCGTACATAGTGTGGACGGTACGAGAGGGTCTTCGTCGGGAAGCTTGGAGCGCAGCGGGTCTGAACATCCGCAGAAATATTCCGTACATCGAAGCTGTAATCCCAGAAAACGCGTGATGAATTAAGGTGCAACTTAGGTAAAATACATTCCTATATACGTCCTTCACCAAGAAGGTTTTAGGCCAATTATAAGAAGTGGAATCACTGTGATCACGATCCATGCAACTGAGTTAAAATTTTGTCAAACAGAAATTAAAAACCGCATATCGTGAGTACCCGTTACATATTAGAATGTCTGAATTCCGTGATAAAATATTATCAGTAGAATTTTATTTATTACAAGTTTATTATAAGTTATTAAATAAATAAAATTCCACTGAGGATTTTGGAGGATTGGGTACTTGTAAATATTATAACTTATATAAATTAAATATAACGGTTTTACATTACTACAACCGATTATCCACGGACACGCTAAATTGAGTCTTCTGTGATATCCGTTATCTCCATTGAGCTATGTTTAAATGAAATGTATTACCAAGCAACGACTTCTAGAGTGGCGTTTACTGCACTTTGCGTCCACAAGTTTGTCGGGATCGCTGTCCAGGACTGACACGAAGGTCAGCTGAGCGATGTAGTTCATTCCTGGAGTTAGGGATTCAGGCTCCACCCATTCTTCACCTTCGTACTTCGTGTAAAACTGAAAATTGTTATTAATAAGTAACATTTCTTAGAAACAACTTATTAGTAAGTCTAAATATAGTTACTAAGTTGTTAGTAACTATATTTTTCATAATTTTGGTCCTTTAAGTCAGATAATAATTTAACTATTAGATAATTATTAATATATTATGCTACTTAATCCGTGGAAGTAACAACAGACAATCTTTCTCGAAGACTAATTACATACGTAAAGGAATTTGTACATTGTTCAAAATGATGACAGAAAAATCAATGTAGCAGTTTCTAGTCAAAAATATAATTGAATCGATTTTTTCCAAACCTGGCATCGAGTACGTACCTCGCACCCATTGAGAAATGAATCATTAGAACATTGCATGCCCAAATGAAGTCTTCTTGTTATTTCCAATTTCGTAATTGATGTTGGCCGTATTTGTATCCTGAAAACGTATTTCATCATCACCGCTTATCGTAAAGATATAAAGCCAATACTTATTAGTATTTTTATAAAATACAATTCGGGAACATTTGCAAAGTAGGTTTAAAATAACTTACTTCTTTGGCCGCATTATACAACAAACTCCCCATTGTGTGATCTCCTTCGAGAAAAGTTCCACACAGGGAATCGTAGCGGTCTGCCATCGACAGTTGCGGATGATGTCGCGGCAGGTTGGCGTGTACTTGAACAGGAACTGTGTCAACGTTATGTTATCTTCCATAAGTATTGTTTCCAGCAGTTCAAGTTGTTCCGTTGTTGCTGGCTTTCTCCGTAAAACACGACCCAATATAGGCGGGAGGCGCTCTTTGCCGCTGATACTCACGTTTCTGTTTCGAACGATATCTATGATGTGATATGATCTACGAGTACTTGTTAAATATACGTGTAATTTTTTTAATATTGCTCACAGAAATGAGCTCCAAGAATAGTATGGGTGGAGCGATTTTAAGAGGCGCCGACCAAGAAGTGGAGCAGAAACAACACGATGCTTACTAAGTGGTAGGAATAGTTAAATAACTAGCCAGGTAAATTACCGCAGAGCCAGTAAGTAGGTATTTAAAATTACTTCAGCTATAAAGTAGAAGATGTAGGGTTGTAATTAGGCCTGATATGGAGTACCGAGTGGAGACCTGAGTTACTTTATCGCCACGATAATATTAACGGTTACTCACGCCTGCTCGAGGAACGCGTTAGCGACGATCTCGGCGGCGGGGCAGACGGCCACCTGCGGCATGCGCACGGAGCTGTGGTAGAAGCGCAGCTCCTTGAGCGTGAGCAGCGCCGGCACCTGCAGGAAGCGCGCCCACAGCACCGCGCACAGCACGCCCGCGCAGCACGCGCTGGCACAGCAGCACACCAGCCACCCGACGCTGGAGAAATACTGTTATTATTTTGTAGTCAACGTACGGAAAGGTATGGTGACCGTTGATACATGGCTGTAGATCTTCGACAGGAACAAAATCTGTTAATGTCAAAATTTGAGCGTGTGTCCACATGATGAGCTACAAATATTGGAAGATTTACTTTTAAAAAAGAAGTCTAAGTATAATTAATGTTGAAAGAGGAAACTCACCAGTTTTAATTTCAAGTGACTGCAATTTTATCTTCATAGTCTGCTTTATTACCTGCCTACTTACCGATCAGAGTAATATTTTGAGCAGAGATACTTGAAGCCGTGAAGGGTGGTGGTTTTGTAGAACTGCCTGATCGCTCGGCCACAAGCCGCTTGCTTCATAATCACGTTACTTTTATCACGTTCAATTCTTACTATAGATGTTACTAGATATGGATTTGTATCTATTCATTCATTCAAATAATTTGGTAAAAGAACTCTTCGTGAAACAGCGTGCTCGCAAAATAAAAATTGTAACTGTTTATAATATTTAAAGTACCCGCAGTTGACTGAAACATTTACTTCTCACCACAAAATTAAGTGCTAATCTAAAAAATCCAAACCTTCCATATTCATTTATAATTCCTAAGAATAACGTAGTATGTAAATTCAAACATATCCATTTGCATTAATTTTTGACCACTCGGTGGCATTGCACCATATTTGACTTCTAATTACTCTGTTTGAATTATTATGAATTCATAGACGTTCATCTACAGCTGATTCAGACTGCCTGCGTTTCAGGATGAAGCGTTTATTTAAATGTAGTCACAGTTTCGTTACTTTATTCTCATTATAGAGATACGCAGTGAATGTTGCAACTGATTGGCTTATTATTAACTAGTTATATAATATATTCATAACAGTTATACGTCGCAGAAATTGTTTTTCGGAAAATAATGAAATCATAACACCAAAAAGAATGTTGGGTACTACGTTTACATAACACTAACACTAAATGCAAAGTATTATATTTTTGTACCTACCCACATATCGGCATACAAACGAATGCATACTTTTTATAGAAGACAGATACAATAAAAAATCGATGTTCTTTCAAAAAATATAAAGGTCAAAATTTTTAAATTTAAAGTATTTATTAAAACAAAACTTGTAGCGAACACTACTAATTTGAATTACTTCAGAAATCTCCAGTAAATAAGTGGCCACACATACTTTAAAAGTAACTTACCATACATCAACATCGTTGCGTTTTTCCTTCCGTATGAAAGTGGCACAACTACAACAGAATTAGAGATGGTTATCACGGCTGCACGAGTTATTTATAATCGATTAGCGGGCGAGTGTTGACACTGGGGTTAGCTCTAATGAGTGTCCTTGTGTCTGATGACTGACATTGGTCTTTATAGCTTTCGCTGTGGAACTGCTAGAATTTTAAAATTTAATTGTTCTTTCGTGCGTCACCACAATACACGCTGTCTGCCAATGATAAAAAACGATTAACTTTCTAAAATTACTCTAGGATTCCCTTTTTTGTGTGCTTGGACATACCTAAACATACATACTTAAATATAATTTTATAATTTCTAATTCTTCATTCATTTTTGTTTGCCGCCGATGGGACTAGCAACTGCGTGATAGAACGACATGGTTACCGTCCAGTTTAAAAAAAATAAATTTATTTCATTTTATTTCAAAGTATTAGAGCTGCTGCAAAGTGTAATCCTCGTAAAACTGATAGTCCGCTCTGAAAATACAAATGAATCGCGTCGCCATAGCAAATTGTATGACTAGTATGACTAAACCTGCTCGCAACAACTTCAGAGCGGAATAGCAGTTTGGCGCGGTCTATACCCGAAACATAACTATTTATTAATCTGTGCCAGAAGTAGGATAAATTACAAAATAATACGAAAAGTCCACAACATTCATTTATTTAGATAAATAACAATTTGATACAAAAATGAGCATTCAAGGATAAACAATAATTAGAAGAATATACATTTGAAATGCATTAAACTATAAATAGGAAATTCCTTATCTTGTGACCAAAATGTACCGATTTACCCAGGGATGTACGAAGTGAGGGTTAAACATGTGAGCCTAATAAGATGTTAATATCGTGATATTGGTTATGTTTGGCGCCATCTATTATTAATAAAATAGATTTTTTAAAATATACTATCCAGAACAATACTTGCTATTTCGACAGTTTTGTCGTTTCTTTGTTTTCGTTCCCGTTTTCATTTATTCTTATAGATGGTTTGCTTTTAAAATCGGTACATCCTTAACAATAACTCGCGTTCAATAAATAGGCGATAACAAGATAGGTCCAATAGGCCAAGTTACATTCAAATACCATATATTCATTATTATCTAAAACATTAACATTACGGGCATGCAATATTGATAATTCTGTCGAAAATATTTGTGCTTCTATCAAATAAGATCTGAGATGAAATTAACACTCATTTGGCTTCGTGGAATCATGAACATCGAACATGTTTTAGATGTTACATAGGCATGCATACGAATATCTACAGACTGCTTCAGTGCACATAAAAGACGTGCAAATCTGATGAAAATCACATTTGTAATTCAAGGATATAATATACATTACGCCTGATATATCCTGAATTTATCGCCAAAATCTCTTTATAATTGTTTTCACCGATACAATTAACCCGTAAAGAACAATAGGTGCCCAAATATTTTCGACGATTTAAGAGAACAATAAATAGACACCAATATGAGTACTTTGAGTAGAACATTTATATTTTTATTAATGATCACTAAACTATAAACATTAATGAAATATCGATAAAAGCTTTCCGTTTTCGATCCTGTCAGCGTTCGTATACCTAAATTCCCACTTTCCCGGCATACTACTTTCAAATTCCATTCGTTCTTTGAATTACATTCATTCCATTAATATAGCATCCTAACCTTAAATTTATGATATTAAATCCATTTACACCAATAAAATTAATTCAAAGATAGTCCTACTTGCACGGATGCAATTGATTGACACAACAATGAATCAAATTGGAATGCCTCATATTCCCATGCTCTGTCTCAATTCCATCTTTGTATGCAATACAAAATATTTTTTGCTTTTTCTGCGTATTCGTATGAATGCCGACAAAATATCACAATTCTCAATTTTTGTCTTCGAGTGACACGTGTTCCGACTAATCTGTCTACGCAGTGGAACACAGAGCATTTAACAGCAGTATTTTGTACCTTTCCTTGATTTGGGCTTCCTTTCCTAACACACTGAAATTTACGCGTTTATCTAACTGTCTACCTTTATCCATGTAGAAAGAGCTTATTTACATAGAAAAATATTGAACATTTACCATTATTTGTGATAATAATTAACAACACTGAAAGGATTGCACATTATAAGATATAACGTTAGAAATCTCTCTACATACATATTTTTGTAATATAATGATATCAATCAAAACATTAAATATGGCCTATAATAAAAATACATATTTAAAGAGAAAATTATATTTAAGATGGCAAGTTATGGGCTACATCTATATCACGTCTATCTATCACTATATACTAGATTGACAAAATATTTTATATAATAATATCGCACATCAAATAGAACATAGTCATTATGGTGGAAGTTCATTTATTCAAGAAATTTTAAATTTCTTAAAACTTAAAGTTATAAAAAATTTGTAATGGCCACAGGCGAGTCAAGTCAATCAATTCATTTTTGAAGTTAAATAAACGTTTTTTTTTTATTTTTAAAGACGATCCATTGCAATTAATATGAACAAGATTTTATTAAAAGTATGTGTTAAACATAGAATGAGTCCTTAAAATTATCATACAGCCTCATGGCTGAATTACATTAAGACAATCACTACGTCAGTATCATACCAAGAATATCCTCTACCTACACAGCATAACATAGAAACAGAATAAATAGTTTTTTTTGCACTGGGAGCGTACTATGAACTACGGGTCAAATGTCAATATATTTAAAATACAAACGATTGATACTATTACGTTCAATTAAATTAACAAACTATTCAGCTACGACAACATTAACTATATATTTAAAGGCGCACTTTTTATAGTAAGTGAATAATTTTGAATAATCGTGCACAACAATTAATAAATGACATTGATCTACTCACAAAGATTGCTGAGTTCTATAATAATTAACGTTATAAATGGTAGTGATACAAAAGAAAAAGTGATACAAAAGGAAAGTGAAAACTGGTAGCCATTGTAGCCAAAATAAAAGTATCATTATCTCGAGTAATCACTATGTCAACTGTACATTATAGTTTAAATAGAATACCAAGGAAGCGCGATAAACTGGATATACGCGAGAACCTGTGTAATATCAATTGATTATTTATTCCTCAAATGTATTTGTGATGTCATTTCATTTGCAATGTTTTATGTCCCTACAACAGCAATGTATAAACAAATATTTAATAAAATGCTGAAGTATTTAACTACACTATACTATATATTATAGTAAATATTTACAAACATAATATAAATAATGAGAGGATTCTAAATTTATGAACAAAAAGACAACGGATTTCTTATAGATAAAACATACTATTTAAATATGAGATGATTAATTGTGCTGTATTTAGTTAAACTAGTAAATACAGAATAAAACATAAATATACAGAAAATATGCATGAATTAATAATATGTTTACTTTTTGTATGCAATATACCTAGTTGAAATTATAGTTAATTTAAAAATATATTAATTTATACTTAAAATTGTTTTACATTAAATTTTTAACTGTTTTGTATTTCTCTGGTTTATGATGGAACTTCCGCAAATTAACATTTTAAAAATATAAAATGTTAATTTGCGGAAGTTCCTTAGTTTTATCACAATGAAGTTAAATTTTAATTTTTAGATGTATGTATAATTTATTCAGTAAAATTAAATAAAAATGTATGTCATGTTTTAATGCAATATAAACTTAAAACAGATCCGTAGATTCGGTATACGAGGTAGATTGGCATAACATGAAGGCGCCATCTAAACAGAAACTATTCAATACAATTAATTAAAATATACAGTATTATGTCAATTGAAATTTGAAAGTCTTAGAGGCTTCGTACATAGATCAGACGGCATGGCAGATTTTTTATGTGATGAATAGAATTATAAATTAATATTATATGGTAATTCTCTGCAATGGCGTGCCGTTGGTGCATGTCGCGCTTTGGCGGACAATATATTATTATAGTTTGCTCTTTACTTTACTTTAGAATCAAACATAGTATTATTGTGTGAAGTACAACAATTTTGTAGCGAGCATTGCTCTAGCGGATTAAGAGGTGGTTTGCCGCGGCCCTTCCTCGGTCTTTAGGGTCGCCAAACACAGGTAACCCCTCCGAACTAAAAAGCAGTAGAAGACACACATAGAAGAAATATGTGTTATTAACTAAAAAAAAAGGTCGTCGGAATTAAACAGACAAATGTATTTATCGGCAAATAAGTCTATGACATATTCGTAATTTTGTAATATCAAACTCAAACAACTTTTTAACTGGGGGTCTTATTTAAAATTTTCACCCGACGACGTCAGTCCAATAGAAACCGGGTATCGAAAATTAAAATCGAGCCAAACTAAGCCAAGCATTGCAGAAAGTGTATATCGTAGTGTAATCCGAGGGCGAAGTAGAATCCGGCGAAGAGTAGCGCGGGCCAGGCGGGCATCCGGGCGGGGCGCTCGGGTCAGGCGCAGCGCGCGGGCGGCACGATGCGCGCGGGGCGCACGTCGGCGAGGCAGAAGGGCGCGCGGCACACGGGGCACGAGCCGCGCGCGCCCAGCCAGCGCGACGCCGGCCCGCCCGCGCGCGTCGCCCACCACCGCGCCATGCACGCGCAGCACCACAGCACCCTGACACACACAACGTCACACGTCACACGTCACGCCCGCTCCACATTCTCGCGAGAACGCGAATAAAGCACGAGAAACGAGCATATGGAGCCCATACGAATCGGGTTTTTCTCGAGAGAATTTGGAGCGGGCTTTACGCTTTGCATGTACAGTTTTTTTATATGTAACCTAACGATAAAGCGGGCTACCTGATGAAAAGCAGTCACCGTCACCTATGGACATTTACAACACCAGAGGAGTCGCCAATGCATCGCCGGCTTTGAAGGAGAGCTCTTTTTACACCCCCCTTGAAGAGCCCCATGTCATAGTCCTGAGGGAATAATACCTGAGGAGGAAGTTCGTTCCACATTTTGCACGTACGCGACAAAAATAAACGTTCAAACCGAACCGTGGAGGACCGCCACGGGTCCAGTTGATGTAGATGAAACTTCATCCTTCGGCAAGTGGTGCGGTGATGTACAGTTTTATAGTCCGCGCCAAACTTCTAGTCCGCTCTAAAATTGTTGCGCGCAGGTATAGTCAATGAGCCGATGAGGTCGAACACAACTATAAGCATATACTCTGTAGCAACGTAAGAGCACACTAACGCAGCCATGTACCCGTGGGCGAGAGCAAGCAACGGAGGGTGCCGGGGGGATCCGCGCTAACTTTGTCCCGCTAATATCTACGATTTGCTGATGCAACGTTTCTATATTCGGAGCGAACTAGAAGCTTGGCGCAAATTCGACAAACTTAACAGTATACCCTAGATAAAACTGGAAGTTATCTAATAAGTTAGTTGATAAAATTATCGATATTATATTGAATATCTAAAATATCTATAATATCGAAACATTACGCTATATTGCCAATATATTCTATTTCAAGGAGGACGATCTTTATACTAATTTCAAACGACGACCTCAACCTTGTGAGTCGATATCATCAAATTGTCAAAATATATTGTATCATTGAATGTAAAACTTCCTTTCTTTATATTTTAAATTTATCTAAATATATAAATCATCCCCAAAGAATATACAAAAAAATATGCCTGTACCCTAATTTTAGATTTCATTGCCAATGTATTGATCTAAAAATTAAAAGTAAGTCAATCTCAGATAACTGTTACTGTTGCTACTTAATTAGTTGTACTACTGTTACTACTTACCTAACCAGGGATAAAAATATGCGTGCGTACGTATTGTATGTAAATATTTCAATTATTTACCACACTGTTATAAATTCCAATTGTATTGGTATTAGTACAAAACACATTTGACACACATGAATAATATTTTAATATTTATTTCTTTTAAGTGTTCTGTTGGCCTAAAAGTCTAATTGTAAACCTGTTTTCTAAAAATCTAATCGATTTAAAAAAGAAACAGGTTTTCAAATGGTTGATGATTATTTATAGAATAAACATACTTCATTGAATTTATTATTACATTATAAAAGTCGTTTCAAACTCCGTAGAGTTCTGTTTCGAGGGGCATAATAGAGGAGTTACTCCCTTGGCGGGCTTGACTTGGGCGGCAGAAACTTCACCATGTGAACTACACTTGATCACTACCTGAATTTGCAACTGGTGCGGTGGAGACATACTTATATGAGATGTTCCAACTGAATCTGCATTGATAGAAGTGCATCATTCTTTTATAATATAGGAGTAGCAGCCGAGCATGCAGTCCACCTGATGGTAAGTGGCTCCTGCCGCCCGTGGGCATCTGTAATGAACCCCAGATAGGATTAGATATTCCTACCTGAGATTGGCCACAGATGCGCCGCTACCCCTGAGGACTTAGTTGGAATGCCGCGGAAAAGCATGTCTCCCGTACCACACCCTTCAAAACACAGCAGCGCCTAACACTGCTGTTATAAGGCAGAAATGGGTGTGGCGGTGGTGCCGCCGGAGTTGAACCACAAAGGGCTCTACCAATTTCAAACCTTCATCGCATCAGTTGCTGACCTCAGATAATCTTATCAAATGGTCAATATTCATGCCTTCCTGTCAGATGTACTGCAGCTCGCGTTACCTGCAGTTGCAGGGCTGGCAGGGCGGCGCGCCGGGCGGCGCGGGCGCCACGCAGCGCTTGTCCAGCTTCACGTCCGCCTGCGCCTGCATGCAACCGATGCATTGCTCGATCTCCTGCAACACAATGTTTATAACACTATCTGTTCTCGCTTTCGAAACAGACGGAATGTAAACAAATTACATAAGTATGTAATAAAACTGTAGCGTCTGTAGCATTGATTAATAAAAAGAAATAATTATATTTTAAAAACTAAAAACCCCGCTAAAATCGCATAGGGAAAATAGTCAGGACGATTATCCTGACGATCTCAATGAGGAGAATGGGACAAAATTATTAAAATCGTGTATTGGCATCGGTTCTTGATAAGTGTTCAAAGGAGATGTTTCAAAATGTATGGGCTCCCGGCCACCTTTTGTACACTATACTAAAAACTAAGAAAACTTGCAAAGAACAATTCGAAGGGGTTCATTTTCTTCAAATCATGTTCGTTTAATTGTTAAAAAACAATAATTTACACTTAAACTTGCAACACAACAGTGGAAAAACATCATGGCGGTAGTGATTACAGTAATAATGTCATCTGTCATTCTATTTTAACTTACTATATACATTATATACTTTTTAATATATTTTTATGCGAATGGGCGTAGATATATAAATATTGTATTGTATGTATTGAGAAACAATGCCTATATTTGATAAACATTAATTATATTTACTTTCATAAATCTTGACTTAAAACAAACATACCAAAATATGTACTTCTATACCAATTTATTTTAGTTAAAACATTTAAGTGTGTAAATAAAACAACTTTAAGTACACATTTGATAATATTTTACTTATTCTTCACTTAGATACATTATTTATTCATTTTCAATATCTTCCCTTATCAATATTTTCATCCAATCATGTAGCAGGTTCTGTAATATCCTGTGAAGAGCTCAGCCAAAACATCAAACAATGGTCATAATGTGAGCGCAACTACCTACGAGTACGGTTTGTTTCCCAGCGATGCAGTTGCAATAATAACTGATTATTTTGTCATCCCAAGAATGTTCTTGTCTTGCTAATGTAATTATCTAAAAAAAGAGAAATGTAAAAAGATTAGCCTCTCTAGTTTAAAATTATTAACGATTATTTCACGATTAATACAACTAACTGATGTATATTTTACCTGATGATATTGAATCCTTGTCAACACAATCCACAGCGATCGCACGAAAATCACAAGAGTCCATAAGCTGGGTAAACAAGTAAGGTAGAATCAGTCCAAAATCGTAAGCAGCACAGAGTAGAAACATATTCAGGATTAAAATGGAATCTTCTCATCAGTATATATTTATTCAACGCTTACTTTTACACATATCAAATTGACAACTTCTTCTTTTTTAATTTGACATGTCACTTACATCTATTAAACCAGATACTATTTAAAAGGTGGTTTTGTTATAATTATTATAAATAATTAATTAAATTCAGAAATAATGACGGGATACCCAAAACAAAAGCCAGGTTGTAAAGTACTAAGGTAACAATAACTTTACGACAAAAACAGCGAAATACAGAATTACCGACATCCAAAGAGTATAGTATCCTATGTGTGGGGTACACATAGGTTCCCTGACCGACATCGACAGGTTTGAAAACTTGACATTGACAGTATTCCGCCATATTTAATATTGAGGAATGCTTATTTTAAATATTTTTAAACAGGAATACTTTACGTTATCAAAATATATGTGTATTTTTCATCAATTATACAAATTATTCGTGTTTTTTAGATATAGTGTACATGAGATGGCCGAAAATGAAACATCTCCTTTTTAAATTAATTGGGCCGTTAAAAGTGAGTAAAAATCGAGTTCAAAGATTTCGTTACATACATACATACGGGTCAAGCTAATAAAAGCTTGGTAAAAATAAAAAATAAGAAATAAGAAGGACAAATAATTTAAACAAACGTTACTAATATAATCTGTTCCGCAACTTAGCATTTCTCGTTATAACATTTATTTTATACTTCAATACTTGAAGACAAGGACGTCTTTTAAGTAGTGAGTTCAGTAGTTCGCGCGACTATACAGGTCACTTTCCCTTCTTATCACTTAATTTGTGGAATTACGACATCACAAACCTGTTCAGAGTAGTACACGGGGTTCTGTTCCACATGCTGCTTAAAGACCTTCACGAAGCGTTCGACTAACGTGGGCAGCAGCGAGATGTGCTCGGGCACGCGCACGGGCCGCTGCAGGGAGGGCTGCAGGTCGCGCAGGGCTGTCGCCGAGATGCGGAAGGAGAAGCGCTTCACGTCCTCGCGGTTAGGGATCACCTCGATGTTCACGTATTGTATTTCGTCTTCGCCGGATTGCGAGAATGCGTGGTTGTCTGTCTGTTGGTGGAGAAATGTTATAATTTGGGTACGTGTCCTGGGATATTTCGTCTTAATAACAATTATTACTATCAAATTTAATTTTTAGCTTTAATCATTCGTTTTATGTCCATTATTAATACTTCATCTATACAAATTTTACCTACCACGGATAGAAATTTATAAATTTTTAGTATAAAGTAATTGTTAAATGTTGATATTTGGTAGGAAAAACAATGCATAGTTTGATCATAAAAAACAGATAATAGTCAATTTTGTTAAATAACTGTTACTATTGTACTCGTAGTTATCTTGTTAATGGCATCATTAACCATTTTATGTTCTAAACCGTAAGTAAATACCTACATGCATTAAAAAATACTTAGTGACCCTGTGTGAACTTCATACATTTTTAAACACTGATATGTAGATTGTTTCAATGTAATGTATACATTGAAACAATCTATTCATTTAATCACAATTAAAGAATCTGTGTCAGTGTGAGAATCCGTTATATTATAATTTTAGTATAGTAATAGTAGTGTTTTCTTTTCCAAGAGATATAATATTTTACCAAATATAAGTTATAAGGTTTATCCTAACTTTGGTTATTATTAAGTCACACTTACTATTTGACTGCTAATTGTATATGAAAGTCATACTTTCTTCTCTTAAGATTTTTTATATTAGTAAAGTGCTTTCAAGACATTTAAAAAAAAAAAAAGATACCGGCCGAATTGATAACCACCTCCTTTTTGAAGTCGGTTAAAAACAGTATATCCTGTCGGGTGCACTTTTGAAAAAAAATTAAATATGAGTTGAGAAAGTTGTAAAAAATATATAAATCTTTTATAGGTATTCAACTGTGTGTTGCTCCAAGGTAATTACTTATACAATTTAAATTTATATTCAATGAACTTGATATGTCTCATATTTATAACGGCACAGTAACCATTATCTGGTTAATGACAATTGTTGTAATATATAATATACTTTTAAAATGTATGTCTGTTGGTTACTATTTCTCATATGACAATGGCAGAGCAGATTAATATATATATTTTGCATTGAGAAAGTTTGTTAGTACATCCTGTGGATGTATATTACAATAAAAAAAATAGCCTGGGGGATTAAAATTTTGCAAAATACTGTACATTCACATTATATGAACACATCACAACTATATGAACATAGCACATGCCTCATTAACAAATTGTTATTTTTTACCTTTTGCAAATAACAACTTAGTTGAAATATATTAGTGTGATGTAGTTATGTTTATAAATATTGAGTATTAAAATGCTAAACACAGAATAATAAATTGGAGGTGAGTTATTGAAGAATAGATAAGTGTAAAAGAATACTCTTGTATTTTACAAGACATGCCAATAAATTGCTAGGTATAATTATTTGATGCTTACGGCAGTTGCGACCAAGGCGCACTCATTCTGTTTGGCCAAGTCGAGGCTGTACTGGCCCACCTTGATGAGCCAGGTCTGGGTGGCGATGAACTTGCTGGTCGCCGTCAGAGCTATTACCACCTTGTCCACGCTGCTCAAATAAATTATATGACTTTAAGTTTAGTTTCCTCGAGTACATACACATGATTGCTTATTTATAGTAAAATACTATAAAAAGCAATCATTGATATTTATTGAAGCAAAGGTAACATTAATATACTTTGGGTAAATAAAGGCTAAGTATTTTGATCTGTAAGAATGTGTTTATTTAAATCAAAAAGGTTGTATTTCTAAATTTGTAATTTTTGGGGTCAAACTTTTAGCATCCTGAATGTTTCTTTTAATAACAAAACATAGTATCAGATAAATAGTAGAATACTAACAATGTAATCAGTTTAGAAAGTATAAGGTTATATTTCAAGGATTTGCAGTGTATGTGTAATATGTGTAAAATTTACTGAAACATGCAATATGTTTAGACTTTGTATTCATACATCATATTGGGTTCATACGAATTCCAACAACGTTTGAAGTAAAGACAAAAGGTATTAGATATTTCACCAAAAAACATTTGTAACTTCAACTTCATTGACACTCCATAAATGTGATGTAGTATGTTTTGCGATTTTGTAATATATGTAAATTGAATACATGTAAATTATATAATATGACGTTCATTCATTATCATATTGAATTAAAACATGGAACCGTTGAATATGTAAAGTGATAAATGAAATACAAATAAATTCTTATAGTGAGGCCACTCCCAGAATGCATTCCTGACAGGTTGTGTCTGAATGAACAAAGTTAGAAGTCATCAAATTTACAATCAAAATTAATATAGTTCACCCTACAAATGTAAAATATCATTAGAAGCTACACCATTCTAAATTAATCTTAAATTAAAATAAATAACATAATTTTGGATTGGAGTCAGATTAAATATCTTTGATTTCATTGTATACCTTGGTTGTAAACAAGTATTACAATCCTCATCTCGAATCATGTCCAAATGAATGATTTCAGGAAAGTATTCTGTAAGTGGCCAGAATACTACCACTACAAAAGCCAATTGATAAGCAAACACTGCAAGTTTCTTAGTATTAACTAATTATAATTGCATTGTAAAATAAAATATAATACACTACAAACAAATTGACGGTCCCTACGTATAAAGCGACATGTCAAAAATTGCAATTTTTTTTTATTGCACATACGGCTTTGGATTGTCCATACGCATATGACTATATAAGATTTTTCTTTAAATATGATGTATTTTACTAGATTTACCATTCGTATAAGAGAACAAGTATAACATTTACAGGAAATAGGTGTCGTAAATGAGGATATCTCCTACTTATCGCTTTGTACGATTTCTTAAAAAGCGCGCCACTCGGCATGAACGCGGTCATGTGTAACTTAACATCACATCAAAAAAGCATATTTTCCACTATAAATAATAAGTAAAAACACAAAAAAATGTTATTGTTTTTCTAAGCTACAAAAGTAAGATATCAATGTAAAATCTGAGTAAGATATCAATACCGTTTTCATGTTTCCTACGTATAAAGTTGTATCTCAGACTTGTCTGGCATACTTTTATTTGCCTTTTTACGTAGAAACAGTCACCTGTCAGTTTTTCTGGTAAATATAAAAAAAAAACTATATTTAAAAATACTAGTACAAAGTTTCGACAGCTATAACAACATAATAAAAAAATATTCTTAGAATTGTATAGAGAATTATTTCTAGAGTGGTTTGAACATTAATTACGCTCTCCTGTAAACCTGTGTTTTTGACATGTCGCTTTATACATAGGGACCATTGAAATATAAGACAGATATAAATTGCAGAACCATACCCTGGATATCCAGCTTCACGGTAATACCTGTTTACGCATTAATATTAAAATTATGTAAAAGTAAATACTTCATATTTATTTTGCTACATTGACTGTAATATATATGAACCAATTATTTTACTCTTTACTAATTATTTAAACCAAATCATACCCTCGATATTCGAAGTTGAAGTCACTAGCCACGACCCGCCAATCGGAACCCTCGGTGACGTAGGGCAGCAGCGCTCTGACCACTGGATGATTGATCTTGTCGTGGTCCCACCAAGTCACCACCTTCAGGCACATGATCGTGGGCATGAGCGCCGCGAACAGAGCCGACGGCAGCATCCACGGCCCGTCCTCGCCACCCATCCACAGACTGAACACGTACCCCAGTGGCAACATGGCATGGACCATAGCCGTAATCGCTATCCTCTTCATATGATACGTAATAAAGTTGGTATTCTCCGACCCAAGACACCCATCGAAAATTTGCGGGATCGTAAACCCAGCGGACACGAACTCCGTAGGCGGGTAAATTACGCATATCGAAAACAACGCGTAAAATAAACTTATTAACACATCCATTTTGATCTAACGCGTTATAAATGTTCACTGTTCCGAAATCAAACCATAGTGGCGTTGGTGTAAGGTTCGATACGAAGAGTTTAGTACGGTTGCGCGGTTGTAGATTTTATTGATTATTTATTTAGGAACACTACATACACTGATTGCATTTCATAAACCTACATAGTTTTGACAAAGTACAGATGACACTGTTGTGGTGATGATGACTCTAACGTCTAAAACTTTTTAATTCTCGGTTTTACTTTGCGCTTCTGAATTACTTCCAATACAACTTTATTTATTGTAATTTTAATATCTTACACTTTCACAGTTCACTAGAATTCTATGCTGTACAGCTGTAGTTCACAGTTATCAATATGGAACTTTTTTACCACATGGAATATAATTTTAATCATAAACAAATCACTGGATTTTATTTTTATACTTTCTATAGGCAAATTAGTAAACTTAATCACGATTTCATTTCTTTTCCACAGCTGCACAGAGTGTATTTGTATCACTGTTCCCACATATTATTTTTCACTTTGTATCACTGTGTCAGTGTGTGTCTATTCTAAGTCCTGAACGAAACACCGCCTATCATTATCTATCCCAGGGTTATAGTGTTGTCACATATAAAGTTTTCGCCCAATTAAATTCAACGCATAATGAATTAGCATTATCATGTTGAATATAGGTAATGAAAAATACGTATGTACTGTAAGATGGTCACCGATTGATCATATTAAAACTGTTTGTTTTTGCATTTTCATGAAATAAATAAATACGTCCATACTATCTAAAACACTTAGCAATAATAGATACGTATTGCTATTCTATTCTACAATTCTAAACTGTAACGTACACCCAGTACTGTTCAAAAATAGATACACTCAAAATTAGGTGATATGCAAATTTCCTATCGTAATAAATTCTGTTTGGAAAATAAAATATTTTATTAATATTTTGGATCAGAACATACAAGACTGTATAATGAATTGTACGCTTAAATAACATACTACTAAATATAATACTAAATATTTTAAAAGGCAGTAAAGTTTATTGAGATAACACATAAATATTTACATTTTGTAAAACTTATATACATAAATAATATTCTAAACTATATATATTATTTTAAACTATCTTATCTATTAAACACAAATAAAAACTTTATAAAATAGTAACTATAATTAAATATAAAATGCTTCATATACTAAATAAACTATTTACTAAATTGATATCTATATACGCTATTAATAAAACTTAATTTTTAAAATTTACCATCGTTTTTTACTCAAGACTTCATTAATCAAGCAATCTTTAAAGTAAAAGGTTATTCATAAATATTATTTACAATTCTCAGGAATTAATTAAACAGGTAGTGGCAACTCAACCTCGGAATGTCAAAAGTTGTGTGTCATGTTTCTGTCAATGTGTATATGGACACGTATTACAATATAAATATTGGTTAATTTGCCTATTTTAATGTTTTTCAATTTCTAACTTATCGTTGTAGTTAAATTTCGAGAAAATTAATATAAAACAATCTAATAAGTGTTTGTAATTTGTGGAGTAAGTGCTTTTTTTGTTTTATAAACTATAGTAACGTTCAAGCCGGATGGTTTTATGAGTGCTAAGCGTGTGAATTTTTACATTATTTTTAATAATAATACACATTATTAAATGCATACGTGCTCTATATAAAATACTGATAATTTTATATTAATATATGTATGAATTTAAGTGGAATATAAGGTTATTTAGTTAGTACATTTATTTTGACATTTCACCAGCTAAACAACTTCCACAGTTATTTCTTTACGTTATTTCTGCGTTATTTTAGTTGCATTTATATTGTTTAATGTTAGATTATTTAAAATTTGTTTGTCTAGGGTTATCCCAAAACATGTTGCTACTTTTCCTTATAAAAGGTTGTAATGTTTGATTTTCAGCACAATGTCGAGTGTAGAGCAGCCGTGCTACACTCTCATCAACTTCCCAACTGATACAGAGCCTCACAATGAGATGCAACTTAAGTTGGACCTTGGTGAGTTCAGAATTAGTATTAATTTTTAAGTTTTAAATTCATGTGTTTGTGAGATATGTGATATACAGATTCCATATGTGTATAAAAATTAGTTGATGATGATAGTAAAGATATAGTAGTAATAGTCTAATTTAAGGAAAATCACTCTCTCAATTTGCTTGTATCTCAAGCATGCTCCTGTGACTTTTCAAAGGAATATGTTAAGGTTACATTTACACATTAAAGATCACTTGCATATATGATAAAGGAAAACTGACACACCTGAGAGTTCTTTAAAAAAGTTTTGACGGATGTGCAAACTCTATTGCTCTGAGAGGAGATCTTTTCTTACAAGTGGGACTGAAATTGGATAACAATGAATGATGACAAAGATTAGGTGATTTATTCTTTGTCCTTATATTATATTTTACAACCTTACATCCCCTCTTAAGTCCCGAATGGGTGAATTTTTTAAGTATTTCCCTAATGCTCATTTACATTATATATAAAATTCCTATTCATAATTTCATACTCTAACATTGTCTTGCTATGTTTTGTCAGCCTGTCCATACAAGTATAATTTTTGTTTTTAGAAGATTTGTGTCTCATGTTGTTAGTTGAAGAAAGATTTTGTTATTGAATTGTGCCATAAATGTATTTAATTTTATTACAAATATATTTTAAATTTTAAACAGAAAAGGGTGACACCAAAAAGAAGATAGAGGCATTAAAGAAAGTAATCGGCATCATCTTGTCTGGTGAGAAGATCCCTGGTCTCTTAATGATCATCATCAGGTTTGTGCTGCCGCTACAGGACCACACCATCAAGAAGCTGCTGCTCATCTTCTGGGAGATTGTGCCCAAGACTATGCCAGATGGCAAGCTCATGCAGGAGATGATCCTTGTCTGCGATGCTTACAGAAAGGTAAATTTAAGTATAATATGCATTTTATTTCTTATACAATGAAAAATGAGAATTATCATTAACTCTGAGGTAGGCTTGAAGTAAACTCTGCCATTCATTATTCATTGTGGCTTAGATGAGGATTAGTACTGAGGACTAATGGATCACTGATCATTGAACAAAAGATTATAATTATTTTTCGTAAGACTATCCTAAATAAAAAATTTGACATTGAATTTATTACTAGCTTTCAATGTGTACTCAGTATCAAAAATAATTTATAAGTTTACTTTAGTCATTGCATCATGCTTAGTTCACTTTACCTAATAGATTTAAAAACATCTGTGTATAGGTGATTAATATTTTTCTTTTATATTTCATATCCAATCTTAAAGAATTTAATAAAATACTTTTTTAATTTAAACATTTTATGCTATTCACTTTTAACTTTTAATAAGGTCTTACGAAATAATCACAAAAATAATTGGGTTAATTATTGGATCTGTATCCCTTAATATTTTTAGTGTAATATTTGTAAAAGAGGTCCCAGAATGCTAAACGAGCCCTGAGGGGTCTGTTGCCCATGATTAGACCAGAACCAATGTCCATGTAGCTTAGAGAGTCCTTTGTTACGGGCTCCCATTTTTCTGGGAGTAAATCATTTGTTGCAGGAGTTGGATCACTGAAACAAAAGATGAATAATAATAAATTATATGCCAGCTTGCGGTACCACATTACAGTAACCACACCAGACCACAGTACCAGACTACAGTAGCCATAGAAATTCTCAACTAATTATATAATGAAAATAAATATTACTTAATATTCAACATCTAAAGAAAAATATATTTGTTCAATAACAGTTTTAAATGCTGCTGTCTTCTGATTTGATGTGTGACAATTACATAAAGTGTAGCAACTAAGGCTTAGTCATCCAAGCTCAGTCTTTGGGTAGCAATCACTGTCAGATGTATAACAAGTTAATTTATTTCTTCACTGCACTGCCTATGAAAATGGTAATTTTTAATCAGATACACTAAAAGTTTATAGTAATACTATATTATTATAAATATTACCTGTATTTAACGAAGTTGGTCCACATTGTAGTCATTCTATCAATAACTATCTGGTCTTCACATGAAGGTACATCTCTCATGTACGATATGTCGAATAAGTAGCCAATTTCATCGCAATGTGCTGCGTTACCAAGGGTAATGTTGTTCTTCTTTTTCACGAAATTCCTTCCACCATTGTAGGTAAACATGTAGTAAAATACACTATCTGCACCACTCTCTACATATTTAGCTATGCTTCTTTGTGTAGGATTATTATATTTGAAATCAGAATCAAAATTAGTTATTTCCTGTCGAATATGTTCAGTAACAGGATCATCCCCAATGTAAAAATGTCTTACCAAAGATTCCAGTTCGTTAAGTTCGTCTGCCTCGAAATCAAAGGCATCATTTAGTTTGCTGTAAAATAAATTTAAATCAGCTAAATATTCGGTATCCTTATCCACATACCCAGTTAGCATTTCATCGTCATTGTGTCCAATAAGAATAGCTGTGTTTTTAACTTTCGGTATATCTGTATTGATCGGGTAATCAGATATAAATTTCTCAGTATTATCACCTCTTTCAACGCACGGCAAGAATCTGATGTTTATCACTGAAGCCGCCGCGATAACCAAATGGGAATCGGTTCTAGAAAGAAATGATACCGCTTCGTCGACGTTGTTGGTTACGAAACCGAGCTGACTTGCTAATTTCAAGGTCCCCTCTTGGCTGCCCTCGTTAATCAGAGCTGGGATATACGACGTCCCGCTTTGCAATATTAAGTTGTTGAAGAGCTTCTCCTGTGGCGAATGCAAGTGGTAGTCGATAGAAACACCGCCAGCGCTTTCCCCGAACAGCGTTATTTTGTTTGCGTTTCCTCCGAAAGCTTCAATATTTTCTTTGATCCATCTGAGAGCTAGCACTTGGTCTTTGAATCCTTGATTGCCGGGTATATCAGGGGTGCCATGGCACATGAAGCCGTAAGGGCCTAAGCGGTAATTGAGAGTTACGAATACGACGTTATGTTGCACGAGGTATTTGGGACCGTACAGGTATCTCCCAGCGAATCCGATAGAGAATCCGCCTCCATATATCCAAACTAGCACGGGCAGGGGGTTTGTCTTACTGGCGGAGTCGGGGACGTAAATGTTTAAATGAAGACAGTCTAAAGTACCCGTTATTGTATTGTTGAATTCTTCGACTTGTGGACATATCGCAGAGTCATCAAATGCTTCAAATGTTTCGTCAAATCTTCCGTACGGAGTGGATGGCTAAAATAGATTAAAAGAAAATTACTATACATGTATTACAATAATATTCTAAAGTGTTATGGAAAAATCAAGGAACTTACACCAAAAGGGTTCGCCTCGTCCACCCTAGCGTATGGGATGCCCATGAACATTGAGTATGCACCATCAGTTGCTTTCAGACCCTTGATTAAACCTACATTAGTTTGCACTAAAGGATCGAGTCCTTGAGCAACATTAATTATTAAGAGTAGTACTAATTGCGCTGATATACTTATGACATTCGACATGGTTCTAATAGAGCACGAATTTTATGTCATTAGAATTTTCAGGCTCGTATCTCACTACTGCATTCTCTCACATTTATCTCCACTATAACTCTTACATTTGAGGTCTACGTAATCTTGCTTATCAATCTCTTGAAATGCTATCATAAAAGTATCTTGATATCAATTCAGATACAATCTCCAAGTAATATGTTATGGTTTGTAAATATGTTGTGACATCTTCTCAATATCAGCTACAAAAAATAATCAATCATTACGTAAAAATTACATATTTATTATTTTGTTTTCATCTGAAACTGGGTTAGGAGGGAAAAAGTAAATATCTGGAATTATAACATTGGATTACTTCTATTAAATTATAAAGTATACTAATTAGATACTGTTTGTCCACTGCACCGT
This sequence comes from Epargyreus clarus, assembly GCF_041222505.1. Taxonomy (NCBI): domain Eukaryota; kingdom Metazoa; phylum Arthropoda; class Insecta; order Lepidoptera; family Hesperiidae; genus Epargyreus; species Epargyreus clarus. The sequence goes on from NW_027332230.1 coordinate 16,198,339, forward strand.
CACCGAGCCGATACCGAGAACAAGATTATTTCGGGCCGATTTTAATTATATAGTGACGGCGATAGTTTGTCCACTGCGACCGATATCGCAGTTTTTTCTTGTTCCAGCTGTCACTCGTGTGACGGCTGTGTATGGACAAGTTCCAATGTGTTTTACATTGCCCGTCACATCGGCCCGCCAAAACCTCGGGTTCCGATCTAGCGGTCACGCCGATCTACTCGGAATATGGGCGGCCGGGATGACGGTACTCGGGTGACGGGCATTCGGTGAACATGCTGCTATAGTAAATGTATGTACGCTACTTCGGCGCCGTCATTAACGTCGCCGTCACCACATAATTAAAATCGGCCCGAAATAATCTCCTTCTCGGTATCGGCTCGGTGACGGTGCAGTAGACAAACAGTCTTAGGGTTTATCTATTAACCAATGCAAAACCAATTTTGGATACATATCCCCTACACTTTGATTTCGAAGGTTTTGGAGGATTTGAAGAATAAATACATGATAATTGATTTGCAAACTCGCTTTGTTAAATGTAATTAGGATTTGAACAGTGTAATCGCATAATTAAAGCATGAAAAATAGAATTATGTACTTGCAGTCCGTACGTCGTAGGAGAGAAATGTCATTGTAGCAGTTAGCACATTTACCGTGTTTATTTTCGAGCCCGTGCAACCTATTACCGACTTGTTCAATTAGTATGTAATCCACAATATTCTATTCATCTCTAGGACTTGCAACACCCGAACGAGTTTATCCGCGGCTCGACGCTGCGCTTCCTGTGCAAGCTGAAGGAGCCGGAGCTGCTGGAGCCGCTGATGCCGGCCATCCGCGCCTGCCTCGACCACCGCCACTCGTACGTGCGCAGGAATGCCGTGCTCGCCATCTTCACCATATATCGGTACGTGGTTTTGTGGCGATGTGTGACGATCAAAGTATTTAAGGTGCAAAATATGTAGTTGCTTAACAACGCTACTTCATAATAAAATATTTTAACGAGGAAGATGTATTATAATAGAATTGTGTTTTTTTTTATTGAAATCATATTTTGTGATTAATTATTTATTCATTTTTAAAGTGTTATTTTCGTTCTAACATTTTTGAGCGTAGACTCGAAATCCATACACGCTACGGTCTATCGGACAGTTTACCTGTGTAGGTTTGCCTGGATAGGTCAAACGCACGTCGGTAGCCTGTATGTCTTTCCGGTGTACCGCACGGTGTTCAGTACTGTAGCGATGGTATCGATTGAAGAATAAGGCGTCGTATAGTGTCCGTATGGTTACCGTAGTGTATACGGCAGACATAAGGTGCCCGAGCTTCACAATCAGCCTTTGAAGTCCAGTGCTGCAGTAGATCCTCACCATGTTCTCACTCTACAGCAACTTCGAGTTCCTGATCCCGGACGCGCCGGAGCTGATCGCGACGTACCTGGAGGGCGAGCAGGACATGTCGTGCAAGCGCAACGCGTTCCTGATGCTGCTGCACGCGGACCAGGAGCGCGCGCTGGCCTACCTCGCCGCGCGCCTCGACAGCGTGCACGGCTTCGGGGACATCCTGCAGCTCGTCATCGTGGAGCTCATCTACAAGGTATGAGAGGAGTTGCCTGATCCCGCACGCGCCGGAGCTGATCGCGACGTACCTGGAGGACGAATAGGACATGTCACCTAGCACATGAGCACCTAGTCTTTATAGCCTTTCGACTTGAATTTGATGAACATGGAGAATTTAGCAAACTCATGTATATGGAAATATATTAAAAAAAATTGGTACACTATTAATTTATTACTCATTCCCTAGACCTTTATAAAATAGCATTTTTTCCTTATATACATTTACAAGTCATTTTTCGTAAACTTGTTAACACAATTAAATTTTATTTTTTCTCAATTGAGTATATCTTTGTTGATTTTAGAAAAACAAAAGGAAATTATCATATAATAGACTTTTGTAACTAAATATTGAAATGTAACATTTAACACGGGGAGTATATTGATAATTCAGTGTACATTAACAAAGCAATGTGTGGTGCAGGTGTGCCACGCGAACCCGTCGGAGCGGTCGCGCTTCATCCGCACGGTGTACGGGCTGCTGAACGCGCCCAGCGCCGCCGTGCGCTACGAGGCGGCCGGCACGCTCGTCACGCTCTCCAGCGCGCCCGCTGCTATCAAGGTAAAAATAAACCTTTTGCTCATTAAAAAAAAACATCAAAAATGCTACCAGCTTCATTTGTTGATTTTTTGTGAACCTGTTATAGCGAAATGACAACTAAGAGATGGATCTACAAGATCTTTAGTCACGAATATCGAACTTTTGTATACATTTTGCACATATAATAATTCCAAACCGTTGTTGTTTGAATATTAACGGCATAGTGAAGTTTATTAAATGTTTGACAATTTATTGGTAAAGAGGGTCCTCGAAAGACTAATTTCCTTTGTGTTACCTTGACCGACATGTTATAAATAATTTTTGTGCATTGTAAAATTATTTATGATTTGTTTCTATTTACACTCTAAGGCTGCAGCAGCGTGCTACATCGACCTGATAGTGAAGGAAAGCGACAACAACGTGAAATTGATAGTGGTGGGACGGCTCAGCGCACTGCGGGCTGAAGGAGGTGAAGCGGCTGCTAGGGCTCTACCGGACTTGGCTATGGACGTGCTCAGAGTGTTGGCCTCTAGTGACTTGGATGTTAGGCGGCATACGTTGCAATTGGGTATGTTGAAATTATATTAGCTTTTTTAGCATGTTTTTTATGTTATGTTTTTTGTTCATTATGCGTATGGTAAAATGAGTGGAATGTAAGTGGTTATAAAAATATTCTGGATTGAGTTTTTAATACACTTTTTGTAGATATTGATGGTATAAGTAAATTCATTCGTCGATATTCAGTCGATTGAGTGGGATTCAAGTTCTATATAACCCAAAATAGACAGAAAAAATTTGCATGATTTATTATACTGTGAATTTGTAAACAAGACCTTGGGTTGCCCAAGTTTTTCTTTACAAATTCAAAGTTGTTAGACGTAGTAAGCTGTGTATTTTAATCGGCTACGACGGCTACTGAAGCCGAAGTAGAAAGTAACTGTTCTGATATGGCAACGAAGCTTCTATTTCGTTAGGGCGTCTACGGTAGCCGACGTTTACTTGTCAATGTTAATGGTGTATATCATAAATAAGTATAGATATCTCACCGCCTTGTAATTGAAGGAACCCATTAAATGACTCTAACGGCTGACAATTCTATCAGCCATTTAATGGCTGTCATGGTGTAATTTACGTGGAACAATGCCGACATGCGCAGTTAAGTGGTGCAAAAACACGAAATCGAAGAAAAAATGCGGAGAAATATCGTTTCATTCGTAAATGATTTATAAACTGCATTTTTTAAATATTTTTCATACGAATTACGAAAATGGATGACAGTGACAATTTCAACTGTCAAATCTTTACTAATCTATGGTGTATATGTATTGTGTGTAGCGTTGGAGCTGGTGAGCTCCCGGCACGCGGAGGAGCTGGTGAGCGTGCTGCGCAAGGAGGCGGCGCGCGCGCACAGCGCCGACCACGACGACGCCGCGCGCTACCGCCAGCTGCTCGTGCGCGCGCTGCACCGCGCCGCGCTCAAGGTACCGCCCCGCATACCGTACACCATGGCATCCTGGACACCCAAGAGCTATAGAGTATGACGACCCGCGTGGCGGAGTGGTTACCATGCCGGTCTGAGAGCAGAGGGTCCCGGTTTCGATCCCCAGCCAGATTGCTAAATGATGCATTTAGATTTGTTTTTGGGTCTGGGTGTTTGTGTATTTGTCTCTGTGTGTGTCCATAGCACCGACGATACAGGGAATCCTAGTGAGGGGCTGTGAGTGTAGAAAACGTCTTTTAAAGCGTCAGACTAGGCCGCCCACTTCCGTAGATTCCTATCACTCCAGCTGTCTATCTCTATACGATCTGATTAACTAAGTTACTGTTTATCTGTCAATTGCATATTGGAGATGGGGGAGAATAGTAGGTTCCCAGTTTAAGAAACGATGTAATAAAATAAACATTAAACAGTTCATAAAACTACATAATGTAGCAATATCGTAAAGGAAGGATGTCTCACCATTGTGGCGATGTATCGCAAGTTTTTATTGTGATATTATTTAAACATGAATGCTTTAACATCAGCGATATAAATGAATCCGAGGGTAAAAGCCAAAATACATACCTCTGATTTTTCAAAGTTATGTCCATATTAGAAATTAGATGTTACTTACTTAAACGGTAAAGAAAAACGTCGTGAAAGAATTAAACTCCTGAAAGTCCTTTAAAAATATTGTCAAAGGTGTGTGAACACAACCTGTTCGCACTTGACCAGCGCGATGGACTATAACCTAAATTCCTCTCACTTCACAACCCATGAGACAATAATAGGTTGATGACGTAACGCGTGCACGTGTGGTCAGTTCCCCGAGGTGGCGGGCAGCGTGGCGCCGGCGCTGCTGGAGCAGCTGGGCGACGGCAGCGAGGCGGCGGCGCACGACGTCATGCTGTTCCTGCGCCACGCGCTGCACGCCTTCGCCGACCTGCGCGACAAGATATACGAGGTACACATCACACTTGTTATTAGTTAACTCTATCATACTTTACTCTATTATAACATTTTGTAATACAGACTTTGAACCCCTATTTTACCCCCTTTGGGGTCAAATTTCTGAAAACAAAATAGGTGTTTTGCTATTTCTAACCAAAAAGCCAAATATTAAGTTTCATAGTGTTGGCTTTAAAAGAAAAAATCTCTCAACCACTATGTAACCCTCAGGGTTGAAATATAAAAAAAAATATTCACCAGTGGGTGTGTACATCATAAAAGGAATATAGTGTCCAAATTTCATGCTTTTGTTTTTAGTAGTTTGGTCTTTGCGTTGATAAATTAGTCGATCAGAATATGTATGATAATTTTGTATTGGAACAGATTTATTTATTGCATCTTTTAATAAATTTACCACAGAAACTTCTAGAATCAGTCCCCGCCATCAAGGTGGGCAAGATCGCCCGCTCGGCGCTGTGGCTGGTGGCGGAGTTCGCCGACACCGACGAGCGCGCTAAAGCCGCCTTGGACGTGCTGGCCGCGGCCATTCCCATGCCTGCTGGTGGAGAGGAGAAGAAGGTGTGCTATTTTTTATTAAATTATTTAATTATGTGAATTCTCTATATAAATAACCACAATGAAATAAAATCAATTCAACTTTTGGTGCATTTAATTTTAAAGTGTAATTTAAGAAATTATTCAGATTATAAAAACAACAACTGTGATTTGTATTTTTTTAAGCCATCATAAATTATGAGAATGTTACAAAATATTTATTAAAAAAAAATCAATAATGTTTATTTGTTACCTATTTAGACATGAGAGTATTGTATGCCAGATAGGAAAACCATGACTGTTGTGCGTGCTTCATTATCCGTATTGTAGGAGGAGGAAGCGCCAGCGGCGAAGGCGGAGGCGCCAGCCCGCCAACTGGTCACCAGCGACGGCGCATATGCTACGCAGTCAGCGTTCAACTTGCCTTCGTAAGTATACAATATTTTGTCTTGTAATTTTTTTTTGATAATTAAATAATAGCAATATTTGCTTGTATTTCGAATTTCAAAATAAGTATGTTTTACACGTATCAATCAAGGTATCCTTTGCGCTTCGTCCCTTAACAGTGTGTGTATATCATATTGATAACAAAATATTTCTATGACATTAAAGTTCGCTAATTAACTTTAAAGAATAGCGATTAGAGTGTAGATATAAAAAAAATGTTAATTCTGTTGTGTTCACCATTAACATCCAATCCGCAGCCCATCGAGCAGCCCGACGGGCGGCGCGGGCGGCGGGCTGGGCGCGGCGCTGCGCGACGGCGACAGCTTCACGGCGGCGTGCGCCTGCTCCGCGCTCGCCAAGCTGGCGCTGCGCCTCGCCGCGCCCCGCGACGCCGCGCGCGCGCTGCACCTCGCCGCCGGCCTGCTCGCCTACCACAAGCAGAACGCTGGTCAGTACTGGCACGTCGCTAATTTATGGAAACGTGATAGGAGTGTTTTTAATATAGACACAAGCAAGTTTTCCTAGTAGTAGTATGTGTGAGTGTGTCTGTGACATACCGTCTGAGCAGAATAATCGATTTTGATTTCGATTTTTTTTGTTTAAAAGGTGATTTAATCAAGAATTTTCTACTCTATAATTATTAAAAAAAATATTAGAACATTATTAACTATACATAAAATACTAATACAGTAATCAACTTGATAGATCATTTGTTAAAAATTAATCGAACTAATCATGAAGTATGCATGACCGTGTCCTAAGGTAAAATACACAGTGCGAATAGATTATAGTAATGTGTGTACCCAGGTACGTCGGGTCTGACGGCGGACGACGTGGAGCACGGCGCGTCGTGCCTGCAGGCGGGCTGCAGCCGGCCGGGCGTAGTGCGTGACGCGCTGCTGTCACGTTCGCGGGCTGCATTAGCCGGCCTATTGGCGCTGCCCGACCGCGCCGTGGCCTCGCTGCTGCCCCTGGCCGAGGTACGTGCAGGGGACGGGGATACGCGTTGTGCCTGTAGGCGGGCTGCAACCGGCCGGGCGTACTGACTAACGCGCACGACGTGATACAGCCCAACTTCGTGGATACGTGTTAGAAATTGGCCGATTAGTGGGTGATTATTCGAAAGAGTGGATAAAACTGCTAGTCCGCTCTGAATTTAGAAATGAACCACGTCGCCATAGCAAATTGTATGATTACACCTGCTAGCAACAACTTAAGAGCGGACTAGCAATTTAGCGGGGACTTTAATTAACTGGCGAGTAGTCAGCTACAATGTATCCATTAATCGACATCAGAAACGTAAGTAAAAAATTACATGCCGTAAATTTATTATTAAATGGAACTTACTACTTAGTTTTTACAGAATGAATGACTTGTTAATTTCACCATTGAGTGAATGACCAAACGTGTTTGTTTATGCAGCAAGAGCGCGAGCCGAAGAAGACGGAGCGGCGCGTGGACGTGGAGACGGGCATCGTGTTCGGCGCGCTGGCCGGCCACGGCGCCGCCGCCGCGCACCACGACATCTTCGAGCTTTCGCTCTCTAAGGCGCTGCAAGGTGAGGATGCTCACTTGTTTGTTATTGATCTCTTGAAGGAATTTTATTAATGAATGATCGTTTTGTGACACGCACAGTCATTACTATGGTAGACTGGGCACGTATTTGCTTAAAAATAGTAGATCAGTAAAGTCAGCGCCAAACTTCTAGTCCGCTCTTCATACGAGTCGCGTCGCAACAAATTATAGATATTAGCGGGGCGAAGACAGCACGGGCCTCCCCCCCCCCCCGGAACCCGCCCGCTCTCGCTGACGGGTACACAGCTGCGTTAATGTGCCCTTACTGTTGTTACGGAGTATATGCTGAAGTTGTGTTCGACAGCATTGGCTCATTGACTACGCCTGCGCACAACAACTTCAGAGCGGATTAGAAGTTCAGCGCGGACTATACAAGAGTATGTATGTATTTTCATCCCTTTGGATTGCTTGCTAATAGCACAGTGTAGATAGTGTTTTACATACTTCAGTAGATATTTTTAATATTTTAAATTAGAAACATCTCCTAAATAACTATTAAAAATTCCTCATTCTCATCTTTACGCCCACAGGTCGCAGCACGACAGCGTCAGAGGAGCGCGGCAAGCTATCGAAGGTGACGCAGCTGACCGGCTTCTCCGACCCCGTGTACGCCGAGGCGATAGTCTCGGTCAATCAGTACGATATCGTGTTAGACGTGTTGGTCGTGAACCAGACCGGTAAGACACTTTGTCATAAAATACATATATTCAGTTTTAATATGTAATATTGATAAAGTTAAATAATAAATATGTGTTACACGGGCATCTTCGCTCTCTGATGAAAAATAAAGATTGATTTATTTTCCTAAACGTTAATAAAAAAAAATGAATAATTTTTTTCAGATTATCTTTCTAAAATCGGTTATACAGATTCCTGAGTCGCCTAACTCTGTACCAAAACAGTAGATTTGTATAAAACAGTCTGTGATTGATGTATTGGCTTGGCCTAATGTATTATACGGGTGTGTTTTCCAGACGACACGCTACAAAACTGCACGGTGGAGCTGGCGACGCTCGGCGAGCTGCGGCTGGTGGAGCGGCCGGCGGGCGTGGTGCTCGCGCCGCGCGACTACGCCTCCATCCGCGCGCACGTCAAGGTCGCCTCCACCGAGAACGGCATCATATTCGGCAACATCGGTAACTACCCGCCACACACTGCGCGGCGGAGCGGCGGCGGGCGTGGTGCTCGCGCCGCGCGACTACGCCTCCATCCGCGCGCACGTCAAGGTCGCCTCCACCGAGAACGGCATCATATTCGGCAACATCGGTAACTACCCGCCACACACTGCGCGGCGGAGCGGCGGCGGGCGTGGTGCTCGCGCCGCGCGACTACGCCTCCATCCGCGCGCACGTCAAGGTCGCCTCCACCGAGAACGGCATCATATTCGGCAACATCGGTAACTACCCGCCACACACTGCGCGGCGGAGCGGCGGCGGGCGTGGTGCTCGCGCCGCGCGACTACGCCTCCATCCGCGCGCACGTCAAGGTCGCCTCCACCGAGAACGGCATCATATTCGGCAACATCGGTAACTACCCGCCACACACTGCGCGGCGGAGCGGCGGCGGGCGTGGTGCTCGCGCCGCGCGACTACGCCTCCATCCGCGCGCACGTCAAGGTCGCCTCCACCGAGAACGGCATCATATTCGGCAACATCGGTAACTACCCGCCACACACTGCGCGGCGGAGCGGCGGCGGGCGTGGTGCTCGCGCCGCGCGACTACGCCTCCATCCGCGCGCACGTCAAGGTCGCCTCCACCGAGAACGGCATCATATTCGGCAACATCGGTAACTACCCGCCACACACTGCGCGGCGGAGCGGCGGCGGGCGTGGTGCTCGCGCCGCGCGACTACGCCTCCATCCGCGCGCACGTCAAGGTCGCCTCCACCGAGAACGGCATCATATTCGGCAACATCGGTAACTACCCGCCACACACTGCGCGGCGGAGCGGCGGCGGGCGTGGTGCTCGCGCCGCGCGACTACGCCTCCATCCGCGCGCACGTCAAGGTCGCCTCCACCGAGAACGGCATCATATTCGGCAACATCGGTAACTACCCGCCACACACTGCGCGGCGGAGCGGCGGCGGGCGTGGTGCTCGCGCCGCGCGACTACGCCTCCATCCGCGCGCACGTCAAGGTCGCCTCCACCGAGAACGGCATCATATTCGGCAACATCGGTAACTACCCGCCACACACTGCGCGGCGGAGCGGCGGCGGGCGTGGTGCTCGCGCCGCGCGACTACGCCTCCATCCGCGCGCACGTCAAGGTCGCCTCCACCGAGAACGGCATCATATTCGGCAACATCGGTAACTACCCGCCACACACTGCGCGGCGGAGCGGCGGCGGGCGTGGTGCTCGCGCCGCGCGACTACGCCTCCATCCGCGCGCACGTCAAGGTCGCCTCCACCGAGAACGGCATCATATTCGGCAACATCGGTAACTACCCGCCACACACTGCGCGGCGGAGCGGCGGCGGGCGTGGTGCTCGCGCCGCGCGACTACGCCTCCATCCGCGCGCACGTCAAGGTCGCCTCCACCGAGAACGGCATCATATTCGGCAACATCGGTAACTACCCGCCACACACTGCGCGGCGGAGCGGCGGCGGGCGTGGTGCTCGCGCCGCGCGACTACGCCTCCATCCGCGCGCACGTCAAGGTCGCCTCCACCGAGAACGGCATCATATTCGGCAACATCGGTAACTACCCGCACACACTGCGCGGCGGAGCGGCGGCGGGCGTGGTGCTACTGTACTGGAATACTATCAAGGAATCATATGACAATACAACCTCTCCTTTACTGCAAGGCTACTACTACAGTAAAAAATAACACAATAAATAAGAAGACAACAGAAAATAAGAAACTTCGTTAAAATAGTAGCAGTAATGCCATCGATACACACCCAGTGATCATTTTGCAACTTACATTCTAACATCTTAAACAATCTCAAGTTTAAAAGTTTAAATATTCATTCCTTAAAAATCTCCTTGGATCTGTTTGGATGAAGTATTCTTAAGACAAACCCATACAATCGACAAAAACTTATTTAAAAAAGATAAAATAAACATGTATAAACATTCTGCTTTTAAATCAAATTTCAAAATCTTCAAATCAAATCAAATCAAATTTTTTTATTCAAAATAGGTTCTTTACAGATCACTTTTTGAATGTCAAAGCAACTACCACCACTTCACAAGGTGTTCTCTTGATTTTAAACCTTTACGAGTTATTATTAATGAGCCACCATGGATAGCTGACTCACGGCTGAACGAACTAGCAATAAAGTGATTTATATAGTTTATTTGTGTTTCACCTTGTTTTAACCAGTGCTCTGTTAAACAAATTATATCATAATTGTTACTCTCTAAAAATAACTCCAGTTCCAGTTCCTTACTTGAAAAACCCTGGATATTCTGGTGCAATATTTTTAGAGATGAAAACTTTTTATTGCTAGTTTTATTATTACTAAATTTACCCATATGAAGACATTTATTTGAAATATGTCTCTTAATTTGCTTATTATTATTATATTCATATGAATTACTTACATAATTATTTATTGATATGTCAATGTTATTAAATGAATTACTATTTGACAATGGTTGTAAATTAAATAATTTGCCAGAGGTGCACTCTGTTGTCCTATCATTTAATTTAAATTTTCCAATGTCAAATTTAAATTATTGGATGTCAATAATTTTAAATTATTATTCTGCTCAATAGAAGCAGGTTTGGTTGCCAAGTTTTTGGCAGAAATGTCAAAATAAAATTCTAGCACAACAGCTATCCGTCTTTTATAAAATCTAGGGAGATAGTAATTATCCCCTGTCAAATAAAAATTCATACTAAACGAGTTAGTATCAATCAAATGAAATTTATTATTATTGCACATTGCAGTGTGCAAAGTCATATTTAACTTATATCTAATATCATTCTCTTCGACTGGCAAACTTTTACTATAGGGGAATGTAAACATTACAATTTCCTTTAAATTAAGTTTTAACAAAGTATCCAAGTAATGTAATAAATGCTTTTTGTTCACATTTCCCCTATTTCCTATAAAGATAACTAAGCTTGTATTATTCTTTAATTCAGTATTACATACATTATGCATAATCTCATGGAAAGATGCATTAGGCATACAATTATTTAATACTGATCGTCCCGAGAGAGAACTTAGTAAACTTCCCATGTCCTTACCAATTTAACTTGTATGTGTTACCCAGTGTACGAGGTGACGGGCGCGTCGATGGACCGCGGCGTGGTGGTGCTGAACGACATCCACATCGACATCGTGGACTACATCCAGCCCGCTGTATGCAGCGACGCCGACTTCCGACAGATGTGGGCGGAGTTCGAGTGGGAGAACAAGGTGGATATTACCAGTCCCGTAGGCGAACAAAATGGGTTTTAACAATCCCGTTGGAGAATAGGGAAGGAAACACATTTACAATTTAATTGCTTCTATTGCAAAAAGCACAAATTGTAAAAAACACCAAGAGAAAACTGTCAAAGAAAACAGGGACATGGGTTTAAGGATAAGGACGAAGTGTTTTTATACATTACTTTTTAAATATCTCAGTGTTTATGTTAATTTGTTTAATGTTTCAATTAAATTAATTTATACATGTTTTTTCAGGTGTCTGTCAACACCAATATTACAGACCTAAAAGAGTACCTTCAGCACCTATTGGCTTCTACGAATATGAAGTGTCTTACTCCTGAGAAGGTTTGTATAGTTCTTATTCTGATGTGATGTAATTATGTATTTTGGAGAAGTTAAATATGAAATTATTGTATGTCGATATGTTGACAATATTGTTGATCATCTATAAGCCATGTTGATTTATATTAATTACAATGTAATGATTGTTCTAGATATATAAAAGTAGAATGAACTTTTTTTTAACTTCTGAATACATTTAAAACCTACAAAGGTAAAATTTGAAATCAAAAATTATATCTACGATTACAGAAGAATAATGTTATCAACAATAAAGGCCTGGCCACACAGAGCGCGTATTCTAGCGCCGCGCTAGGGCGTTAGCGCTAGAAGTAAATCCTGACGCCGCCGAGTTGTATTGTACTGAGTTACTAGTAAGCCGTCACACAGAGCGCGTACGCGCGTTCTCGTACGCGCACGCGTAATTTTTCCCATACAATTACTTGCTTGTACGCAAATCTGTAAAAAAAATGCGACGCCCGGCGACAAGAACGCCGAGCGCTGGGACAGGCGTACGCGTACGCGCTGTGTGTGACCGTTCAGTAGTAACTCAGTACAACACAACTCGACGCTAGAGCGCGGCGTCAGAATTTTGTTCTAGCGCTGACGCCTATCGCGGCGCTAAAATACGCGTTCTGTTTAGTCGGGCCTTTAAAGTTCTAAATTTTTTTTAAATAAGTATGGTCGAATTTCGATTGTCAGGTGAAAATTAGTATGATTATATGCGCTAATTTGTAGCTTTGTGTTTGTGTTAGGAAAAGCTAATCGCTATGTGTTTGTATTCCTCAGGCGTTGTCAGGTCAGTGCGGCTTCATGGCGGCGAACCTGTACGCGCGCTCCATATTCGGCGAGGACGCGCTCGCCAACCTCAGCATCGAGCTGCCGCTGCACCGCGCCGCCGCCGCCGCGCCGCCGCCCGTCGTCGGACACGTGCGCATCCGCGCCAAGACGCAGGTACCCCACCCCACTCCACTGCACCTCGTAGTATAGTCTGCGCCAAACTTCTAGTCCGCTCCGAATATAGAAACGAATGGCGTCACAGTAGCAAATTGTTAATATTAGCGGGGCGAAGACAGCGCGGGACCCTCCCGGCACCCGTCCGCCGCCCGCTCTCGCCCGCGGATACATAGCTGCGTTAGTGTGCCATTATCTTACAGAGTATATGCTAATTAAACATGCACGCAACATCTTCAGAGCGGACTAGAAGTTTGGCGCGGACTAAACCAGCGACACGCCACAGTACGTACACATAGTACTAGACGCAGCTACCACATCTCACAACGTGGTAGTGTACAATACTGCTTTCACGACTGCTCTCACATTATATATAATGAAATTCCACGGCGAATACAATACAACATCACAAGCCACAGTATCCTACATCACTTTACCGTACTCCACAATCCACCCAATCAGCACCCCACGTTACTTCAAATCACGTCACAGCCTTAATCATTTCTACTGTACACCATTTTAAAAGTGTAATACTTCTACTATACTCCAGAACTACCTATATGCACTATCATCAAATGTCAACTCACTCTACCGCTCTTCACTCAGTATACCCTTGAGACCACATAACAAACATATATTCATGGATACATATATGTAATATATGTATACATGAATATATTTTTTAACTTAACTACACAAAACTACAATTACATAGGTATGTTCTGTGCATACATTTTATTTTGTAGTTAAACCACAAGATACTGAGACAAATTATATCATACTGTCATACACCGAAATAATTTAAGTTAAAACTTTCTATAATGCACTTCTTCATATAAATATCATTGATTTTGAAGTTTGTCGTAGTGCACTCGAATCTATATTTAAACACCTATCTATCCATCATCTGGCCTCTTTAAAGATCATCTACACGGACAGTACAATTTATGGTTAATTTGTTATGTACGCAACATAGCACTTGTGACATTTCAATGAAGTGCAAATTGATTAAATAGTGATAGAAAATAATAATATTATGTAGGAAGTTGGTGTCGCTGCAAAACATTCAAAGCACACTTATGTGCCCTATATTCTTGGTGCTTACACACACATCAAGCGTACACAAATACCCAGCCTTACACAGAAATCTTAACTTATTATTTAGATTCCCAGCGATCCCCGCATTGAAAGCGAAAACTTTTGCGTATCATTCATTTATTATTACTTAATTATTTTTTGATACGTCAACGACATGGATTGATTTTAAAATAGCTACATACATGTAATTTTGACGTATGGTATTTCTGCTATGTCTGCCGTCAATAAAGAGGCGGACAATTTACAATGATTAATTACATTATTTAGATATAGTCTCACTTTGCTTTCTACTTCTATCTTAGCTAAATGAATAATAAAATGTCTATATAACTATTTGGAATACAATTGGACTTTGATTTATATTTAGTTAATACACGTGAATTAGTCGAGTTGAGGGAGTTTCTTTTTATTCTACGTAACAAAGGCAAATGCCGTCTCCCTGATGTTAAACACATCCATACTCTGATAATAATCCAAAATAGGATTTGATTCATAACTGAGGTCAGCCACAGATACATAGCTACTCCCTAAGCATTACATTAGATCGCCTCGTACAGAATACATTACCACACTTTAAGTCATAATACAGTAGCACTGAACACAGCTGTTATAAGACAGAAGGTTACTTTAGTGTCCCTAGTTAAACCATACAGGATTCTATCGCCTTTGAAGTTATTACTGAAGCTGATAGATGATTTTCTAAGACGAAATGTAATATGATTCCAGGGTATGGCGCTGAGTCTGGGCGACAAGATCAACATGATGCAGAAGGCGCCGCAGCCCAAACAACAGGCGGAGGCCATTCCCGCCGCATGAACACGATAAGTGCCACTCACCGATATAATAATTTTTAATATGTAGACCGTATATTACGGACCAGATCATATACAGAAGTTCTGGTAGTATATTTAATTAGAACCACTATATCAATGTGATATAACAAAATAATAATTAAATTTCGTTATACATTTATTTTTGGTTTTCGTAAAAAAATCAGAGTAACCCAAAATATCCAAAACGAATTTTATACTCACTTATGACTACGACGATTAAATTTAAGTGCTACCAAAACATGTTTTATAATTTTTACAACTTAATAAATGTTACTTGTTCATTTTTGGATATTTTCATATAATATTAGTATATGTGGATGAAAAAGTAAATGTAATAAATGCATAAACATTAAAGAATTAAAGAAATCTTTTGTTTAATAAATATAATTCATATTTTCATAGCAATAAATTGTCGTGATCTAAGTTGGCAATCCTATCTACATTGTACTTTAGTTTATAATATTAATTTGGTAGGTTAAATTCGTATTATCTGTTTATTATTAAAATAAAATATATTATTAAAGTCTTATTACAAACACATATTTTTATTTTAACTTTCTAGCTTACTTAACATATATTTTTTAAACATCCAATCGACTACATTATTTTTAAGTTTTTATTTAGTCATGGCCATCAGAATGACATGTCGTACATGAATGAGTACATGTTTAATACATATTTTATACTTGCAACAAACTTTTTGAATCCATTATAGTATAAAGTTTGTTCCATTTTATTATTTTTATTAGGTGGGTAAAGTCCATAATAGAAAAAATGTATATATAAAGTAACGCATATCTCATAATTTATTTACAAAACCTCTCATACACAACTCACAGTAAATAAAACACATGTGCCTTATGAAATAAATTAGTTTATTGGCGCCATAGTTGTTGTGACGCAACGCGTATAAAAGTTCATGTTCCGTAACGAATGGTTCAACAGTATAAATAATAAAAATAATTTATAATAGCAATAAGTTAATGGATTGGTTACAAAACAGTACAGCCGACACAGCGGCGGGCTTGCCTCGTCTGGAGTGGCCTGGATCCTGAAACAGGAGATAGGGTTAGACATTGTTTGACAAAATAGCGAATGAGTGCATAGTTCATATGATAGTAAGTGGTTATTGCTCCGTATTGACTGACACTTGTACATATCGCTGCTTTGCAAGAATAACACCACAACTCAAAATTCATTTTTCTGTTAAAGGTACAATTTAATCCAAAATATTTCCTATTTTAAGGTCTAACTGTACTGTGGTTACATATGCCTGTAGCTACTCATATCCGTATCTTCCCTTATTTTAACTTCATTTATTAAAAAGATCTCGAAACAAAAACATTGTTTAATTTTAAACTGATTCCCCTGGAAAATTACCCTTTTTTGGGTAGTGCCAATATTCTTGCAAAGCAGCGATACGTAGTGCAATCGGAGATATTTTTCAGTGGCAATTAAGAATCTTTACAACGTCCACATATATTCAGTAATAGATTAGTAAATTTTTTAGTTAAGCCGGATTTAGATCTGAGGCCTCTTTCCCTTTTCGAATTGAAGTTCCTATTATTTGATAGTAAAGGAAGATATTGCAAGGAAATTAAAGTGCTTATGGTTCACCATAATATTATAAAACTTATATCATCATAAGTATATCAATCGTGTGATGAGTACGTATGTGTCTATCCGGGGCCCTCACACTTTAAATGTATGTACCGTTCATCAGTGAACCAATCATGTTAGCTATTGTTTAAAGAATAAAATCCCTTACTTATTCCTCCTCCTCTTCTTCTTCTTCTTCCTCCTCCTCTTCTTCCTCTTCTTCCTCCTCCTCCTCCTCGACGACCTCCTCGACCTCCTCCTCGGGCTCGGGCTCGAAGGTGGGCTCCTCGTCCTCCTCGACCTCGGCCTTCACGTCCTCCTCGCCTTCGGGGGACTCGGGCTCGCCCTTCTTCTTGCCGGGCCTCTCGCCGAACCATTTGGGCAGTCTCGCTATTGGGACGGTCAGGTTAGGTTAAGTTACGTTAGGTCTATTACAAGGACGATGTCCGTATGTAAGATTTAATGCTGTCGAGGCCACAGAATAATGCCAAAGCGTACCCGTTGCCTCTACACTTGCGCAATAAAAATCTCTGGAGTTTTAGATGAAAGGAGTCCGGTATAACTCTCCGTTGCTCCCTCCTACCCTCAACTTTATGTATGTTACATAAAGGATTAATGTGCAAAATTTGTGCCTCTAGCTAGATCCACGAGTATTAGCTGTGTCGTCATTAAGTGAGCTGGAATTAGTTTTATAAGTACTAAGATGTGTCTACAAGTTTTTCAAATATACTTTATGTTATATTTGCTATTTGAAATATTTCTATGATCTATATATTAACTGTTACTAGAGTGAGCGGTATATGCCATGTTAACTAAACTAGACATATATCAGTAATTCGGTAATCGATATGTTACAAGTCGAGAATCACTAAATCTATTCATGAAACAAAGTAATAATCTGGAACAGAATAGTTATTATTATTCTATAACTATATACATAAATCTATATAAATATTTTTATTTTATATTTAAATTAAATTAGTATTTACTATGTTTTTCAATTGGTAGCTTGTGTCGAAATTTATTTTAATGGTGATTTAGTTACTTTCTTGTGAATTAAGTTCTTGTTTTAAATATAAAAAGTGACAAGTATAAAACCTGTGTATTTACATAACATTAAAAAAAATAATGCAATTTAAGGGATTGACTAACATTCTCATTCCGAAATAAGAATTAAGATTCTAGTTCAATTTCCAAGGCTTGACAACACGAAAATATATTTATGAAATATTATTAATGTCAATTTTTGTATTATAACAACATTTCTTAAAACAAAGTTGTCAAACCCTGGAATAACATTTCGAATCATTCTACATTACTTACCCTTTTGCCTGCCTCCGAACTGCTCGGCCCTTTCGGTCCACACCTTCTCAAGGAAGTCCTTGTTCAGTTTTTCTAGGTCCTAGGGGAATTGTTAATACAAGGTTGAATACCATACCATAACAAGTTACCAAAAGACAATGATTGTCAGGGAAACATTCATCAATCGAGGATACAAATGACTTTTGGGAACCTGCCAAATTAATTTATGTACAAATATTTTAGATTTATTTTTAACTTTACTTCGTCTTTTGTTTTAGAAATATTTTATTTAATTTGGCAGTGATAGATGTCGTAAGGGACGATCGGGTCTCAAGACTCGGGCAAGACCATGCCGCGAAGACATGCTTTATTTCGGGGTACAAATGTCGGGCGTCACACATGGAACCATCTGTTCGTGGTTCGCTTACTTTTTGTGCGGTTCATCCACTCGTCCATCTTCTCCTTCCAAGTCTTATCCAATATTTCGGCCACTATAGTAGAATAGCCCTGTTTAAATACCAATTTAATTAAACTCACAAGTTATGATTGGTGCTTTCCCTTTCAAATATTGATAAACATATGTGATTACATTCTTAAGTCGGTTTAAATATAGGGTTTTCTCGTATTAGCTATTTGTTTTCGGAGATAAAATTACGTTGATGTCTTAAAGCCAAACATATCGCGTATCGATGACAGTGATTGATTACATCAGCTCATTTCCCGGCGACTCAGAGCGTAGGAATGCTTGCGCCAACGTTTGGCACGAACACTGTTCCGCCCACTACGTGTTTATTACAAAGCGCTTTTAGCTTTTGTATTTTACTAGCTCTGCATAAGTTCGTTTTCCCATCTTATTAATGAACTGGGATTACAACCCCTTTTATGATGGTCATAGCATTCTGCTCACACCTATGGAAGGTCTGCAGTGTACTCCAACACGCTGAGGCTCGTGTAGACGCCAACCCATGTTAATTGTTTTCAAACAACAGGTGACAAGAATTAACAATTGCTATCTGATGATAAAAACCCTGACCAATGGTATAACGTGCCCCCTAAAGCACGGCGGTGCTTACGGAGTTTAACGGTCAGTGGTCACGTATTATTTAAATTTGTAGAAATGACATGATCTACAAGTGGCAAGGCTACATTCGTTTCTGATATTTTCTTGTGATATCGTTGAAGTATTTAGTACTATACTTACACCCTCGAATAACTTCTTTTTGTCATCGTAAGACCGTGTGTCGACACGCCTTTCGTACTTGGACGCTACTTGAATTTTGGGCTGAAAATAATATTTTTCATTGTAAATATTGAAATAATAATAATGAGTACGGAAAGGATATGTAGTTTTCGTTATAAAGAGTACTTACGGGGTGCTTGCCTGTGAGTGCCTCGGGGTCGAGACCCTTTTTGAGGGCCTTGTGTCTCAACTGTTGCTTCTGTCTTTCTTTGAGCTCTTTTAACTGTTGGGAAAAATAAAATTTATTAGCTATTTCTTCAAACGCCTGTTAAGTTAGTCTGTTTTCTTATATAAATCTCCAATCTCAATTGAACATACATATCTAAAAATGGTTAAACACTTGTATCATAGTTTTTTGTGCAAGTATATTTAACTTTTGGAATTACATTTTTTTAAGAATCAATTTCTGATAATCAATTATTATTTATAATTCAAGTTAATAATAGTTACTCACGTCGTAGTCCTGTCTCTTTTGCCTCTCCTCGAGATCGTACTTCTCTGTCTCGAGCTTGACGATGCATTCCCACAGTTCCGTGGCCTTTTGTCTGAGCTTGTCTACGGAAAGACCCTCGATGTTCAAAGGCTTGATGCGGATGGACAGCGAGATCTTCTTCTCCTCCTCCAACTGCTCCTTGGTCTTATTGCGCTCAAGTTGGGCGTTGCTAAGGCCAAACTGGAAGGAAATTTACTTTTACTAATTGTGTCACTCTTTTTGATTGTTAAATAATCCATAGTATTTACTTTTAAGATATCTTCTAGGCTTTGAATCTTAACCCCGTCGCAACGATTGTCGTTTCTTCATTGTTGACGTAATCGTCAATTGACGTTTTCGCAAATTTGCTTTCTAATTTACATTTGTTGTCTAAGACAAATATTTAGTTATTAGTTACGTTCTTTTAATTCATTTTATGGCTGTATTCACATCTAGTTATGGTCCTACTTACGTTATCGCTCTTCTTCTGGATAGTGAAGTTAGGTCCGGTCTTGCTGGCCTCCTTCATCGCCTGGAGCATAGCCTGGCGTTTCTTCTCGGCCTCCTCGAGTCGCTGCCTCTTCTCTTCAATGTCACGCTGTTTCTTCTCCTCGATCTCACGGATCCTCCTTTCTTCTTCTTCCTTCTTCTTCTGAGCGAGGCGCTTCTCTTCTTCAGCGCGAGATACCTGTTGGTGTGATAATTTCATTTAATACACATTTTTCTATATTCTACCATATATATTTCCACCACGAAACAAATAAGTAAAATACACTCTTCAGTAAATAATCGTGATCGACCCGTTTTTGTCCCGTTGCTGGACTCAGGTCTCCTTTGATAATGAGAAGATGATTTTACGCCAATATGGTGAGTCTTTAGCCTTTTTATTGATAGGCTTATTTTTGGCCTCAATTACACTTGATGATAAGTGATGAAGTCTAAAATAATGTGTGTTTGTTGAAAAGGCTCAGGTTTTCCTCACCTTGCGCTTAGCCTGCTTCTCCTTGAGGCGCTTGAGCTCGTCCTCCTCCTTGGCTCGCTGCTTGCGCCATTCGTTAATGTATTCCTTCAACTGCTCGTCCAAGTCCGACCGCTTCTGGTCTTGACGCTGTTCAAACAAGCAAATGTTTAAATGACAAATCTAGGAAATTATTTTATAATTTTGTGTCTGTGATCGAAGGTGTTTATAAGGTTTTGTCTTACTAATGCGCGAACATTGCCATTCACGAACATTTATAACTTTCGAATTCGAATACTCGAGTTTACAATTTTATCATCCGTTGTTTCGATAAAATTATATATTGTGATGATGAAGATTAGAAAAGATGTTTTTAATTTAAATTAAGCAGTGAGCTTCAGTAGAATTATTTTATTCCATGTTAATAGAAGAAGAACTAATTCAATTCATATCCATTTCATAGATTATCCAAACAATAAATATTGAATTTACCTTGATGAATTCTGGGTCTCCTTCACCCCTGAAAAATGAAGAGGCTCGGTAAATATTTTGCCAAATAACTATACGTTGGTTAATGTTAGAGACCGTCGCGTCGACGGTTCACAATACATATATAGCGGCTGTTACGGTGAAATATTTTATCGAATTTCGTTATGAATAACACAATTCAGCTTTTAGCTTAACAGTGTTGCTGTATTTTGTTAAATATAGTGTCTGATTGGTTCTTGTACTGGTGTGTATTGTATATTTAAGTTAACTCTCCAAATACTTATGTTATTTTGTGAACGGATTATTCATTTTAAAATGACATTACATTTGTATATGTACGTGTAAGAACATATAATAATATCACGTGTCACATACTATGTATGTTTGTGTTTGTGTTTCTGATATTGTCAATGTCTAACAAAGTGTCGGTTTAACATAAATGACATGATATTACGTACCAAGGACAATGGTATACATATATTATTTATTATAACATTATTGTATTACAGGGCGATCATGCTTGCATGTCATGCTACACCTGTCATGCAATTATTTGGGAATAAGTCAGAAGGACTTCACAAGTTTCCCATTGACCGACATATCGATTCTTTTCTAAACGGCGCGGGCGCAGCGTAAAATGAATTTCAAAAATAGAACGCCTACTTAATAGTTAAATATAGCATCCGACCACTGTGCGAGTTTTATATGTTCACTGGACGGTCATCTGGTCGGATGCGATAAATCTGGAGGATTGAGCACATAAAGAAACATGCGCCCGGGCCTTATTGAGTTAATGAGAGGATTACATAGTTAGTGACACCACAGAGAGCGGTGCAACTTACGCGATCGATGGTCTACTCCTAGAAACAGAAAATAACAATCAGCCTCTACTACATTGTACAATATACCACTCAGTATCTCAAAATAAAGATAGAAAAAAAATAAGCGGTGAGATGATTATTTTGCGCATCCAGAATAAATAATTCGTTAAAAGCCATCCTCATGGTTTTAGAAATTTGGATATTTTATGTGAAGACGCTGGTCCACCCAGTGCAGTAGATTAATATCGTTGCCAATCATAGCTCTTGCATACCCATCTCGAGGCCACAATCCATCGACTAAAAGCGAAGCGTAAAAAGTATATTCGTCTTGTGTTGATACTTACTCAGGTTTAGGAGCGGGCCTTCGCGGAACAACGTCGACAGCGTCCGGAGAAAAGAAAATTGCACATGATTAGAAATTGTGTAAATATTCCAAATATTTAACCATTTATAGAAAGCCGAAGATGTTAAGCCCAACGAGACACACGACAGGATTTAGTCCATACGACGAAGAGATCAGAGACGGATCGTACCGCTGACCTCTCCGAACAGATCATTGCTGACCGAGTGATAATGGGGTTACGTGGATGTTTTGGTATTAGATAAGCAGAATACAGCGGCTGGACGGATCCACTAGTTTGTTATCTGAAAGCAATGGAAGTGGAGTCTTAGCACTATAAGCGTTATGTAGACGTCTAAACTTAGCCTAAAGAGCGAAGTGAGTGCAAGTGTCGGATCAACCAAAAGGGCACGCCACTTACTTCCTGCAACAAAAGAGAGAATAGGAGTTGGTGAAGGCGTGCAGCAAACCCAAGTATCGGGAGCAAGTGTCTGGGGCTCAAACCTGCTACGCCTAAATCACACTTGATGAGCGTTCATAATTTAGGAGAAAGTCTATAAAACTATGCTTCCCTTGATAATGAGAGATTGGCGAAGGCAAAGAGACCAGGCCCAGAAAAGCTGAATCAAAAATCAAACTGAGGGTGTCTAAGAGTCAGATTTGGAAAGAAAGACTGTCGAGTTGACTAAAAACTTACGTCTCCGGAACTTCTTCTTCTACTTCCTCCTCCTCGGAGCCACTGTGGGAAACACATTGTTTATATTTAAACACAAGGAGTACACAGGGTAGTGTTTCTATTCTAAGTGACTGTGGTAAAGGTTTCAAATGTGTTAGTTAACTTGACATGAAACAAAAACTAATACTAAACATAGAGGGTTGCTATGTATGTTTAAAAGTGTTATGTAAAGTAAATTGTGTAAAATGTCATAGTTATGTTTCCAAATAAAATCAAGTTCATCGATGACTTCTTCAGTTATTGCCGCTTATCCATCCTCTGCCTAAACATATACTCACGAGTATTCTTCCTCGTCAGACATGGTGATGGTTTATTAAATCTGGAAGAGAAATGAAAGCTTGGTAAGTCTTAATGCTTTATTTATAAGACGTCAAACATCATCTTTATCATCGTTACGGGCTATTTATAACTTGGCAAGCAAACGTGCTGCATGTCGATATTGTTTACAATCAAATCGATCGGATAGTCTTTGGCTGCATTTCAAAATTATAAACCGCCGCCTTACATTTTACTTCCTATAAATATTAATCAGGTCACGAAGCACTACATTCATCTATGACACTCATAATAAAATGTGTGAAACGGAATACTGGCCTAAATATTTTTATCTTGATCTATTAGAATTATTTTTAACTAAATAACTGCAATATTATTTTATGAAATATAATTTGAGTCTGTCTTAATTGTCTACTCTCGATTATATACTTAAAAAAAATGATGCATTGTTAAAGCCTTCATTGCAATCTTGCAATAATTTATTTGATATCACTCTGTTGCATTGCTTATGACATATATACAATGCGTCATAAGCTTTTACTTCGGATTAACAATAGTACAGAAGAAATGTAGTCCGACTAAAGTACCTTGTAAAACTCCGTTTAATTTATTGAGCTTTAGGTACATTTATTTATTGCAATTTAATAAGTTAATAAATTTTGGCAGCAATGTTGCTCTGAAAACCGATATGTGTCAGTGGCAGCAATTAATTTTTATTGTTTATTATGCATTTACCGACCAGTAATCGAATCAAATGCACGTGCCAAGCGTTTAATTATCATTCCTCATTTCAAATCGTATCTCAATTTAGTTTGATATCGAGTTTAACGATTTATTACTAAACGCTTATAGATGAATTTATAATGTATTTAGCAAGTGCATACAGGTAATTGGAGCATTTGTGTGCCAAGGAAGAAACGTCGATACATTAATACGTTGATTTTAAATGAAACGTGACTGGAACTTGTAGAACATTTAGCAGCATATTGTTTACGAAGTGGTTATTTTCGGCCGGTTTTATCTTTCCTACCATTAAACACACCTACGGGCGCGCGTTGGCAGCCGTTCAAAGAAAGTGTAAAATTGGATTGCGCGTTCCTAGCGATGTCGCCCAGCCGCGTTTTCGCAGAGCTACCGATTTTTACGGAATTTAGGGAATTCTTTTATGAAATATGTTATGTTCGATTCTTTGAGATTTACTTTTGTTCATTTTTTGTATATGTTTACATTTTATTATGATGTTTTGAATTAATTAAATAATATTTTTAATGCGTGGCATATAAGAAATGACATATACAGAAATAATAAATGTTGATAGGTATATTATTTAACGATTTAAATATACTAAAAAGAGATAATTAAATAATAAAAAACACAATAATATTAACAATATTTACTGTATATTCTATTATTAAAATTTTAATATCAAGTTGTCTTCTTCAAAAAATATTTTTCATCAAAATTTAGTTTACTTGTAAAAATCAAGCAGTTTTAAAAGTTTAATTAGGAAATAATTTTACTTCTTAAATACGGTATCAAGTACAAAGTTACAGTTTTTACAATAATATATTAGGTATTTGTATTCTCATATTATTTGTGGGTCTTTTGCATACTTAATTGAATGTGTCATTTTTAGGTGACAATTAAGTAAGTATTTGCAAAAGGTAATATTCTGGTAATTTGTCAAATCTTTTCTGTTTTATTTGTAAATGTTTTTTTGGCTACGTAATTTGTGTTTTACATTTTCTTACATTTAATATCAAAAAATATATTTTAAGGAATTCTAAGTGAGTTGTGTACAGTGTGTAGTGTATATATCGTGTATAGCGGTCTCATTAATGTACAACGGTTTGGTGCACTGAGAACGTGTAAATTCATGTAATGGGTGTTACTGCACGCGCGGTGCGGTAACGTTATCCGCGCTATACATGGATTTTCTATTTCCGCGCGCCGCAGCCGCACCAAATTGGCACACTCCACGCGCGAGTATTTTTAGATCTCACAACAGTCCATGTAGCGGATGCAACTTAACTCCCAAAACGGCTCTAAACTTTTTCCAGGTTTCCGAACGCACTAAGGGCTCCTACACACTGTACAAGGCACACACTCCACTACACGGCGCGGCACTTACGTCGCACGGGTTGAAGGCGGTCACTCAGTCACACACTGCTCCGAGCGGCAGCACAGCGACGTTGGAATGTGGAGTCCGCGGCGACCGGGGCGGCTCTGGCCGAGCGCGCGGCGGCGCGAGCGCCCGCTCCCCCCGCGATATATTTAGCCACGGTCATTTTTGAGCCGATCGCAGCCAGCTCCGGTTTCTGCGGAGCGCCTAAAGCTCCGCGGCCCGCTTGCAACCGGACGTGCTAGGACGCGAAGGGCGTGGCTGCGGACCTTATCCTACCAAATTACTTTTTAATTACGCTCAAAATATTTACAGCCGCTTGTATACCAGATACATTCAAATAATATTTTTAGATCATTCACATTCTCCTAACTTGGAATTTTATCTTTCGTTCATTCTTTGATACAGAGTCGATGACGAGTGCTGGATCATTTTCAATTAATATTATCCAACTTAAATCAATAGTGGATTTGATTATTAGTTATCTACCTTTTTGTAACTCCCCGAAATCCAGGCATGTAATGCTAATACTGGTTTCGATGAATGAGGTTGACTCTTTCTTCCTCTACCTCAGGTCGGTGTCGCTGGCACATCGCCAAATAGGTATTATTGTAACTGGATGTTGCTTTTCCTATTGTATAATACAGGTCTATGTGACTTCACAAAGATGGGTATATATTATTCTTAAGTTGTATGAAAAAGTGAACATAAAAATAATCAAAAATGAGCATTTGTTGTACCTGTATTTATAGAATCGTCTACTAAAGGTTCTCAATTTGCGGGTGATCACATCCAATTGTCTTTAGAAGTTCGAGAGGCGTCCTTATACTGCTGCTATGAGACATTTTTTGTAAAATATAGGAGTGGCAGACGAACATGCAGTCCACCTGATGGTAAGCGGCTAGTACCGCCCATGAACATCTGTAATCAACCCCAGATAGCATTAGATATTCCTATTAGATTAAGCTGGAACGCCTCGGAAAAGTATGTCTCCCTTACCTACCCTTCAAACCTGAACACAGCAGCGCTTAACATAACTGTTATTAGGCAGAAATATGTGTAGCGATGGAGCATCACACTCACACTGGTCAGCAAGAACCATTTCAATTAAAGAGAGTAATTTTTTATTAGGGGTATACATAGGCGAATTAGAATACTATTACATACACTTTCTCTCAATTTATTGATATGCATATTGGTAGGTACTATTATTAAAGATGAACTGCAGCTAATGACTAACTGTTCTATTTATATCGTTTTGTTTACGTTCCGGATAATGTTAGGTAGGTGAATATCCTAACAGAGCGAGCCAAAGGCTCTGGGCACGGGTACCCCTGCACAAATGGAGACTTGGAACATACACCATCACGATGTTCCTGTGTAAGTGGTGGTGATAGTGAAGAAAGTTACAGGTGACCAACCTGGATCTAGATCAGAATCTGCTATCTACAGATAAAACAGGAACGTGCCTGTAGAAGCATGGTAGCGCGTATGAAATTTATTCACAAGCGATCACGCTACTTCCAATCTATGAAACTGTATATATTATTTACGCTCTACATTATATAAAAATGTAGAATTGTTCACACGATAGGGTTCATATTGCATAGTGGCATTCACGCCAAATAGGACATGATGAAATTTATAATCAATCTATTATGGCCCTATTTCTTGACTGGGATCTGCTCTTAGAAGGATAATAACTTGGCACTAATGTACCACATAATGGGCTGACTGAAGGTGGTGGTTTAATTCAGTGTATGAGAATGAATTCTCACGATATGTTAAGTGTGCGTTGGATTATGGTCATCTTTTTGTTTTGTTTTTAAAAAGTCCAAAATTGGATGGATCCTACCGGTGGCATGCTATATTCCTACTTTTTTTTATATGTAACCTAACGATAAGGCAGACTGGCTACCTGATGGAAAGCAGTCACCGTCACCTATGGAAATTTGCAACACCAGAGAAGTCGCCTATGCATCGCCGGCTTTGAAGGTGAGCTCTTTGCACCCCTCTTGAAGAGCCCCATGTCATAGTCCTGAGGGAATACCTCAGGAGGAAATTCATTCCATATTTTGCACGTACGCGGCAAAAATGAACGATCAAACCGAACCGTGGAAGACCGCCACGGGTCCAGTTGATGTAGATGGAACTTCATCCTTCGGCGAGTGGTGCGATAAAGAAAAGGCGACGTAGGCACCAGATCAAACAGTTCCTCAGAACACTCACCATTGTAAAGTTGGTAGAACACGCAGAGGGAACCTATGTCCCTCCGCAGGCTTAAGGGTTCTAACCGATCAGAGATCGCTGGGTCATCGACGATTCGCACCGCGCGTTTCTGTACGTAGTCAAGCGGGTTAAGCTGGTATTGTGGTGCCCCTGCCCAGAGATGCGAGCAGTACTCCATGTGGGACCTCACTTGCGCTTTATAAAGCAGAAGGAGTTGCCCCCCAGTGCAAATACTCCTTGGCTCTGTTCAGGACGCCCAGTTTCTTTGAAGCCAACTTGGCTTTAACTTCCAAATGACTCCGATACTGCAAGTCACGCGAGATGTCAACTCCCAGGATCCCTACACTTTTACCAATGGTGAGCGGGGTACTTTGGAACTTAGGCGCTATGACGAATGGGGGTTTTTACTACTAAGTTTATATATGGACAACATAAGTTAAATCGATATTTATTATTATAAAAAAATATTCCCGAAGCCTGCTGATAGCTTTAACCATTGCCATTGCTAAAGTATCATCCGTTATTATTAATACTCAATCTGTCCAAGCACAGTATATGGATATACAGTAATTTAACTCTGCCCTGACCTTGAATTAGATACCTACGGTTGCGCTGGGCACGGTAACGCGTTAGGGCTGCCTGCCTACAGTTTTTAATTACATCTGCATACTTTACTTTCTTTTTAATTTTTTGATTGTAAATGTTGTATTTTTTTATTTAAACAAATGAATGCTATAGTTAATTATATAGAAAGTGTTGAATGAAAATGCATGTTATGTTTTTTAATATGTATATATTACGTAATAGAAACTATTTTTATAATTGGGTACTTGACAGTTACAACAATAAAATATGAAATATGTTCGACATGATAGCTTATAAATTAACATAAATTATGCAAAATTTAGTTTAATTTTTATTACAATATTAAATAATAATTTTAATTAGAGATGCGCCGAATAGTGGTTTCAGCGAATTTTACCGTAAAAAGTCGAGTCTATTTCAAAAGAACAAATACTAAAGCTTTTGATAAAATTATCTAATTCCTTTTTCAGCCGCAGTAAATACTTAATATTTGACGCTCTTTCTAGTTTTGGTGAAAATACCGCGGAAATAGGTGACTTTACCTTATATGCACTATCAAAATGTCGAAATATGCATGCAAATATGCACTAAAAAGGGCAAAACATGGCCAATATATGCGCTATTAGATTAACATTGTAACGCACTACAGAATAGGGCCCCTACAGAATAGTCCCTCGGCGGCATATCGCGCGAACAAACGGGTGCCGAAAGGCCGCTAAGCCACGCCCTCAGCCTTTGTTGCGCCGCGCGACGACGAATAAATACGACGCGTGCGTTGTGCAAGCAAGCCCTTCGTTTATCAACAGTTTCGAGTTTTATTTTGCGCGGGAATAATAAAAGTTGTAAATTGGTCGAAGAAATAGTTTTATTCTATTAATTCAGAAGAGGGATAACCTCAAATAACAAGCTCTGACACCTGTCTACTGAACCAAAATTACAACAATCATACGTATTTTTTTAAAATACCAAATTGTATTAATTAAAAACTAATCTAATTTAGTAGTAGTAGTAGTACCTAGTAGATTAAGTATCTAGTATTAACATAAAAATCATTGTAATTGTCTTACCTTTCGGAGTTTCCAGGCAGTTTAAAAAATGTTATATCTGGATGTGTTATTGACGAATTGAAGCAACCAAAAACAACACAATATAATCTATAACTTTTCTTCGCCATATTATTCTTGAAACAACAAAATATCTTACAAAACCGTCACATCACCCGCTCGTCACCGTGGCACATTCACGAATGTTCGTGTACCGAGTTAGTACCGGCCCGAGGCGAGTAGGCGTGGCTTGCGTTTCGTGCGTTTGTATGAAGATAAAATACTGTATATCCTTATACTGTGGTCCAAGTTTCGCGATCAGTTTTAAAACTTGTGAATTGTCGATGTTTGAAAGGTAAATCAGTTGATATATTGGTTATTAATACCAGGCGTATATAATAATGATTATTCGGAGGTAGCATACCACTTCGCCTCAGGTTTATTAGAATTATTTAAAAATACCATTATCTTTTAAACTGTTTGTTTTAAATTCATTAATTTATAGACGAAACAAAACATGTCGTGATGGTAAATGTCTGGTTTTAGTGGTTTTGAAATTGTCAGTTGTCACTGTCAAAAGTGTCAAACGTAACCAAGTTTGAAAATTTGAACAAAATATAGTTTGCCGCTATTTATTTATTTACATTACTTTTATCTTGCAATTATTAATTCTAAATAATGGCATATACTTAAATAGTGTTTATATTAATATTTATTATCAGTAAAAAAATGAATTCACAAAGCAAAACTATTATGCATGGTCTTTCCACACCGAAACGAAGACGACTGGGAACAGGCAGAATTATACGGAGTAAGGATGGTTGGAGAGAAAGCTTCATAGCCAACAGCACTCCTATCACTCAACAGATCGCTTCTGCGTTGTTGAAGACTCCAGAAAGGTGTGAGTCTCCACTGCCATGCAACCAAATAGAGTTCATGCGGGATTCGGGTAACAATTCGGTATGTAGTGACATTCCCTGCTCCCCTGGTATCGAAGATTTAAGCGATTTTCAGAATTGGAAGTCTCTTTATGCGAACAAGAGCAATGTTTGTGAGAGGGCCACACCTAGAGATTTTGTGGACGATAATGAAATAACAGATGAAATGTTTCAATCAATGTTAGAGCTAAAACAGAGTCAAAATCGTAATGCAGTAGCCACAGAGGAGTTTATACAAGAAGTGGAAGATGCATTTGATGCTGTAAATCAATCTATTACTCACAACTTAGATAATGAGCACCAAGACAACTTATTTGACACAAAAGATTCCTTTCTATTAGATATTCAAACTGGTATTGTTGTAGAGGAAAATAACCATACAAGAGAAGAGGCTAATCAAGCTAAATCAAAGATAGAACTACAAGATGCTAATAGTAATAACTTTTATGGTCTGCCACCCATTACCAGAGGTTTATTCCAAACATTCAGAAACATAGAGAAGTTTTATGGTGAGTATAAATTTAACTATTATGATCTCCCTCCCAAAGAAATACGGCTACAGCATCAGTAAAAAAGGTTATAGAAAGAGCTCTTTGAAGCCAGTGATGCAGTGGCAACTTTTCTGTTGTTGTGAATGTTTGAAGGATATGGTGATGATTTCCCATTAAAAAGCCGTCATCTGCCTTATAGCTATGTTTTCATAAGGTTATTGTATGGTAATGAAATTTTAACATTAAAAGCCCTCTACGCTTTTCTTTAGACTGGCAAGAAGAATGCCTTAACTTGGATGCAATCAAGGAAAGGCAAAACCTGATCTATGCTTTACCAACAAGTGGTGGCAAGACCTTAGTGGCCGAGGTCCTGATGCTGCGAGAAGTTCTCAACAGGAAGCACAATGCTCTCTTCATATTGCCATTTGTAGCTATTGTGCAAGAGAAGGTATGTTTTGTGGTAACTAATTTATCAACAATTTAGGTTACAGTTTTCATACCTAACAAAAATCTCTTAGGATATCTTAGATTTAAAAAGGTGTCCCAAAATCTAATTTATAGTTGATGTTATATTATTTGTTCAGAAAATATTATTAAGTTTGAACAAAATTTAAAATGTTTATTTTCTTTATTATTTTATATTGGCATTTTTGAATATCTTAGGATATATGTTTACAATTTTAGATATGGGCTCTCTCCCCATTTGCAGTACAATTGGATTTTTTAGTGGAGGAGTATGCAGCTGGTAAAGGTCACCTGCCACCCAAGAAGAGACGCAAGAAAAACAGTATTTATATAGCTACCATTGAGAAGGGACTTGCTTTGGTCAGGAGTTTGATGGAACTGGATAGACTGCATGAAATTGGGCTCATAGTGGTGAGATAAACAAAACTTTATTTTATTTCGTTGGATAAATCTTCAGAAATTATAATTGTTAATGTTTCTGGTTTTATTTACAGTATAATTATTGAATATTTCTTTTAGAACAATATTGCTTTTGGTAAAGCACTAGAGAACATAGATTTGTTGCTTCACTTTAGAAAAGGGAATTAAAATGTGGGCAATA
The DNA here is from genome assembly GCF_041222505.1 of Epargyreus clarus. NCBI lineage: Eukaryota > Metazoa > Arthropoda > Insecta > Lepidoptera > Hesperiidae > Epargyreus > Epargyreus clarus. The sequence continues at coordinate 16,229,808 of NW_027332230.1, forward strand.
TAGTTTGAAAAATTGTGTAAGAAATATTTCTAATGCATAATTGTATATTGTTTATAGGTGGATGAGTTACATTTGATAGGAGAGCCTGGGCGCGGGGCAACACTCGAAATATTGTTAACTACGGTACTTGTTGCTGACAGTGAGTAACTGGATTTTTATTTATTCAGCTGTAACATTTAATATTGGTTTATAGTAATCAAAGTTGATATTTGTTAATAGGATCATAGTCATAATATTTTGTAATAAAATAAATTTACAATAATGTATTTAATACAATGATATTATTATAAATGTAAAAAAATTCAATGTGATGTGATAGTCAAGTGCTCCATGGACATCTGTAGTTTCTGTAAATTCTACTTGAAGTTGAATCTTTGAACTAGAATGTAGCACTGTTTAATATTACAGGTGGTTTCACTTCAAACAATGTAAGATTCTACCACCCTGAATTTTTATTAATATGCTTACAAGTAAAACCATTAAATTGCTTCTTTTCTACAACCATCACATAACCAAAGATTGAATTGTCTATCTCTTCTCTAGAGAACATCCAAATAGTGGGCATGAGCGCGACGATCGGCAACTTGCCCGACCTGGCCCAGTTTCTGCGCGCGGCGGTGTTCCAGCGGCAGTTCCGGCCGGTGGAGCTTCGCGAGTACGTGAAGCTGGGCGACACGCTGCACCGCCTCGTGTACGGTGCGCAAGGCCTAGAGGTGGTGCCCGAACGGCAGCTGGTTTACGATGTTAGTGACGTCATAATTCATAAAGATGGTATAGACAACTATAACCACAATCACCAACATCATTATCACATCAGCAGTAGTACAATTATTACGACCACAACAACACGCACTGCTACACCAACACAACTATGGTTCCTTAGGAAACTTTAATACTTCTATTAGATAGATAAGTTTGAAATATAAAAGGGTGCAATCAACAAAAAACTTACAAATATGTGATGTATATCTTCTACTTCAACATTTAAAAATTCATGATCATTATTACTATCATCTCATTATAGAATATGCATTACATCCAAATGGTGGAGATCCATAACGTGCGATCAAGCTAGACTCCTATTTTGTTTAGATTTTACGTTAGAATATTTTGTATCGTTTCTGTAGTATTCGCCAGCCGCGACTAGCCTAGACCCTGACATGCTGGGCGGGCTGGTGGCGGAGGTGGTGCCGGCGGACTGCTGCCTCGTGTTTTGCCCCACCAAGCGAAACTGCGAGAATGTTGCGGCCTTGTTGTGCAAATTGCAGAGGAAGTAAGCAACACCTGATATATATATTTATTACTAACATAATTATAAATATTATGATGAATAAAATAATGTTTACCGCTAAGTAATGTTAACTTATTGTGTTCTGCCCTATTGGTGGGCTATTTGATAGAAAATTCACAGGAATCTGAAAAGTTAAAAATCGTAAATATTATTAGTACAAATACTCATTTGGATAGAGTAAATTAAGAAAATAACATACGTGACGAGGGTCCTGTTTACACAATTACGATTTTCGCTTTCTTCCATCACAGATGGAAGAAAACGAAAATCATATACAATAGAATATAATTTAGTAGAGTTTTTAAGTACAATACTGTCGTTAGAGAGATGCTGTCCCACCGTGTAGCGGAGCGCGCGGCGTTGTCCAGTGCCTTGCGCGCGGAGGGTGGGAGCGGCGAGCTGGCGCGCGCTGTGCGCTGCGGCGTGGCGTGGCACCACGCCGGGCTCGGGGGCGACGAGCGCGCGATGCTCGAACACGCATTTAGGTTACTATGGATCTCTATTTTATTAGCGAGTGTTTTTTTTATGTTTTAATGTAACGAGAATGAATTAGACGAGTAACTCGGCGAGCAACGACATATAATTATATAATGAAAACTCGACATTATGCTGAAAATGCTCAAGCCTCCTGCAAGTACTGATGAGTATTTTATTTGTATCTATACGTCGTATTAGGTAATTCTATAGTAGGTTTAAAAAACTTTTTATTTTTTATTTAAAGGTACTTCAAATAGTAAGAGTGTAATACTAAATAAACACAATAGAAAATAAACTATGAAAATGCTTAGCAATGTAATCATGGTTTGGCGTCTTGAAAATATATTTTTTTCACCTTTTGCCATGTTACTCGTAATTTCGCGATTTTATCATACAAAATAAATAAATAAAAAAATATTGCGGTATTGTCTCAAGTTTACGTATAGAACACTTTTTACGTGGCTATCTTTTTATCATCAGGTGGACTGAATGCTCGTCTGCTACTCCTATATTATAAAAAAAATAATCATAACAAATGCTATGGTTGAAAGCACAGCGCAGTTAATCGATGAAATTTGTATGTGTAATTGTGTAACTATATCTTTCATTTGTGTGTGTACAGGTCGGGTGTAATCTCAGTGCTGTGTTGTACATCGACACTGGCAGCGGGCGTAAACTTACCAGCGCGGCGGGTGATCATCCGCGCGCCGCGTGTGGGCCGCCGCCCGCTCGCGCTCGCCGCCTACCGCCAGATGACGGGCCGGGCGGGTCGTGCCGGCATCTGCGATACTGGTTAGTATGATGCTATTATAAATCGGCGTGACGAATAAATCGCCACATTTTCTTACGTAAAAATCTTAATAACCATTTTTACTGATTTCCCGTTTATAACGACGTATTAAAGAGAGGTTCAGATCTGGTTTAGAGTAAAACTTTAATAAAATCGATTTAAAAGACAGCGAGACAAGAATTTATAACTCAGAAGAGAATATGGCTTGGAATAAAATGTTTTATGTTATAATAGTATATATATTTTGAAAGGTAGATTTTTCTTAAGGATGCCTTGCAACTGGAAGAATATTTTTTGAAGATTACAATCAAATCAAATTGAATCATTTTTTTATTCAAAATAGGTTCTTTACAGAGCACTTTTTGAAGGTCAATACAACTACCACAACTTCACAAGGTATTTCGTTATGGAGAAGAAGTGGCGAAAGAAACTCCATAGCACATCTTTTAAAAAATGTGTTATTTGATCTCAAATAATATATTTTCACTACTTGGGAAACAATTATAGGAAGTAATTTTACATAATTTAATCTCTCCTTAATTATTGAGAAAAACTTAAGCGACAAATTAAATTAGCAATGTATGTTCCCAGGCGAGAGCATCCTGATCTGTCCGGCGGCGGAGTGGGTGGCGGTGCGGGCGCAGCTGGCGGGCGGGCTGCCGCCGGTGCGCAGCGCGCTGCGGCCGGCGCTGGGCGCGCTGCTGCTGCCCGCCGCCGCGCTGCGCCTGCCGCCGCGCCGCCTGCTCGCCGCCACGCTGCTCGCCGTCGCCGACGACGAGTGTGTACATCACCGTTAAGTTGTCTATGTGCTTGTTCATGTAGGAACGCGCGGACACGGCGGCGAGTGCGATGTCAGTGTGCAGCGCGCTGACCCCGCGCCGCCTGCTCGCCGCTACGCCGCAACGACGAGTGTGTACACAACCTTTAACGTGTCCATATGTGCTACTATAGTCTGATTCATAATTAGGTATCCGAAACGTCGTCCCTGTAGTTCCGGGAGTAGAATAGGACTACGGTATCTCCTGCCTGTCGTAAGAGGCGACTAAAACGATATAAAACCTAGTACATATTTCAGTTCAATAGACATAAACCAACTGTGCGACGAGGAGTTGCGCTCGCTACTCGAGAGCGGTGTTTTGGAACTACCGGACAAGAGTAGCGGGGACGACTGTGACCTGGTCGTCACTCCGTTGGGACTTGCTGCGATAAAAGGTAGTTAGGGAATTAATATCTAGAGTATTTTTTTATTAAATTGAGAAAATATAAGTACAGGGTTAATTTTTCAAATAGGGCCAAATCCGAATCTATAAGGTTGCGAGAAATGCTGAATTGATTTCGAGGTTGATTTTGGTAAAAACTAAAATAGCATTATCAGATTTCTTGAAAATCTTTTTCCTAGCCGGCAATCGAACGAGTTTAGTTTGAAAAAAAAAACAACTGATTTATTTTACCTTGGCATAGTATCGCTTATATAGATCAGATCCTGGGAAGTAATGATATATGACAAACTAAAGGAAAAGGCTAATTAATTATGTTTTTTAATTGAAATAATGTAGTTTACATTATTATTATTGATGATGATCTTATGTTATGCTAATATTTGCAGGATGTCTCGAACTGAACGTGGCTAGACAGTTGTTAGAAGATCTGGAGGTGGCTTCCCGCGGGCTGGTCCTGATGGGTAGTCTACATTTATTGTACTTGGTCACTCCGCACGACGCGGCCGGGATAAAACCCGATTACAGACATTATTATTCACTGGTTAGTCTAGAATTAATAGAAGTATTACTAGTAATTAATACTGGAATTAATAGTAGTTTTAATTAAGCTTCTTTAAAGAATTCCGTTATCTTATATGGTACATTGAATTATATGCCAGTCGGCTGCGTAGGGTCTTAGGTTAGATTCCCTAAAGGAAAGAGTTGAGAGAATGGAGTTTTATGTATTTGTTTTTTTTTCATAGAATCCATCCGGTTAAATTATTTTATATTGTCAATGGAAAGGTCAAACTTTTTTTTTCTACTTTTGTTAATTTCTAATAAACAATCTGTAGTTATTTATAACTAAATGAAAATCTTTTGTTCCAGTATAGCAATTTGGATGAAGAGGGCATTCAAACAGCTAAAGTGTTAGGAATCACAGAAAATAACGCCATCCGCATGATGACTGGAAAACCTATAACTGTAAGTCCCATCACGTTTATTAGTAGAAGTAGAAACTGAGTATGTAATCCATCCGATGATAAGTGGCTACTGTCCAAGGACAACTGTAGTCAACCCCAAATAAGAGTGCTACCTGAGGTAGGGCACAGATACGTTGTTACCCCTGAGGACTAAGTTGGAAGGAATAAGTATGTCTGCCTTACCCTTTATACCAGAACCAGCGCTTAGCACTGTCGCTCCAGTCCTCCAGCGTCTTAACTATAAAGCTTGTCTACAATCTTCAAAATATTCATTTATTGCCTTATTGTAATAGTTTGTATATGAAGGAAAATTTGTTGATAGAACGTTTCGGAACAAGTGTTGTGTCGCTTCTACGTGGCGTTGATGCTGCATGACCTGTGGAAACAGGTTCCTGTTCCCGTTGTTGCTGACAAGTAAGCTATTTTTTTGACACAACTTATGGAATCAGTAGTTTCTGGTATGAACAATATTTAATATACATAAAGCACATTGGTCATTCCTTCTCAGGGACTTCGGTCTTTTGGGAAGTGTAAAGTGTTAATCTAAAGTGTTAATAAACTAATCACTTAAGATTTATTTCAATTTTATAAAATGGAAAAATTCCCAAAAATATAGTTTTAATTTTCGCGTGAAACCACTATCCGCCATTCTTTTTGCCACAAGTATAGATATCTCACTGGCTTGTAATTGAAGAAAGCCATTAAATGGCTTAAATGACAGACAAATGTGTCAGCCATTTAATGGCCGTCGTGGTGTAGTTTACGCGGATCAATGCCGACATGTGCAGTTAAGTGGTGCAAAAACACGAAATCGAAAAAAAAAAGTGCGGAGAAATGTCGTTTCATTCGTAAATGACCTAAAAACTACATTTTTATATACTTTTTAAAATACGAAAATAGATGACAGTGACAATTCTAATTGTCAAAACAGGTTAATTTCCTTGTTAGGGGTGAGTAATTTTTACTAATCTATGCTTGCAGATACATAATCCCGCGTGGCACAGTGCAGTCTATAATGTGTTCGTCCGCGGCGTTCGCGGCGGGCGCGCAACGGTTCTGCGAGGCGCTGCAGCGCTGGTGGGCCTTCGCGCCGCTGCTGCTGGCGCTGGCCGAGCGCCTGCGACACTGCGCCGCGCCCGAGCTGCAGCAGCTCATGGAGCTGCCCAACGTCAGGAAGGTACGCGGCTCGCCAATATCATTATTATTGTTATCTATACTTCTATACTAATATTATAAAGAGGAAAACTTTGTTTGTTCGTTTGTTTGGTTGTAAAGAATAGGCTCAAAACGCTACTAGACCGATTTTAAAAATTCTTTCACCAATCGAAAGCTACATTATCCACGAGTAACATAGGCTATATTTTATATGAAATATATTTAATAAATAGATTTTGAGGCGGTACAAAGTTTGTCTGGTCAGGTAGTCTACAATATAGTCATCATCAAAATCATCGACTTGATCATATACATAGTCTTTTATCATCATAAAGGCCTGGCCACAGAGCGCGTATTCTTCTAGTGCCGCTCTAGGGCGTCAGCGCTAGTAGTAAATCCTGACGCCGCTGAGTTGTATTGCACTGAGTTACTAGTAAGCGGTCAGGCGTATGCGCGTACTCGTACGCCCGCGCGTAATTTTTCCCATACAATGACGCTTTTACGCATACCTGTAAAAAAAAATACAACGCCCGGCGACAAGAACGCCGAGCGCCGCGACAGGCGTACGCGTACGCGCTCTGTGTGACCGCTCAGTAGTAACCCCGTACAACACAACTCGGCGCTACAGCGCGGCGTCAGGATTTCCTTCTAGCGCTAACGCCTAGCGCGGCGCTAAATTATGCGTTCTGTTTGGCCAGGCCTTAATACGTGAGTTAGGATAAGTGGGAATCGTCAACTGCATTATCATTGATTAGCGAAATACGACCACTTTATTCTTATTATTATTTCATGCTGTTTTTGCTATCCTACATCATCTATATTCAACTTCAAATAATGAAGAAAGCTTGTCGGATGTTAGTCAAATTTTACCACTGAATTTATAAACTGGCCCACACGTCTCAAACCAAACAGCGTTGGTTTCTTGCTGTTACAAAGCAAAAAGTCGTCCATCAAAGGCACTGGCCACATTCTATCATATTAACTGCAGACTGATTTGCTTCTTTTATTTTTCCTATGTTCCTTTTGTTACGTCATTTAAAATAAAAATAACTACTTTCTTTCAATTCAATATTCAAATATTTTTAACACCCAGGCACGAGCTCTTCAACTTTCGCGGGCGGGGTACAAAAGGATAGAAGACCTTGCGAAAGCATCTGCCGAAGATCTAATATCGTCCGTCGCCCATCTCTCCAGAACCGCTGCTACCCATCTCATCAGTGCTGCGAGGGTAAGATCTTAAAACTTTGCGACAGTGCGACGTAAAATTAATACCATTATGTTGTTATAAAAGCAGCAGTATCTTCCTGCTGTCTTTCAGCTACTAGGGTCCTCAACACTTATTAAAGAAAAATTAAGAAGGCCGATCTCTTAAAGGCCTATTTTCGACAATAAATTCTAAGAGCTAACATTATTTTTGTTAGATGTGGAAAAAACTAGTTTTATATATTTTTACAGATGATGTTGATAGAAAAAGTGGAAAACTTGAGAGCTGAAGCTGAAGATGTAATGGAGGAACTGAAAGTTTAATAAAATAAAACAGTATTTGTATACCAAATATTAAGTTGATTTAGTTCACTAATTAAATACATGAATTACTTTAGTTTCAATGATGGGTAATATTAATTATTTTAATTTTATAATTATGCAATCGTAGTACAAATTGCAGTGTAAACACTATTATAGAATCTAGTATGAAATCATAATAAATAATTATATTTAGATGTATTACGCTATTAAAGTAATATGGTTAAATCCAAGGAAATTATAAGTTGCATATTTTGGTTCATCAAAAATAAAATATCATCATGGTCAAATCTGGTCAAGTTACTTTTGGTTTTTACACATAATAATAAACTATAAAGAAATTGCAAATATAATTATTATAAATATATTTACAGAATAATTGTTGTAGTTATTATTGATTGTATAAGTAATTTCCCTTTAAATATTGTACAAACTGTCGGGAAAATGGCTGTGCCTTATTTTATACTATTATGTACAATTTGTGTCAGTAGTAATTATGTATAATATTAATAATATGTCCAAATAAGTCTTCTGGTCATTGGAAAGGAAAACATAGTGCTTTTTAGCGTGGTTTTTTATTTATTTTGATGATTCTTTCAACGCCATTTACCATCAAAATAAAAAAAATAAAACATTTTGAGAAAAAGTGGAGTTGGTTGATTTGCAAATTAAGGTAACAATATACAGGGTGAATTTTTAAAACGGGCCTTCAGGGCCAAATCCGAACCTATAAGGATTAGCGAAAAATGCTGAAAGGAGTTACGAGGCCGATTTTGATAAAAACTAAAACTGCATCATTAGTTTTTTAAAATATTTTTTTCCTTAGCCGGGAATCGAACGAGTTCATTTTGAAAAAAAATGACACCTCTATATTATTCCATTATCTGATAGTGTCGCTTATAAGGATCAAATTCTGGGAAATAATGTTATGTGACAAATTAAAGGAAAAGGAAAATTTTGAAGAAAATACGTATTTTTCCATACATTGGCATACTAATCCTTAAGGATTATACATAACAAATGATTTATGTATAATTCTTTAGAAACAGACATAAGTCATACCATTAAAGAATTTGTTGGTTAATCAACTAATTATTCGATGTTATGACTATGACATACGGCTTAGTATGAGAAAGTAATAGTTTGGCAATTAAGTTACCGCCGTTTTTAGGATTGATTTTTTAATGAAAATAGATAACTGATTAAATAGTAAATTCTTATTGTTTGTTGATTACAACTTCGTTTCAACGTTAAATATGATTTTCTATATCTCTTTTTTTAGTAATCACTCGGATTTGACTCTAAAAGTAATTCTCGCAAATTGTCAACTTTACATCTGTATTAAACGATACTCCGCCCATAGCAAGTAAATCTATTTTAATGGTCCTAAAAATAACTTTAGCTAAGTCGGACATAAAAATATAAATTATTGGGAAACAAAACGTCCATTTCGAATGATTAGAAACAAATGTTTAAATTGATGAATGGCGGGAACTTAACTGCCAAATTAATATGAAAAAATATGTATTTTCTTAAAATTGAAGGTTTTTTTTTTAGTTTGTCATTTATCATTACTTCCCAGATTTTGATCCTTATAAGCAACACTATCAGATAGTGGAATAATATAGACGGTGCATTTTTTTTTCAAAATGAACTCGTTCGATTCCCGGCTAGGGTAAAGTTATTTTAAAAAAGTTATGATGCAGTTTTAGTTTTTATCAAAATCGGCCTCGTAACTCCTTTCAGCATTTTTCGCTAATCCTTATAGTTTCGGATTTGGCCCTGAAGGCCCGTTTTAAAAATTCACCCTGTATATGATAACTTTCCTCTGTGTAAATTATATTTTTCAAATACAATTTTCTTTTCATGTTACTGCAATTTTAATGCAAATATGTGATGTCTTTATTTAATTGTTATGTATAAGATATAAGTATAATTAAAACATGAAATAAATATTAATATGAAAAAATGAGTTTGTAATAAAATAAAGATCCTGTTAAAATATGAACCGAATTATGTACATAATTTTGTAACAACGTACTTGATTGAAGTAAAGAAAACAAATAAATGTTAAATTAATTCCCATGATTTATTATTTCACCGCCTCTTGTACAGGCAAGGTTTTAAGGTCAACTCAGGCAATTTGTTCTTCTTTGAAGGTGGATCTCTCACTTTGTTGAACTCCATAAAGATGAACACCTTATGGCTCCTGTCGAGGTTTTTCAGGCTAAAGCCCAGTCTCTGCACGTCACTGCTGAAGGTCTCTGGGTTGTCGAAACGGCTCTCCACTTCTGCTATTAGGAGATGTCCACTGTAATGGAAAAATATAATTTAGTATGACTGGTAACACAATTTGGTTTCTAAGTTGGGGATTTATATTATGGTTAGGATAAAAAAAAAGTGATAAACAAATTCTAAAATAAGTAGGTATAGTCCGCGCCAAACTGCAAGTCCGCTCTGAAGTTGTTGTGCGCAGATGTAGTCAGAGAGCCAATGAGGTCTAATACAAATACAAGCAAATACTCCGTATCTGTATAATGCGGGCGAGAGCGGGCAACGGACTGGAGTCCCGCGCTTTGCTGAACAATTTGCTGTTGCGATGCGACTCATTTCTATTTTTAGAGCGGACTAGCAGATTGACGCGGACTATACCTAGGAAAGCATACATACCCAATCTTCAACACACGGTTGGCCTCGAGCAGATACCGCGTGAGGTCAGTGCCCATGAGCGCCAGGCAGTACACCACGACGTCAGTGGAGGCAGCCAGCAGCGGCGTGCGCGCCATGTCACAGGCGTGGACCTCCGGTGTTCGCGCGACCAGGTCGAACGAGTGCACCCGCTGCGACACGCGGCGACTGAGCGCCGCCTCGCCACAACCCATGTCCGCTATCACGTGGGTTTTAGGCCTGGATACGCACGGAATTAAAGTTTTTACATTTCACTAATATTTTCATATATTGTAGCAAAATTAGTGTGTAAGTGATTTGATTTTAGCGGCATGATGCTCATCATTTTATTAGTATATCATGTAACATTATTAGTACATTTATTTCAATAAGGATGGAATTGAAATGAAAAAAATATCATTCCTTTCCATTAGTTCATCAGAGTAGAATTCAACTGCTTCAAAGGCAGAAAAAGTAGGTATAACAGTAAATTAGGTGTACCAGTAACCATAACCATAATTTCAATTTATTCAAGCATTAAAACTTTTTGTTAAGTCCAACCTAGCAAATTTAAAAACCTTAACTTTTTGAAATGATAAAGAACTTACATTTTCGCAATTCTCTTTATTATGATGTCCAGTGGATTAATGGGCCATTTCTTGACCTGCTGCTGATAACCCTCATGGTACACTTGAAATGCTGCAGGATCTGATTTGAACAGCTCTTGTGATTCCGTTCCCGTTGATGTATACAATTGTTCATTTAAATATCTGAATTGCGCAGCTAAAAAGTATTAAAAATAAACTTTTATATGACATGAGTGCAAAGTTACTATGTAATGTAGTTAATACGTAAAATGTCAAAATAAATATAAATATGAATGTTAGCTATAAGAAATGTAGGTTTGATGGTTTTATATTTTCTCAGTCTCCAAATGCAACACATAATTGTTTTAAAAGATCTATGTGCTTTTATTACAATTTCATCCTTTATAATTGTGAAAAATATTAATAAATAACAATAAATTTGTTCAAGTGTGTCTACTGACCAATCAGATTTAATCATATTTACAATCAAAGGTGCAACTAGAAAATACACATTCTTGTACAACTGTACAACATACAGTAGGTTATACTGTAGGTCACAAACTAATGTAGCAACATATAGGCATAATTTATTTTTATTTTGTGCATAACATATAAAAAATCAATTATCTATCTATGTGATTCATAAATACATACCCTTTAGTCTTTCCAGCATTCTCATTCTAAGTTTATCTCCACTAGTTTTAATTATATTTCTATTGCTGTCTCTCTTTAACACCTCTTTAATCTTTTCTTTTTGCTTTTGCATCTTTTGTTCTTTTTTTGAAGCTATAATTTCATCATTATTAAACTTATTGCCAAATAGTACTTCTTCTTTGTCATCATTTTTTATTTTGTCATTAAGTTTTTTTCTTTTAGCATTAACTAATACTTTATCTAGTTCATCGGTATTGAAACTCTGTATATCAATACCATTTTCGTCATTTGCATTCTTTACTGATCCATTATTTAGTCTTTTCTTTGCAACTTTTTTACTTTTAGTATTGTTTACTTTCTTTTCTAGAATAACTTTGCTTTTACCATTTTTTGAATTAGTTTCATTTGTTATATTATTTTTAACCTTTTGCTTCCTCTTTAGTATTTTGTTTTTCATTTGATTGTTTAAATCAAGTCCATTTGCAAGACTTTTATTCTTTTGTGTAGATTGATTTTTAGCATTTCCTACTGTAGATGTTTCTTCACTCACCTCAGTAGCAGATTTATTCAGATTTCTTTTTAAGATTCTATTATTAATATGGTCATCTCTGCTCAGCTTTACATAACCATTTATCTTTTTTATGAATGTATTTTTTGGTTTCCCAATTCCATTGACATTCCTCTTCTGTTTGTTAGCCTTAATAATTTTTGTTTCATTCTTATTAATGTTTAAGCTGGGTTTATTTATGGAGGTTTTCTTCTTATTTTTGTTGGTCTGCAAAGGATGTTGTTTGTTAAAATATAGTAGTCAAAAATATGTTGCGGGCTGCATTGGTAGGAAATGTTGTTTTGTAGGACATGATACAGTAAGATAAGTAATTTTACATAAAATAAAGTACCAAATCATTAGTCAATCCACCTGACGGTAAAAGGTAACAATCGCCTCAATTGAAGTCTCTGACATATAAATTAAAATGCAAAAGAAAAATATTCTGACATAACCGTAATACTGGAATACAGTAGCGAATCACTTTCTGCTACAAGGCAGTATAAGAAGTGCCCGTGTTGCTTTTGCAGTGGAACCACGAAGGGTTCTACTCTCCTATTTTACCCTAACCCTAAAATTAATTAACGCCAATTTACTTACGAGTAGTTTGGATACGTCCACATTACTTTTAGGAATGTCGTTACCCCAATCGGGTATTTTAAACATGATTAATCTTATGTTAGTAAAACTACATCAAAGTTTAATACAACAGTTTCCTTTTTAGAAAAACGTGCATGTAACCGTAATGTTTACATCAAATTGTCAAATGTCAATGATGATTGTTGATTAGCAGATGAGAGTCCAATGACAGTAGATATGATATTGCCATATTGAAACTATTCGTTCATTGTTAAATATTTGTTTCGTCAAAAAAAAAATATTTTAATTAAATTGGCTACTTGACACTTTTTGGGAAACTGTTTTAATGAATTCATATACGTATTATATATGCCTTTCATTGATCATTTTTTCGAAAAAAGGGCTATTTATTAATAAAAAACATATTTTTATTACGGTAAACGGAACGTTACGCCAAAACAGGCGGTCAAGTGTCATTTCGTAGCGTGACGTCAACACATTGAAAATATAGAAATAAACTTCGACGCTACACATACTTCAGGGGAAATCTTGGAAATTATTTAACTTTTATTAGAACAAATGCAAGAATGTCAAATTACAAGGCGTGTGCAGTGACGATGTGTACAAGTACGATCGCTAAATATCCTAACAAATTTGCTTATACAAGTTCCTAAACCCAAATCTCATAAACGTTAAAGAACTTGCAGATTCTTATATGTTTAAATCCTCTGTTTGCAAGCAATGACATTTTATACTATTTATGTAAGAGAAGTATTATTGAGAAAAAGGAATAAATTTAGTAACTCTCGAGTGATTCGTCAATTCCAAATCATTGGAACGGGACGTAATCAAAACAAAACAGCAAGTGGAAGTATTCATATATTTAATATAATATATAGATGTCTATGATAAGAATAGAATTATAAGACGTCTATGAGAATTCTATTATAGGGTTCGTACACAAAACTGCGATGCGACGTCGCATCGCAAAAATCTGCGAGCTCCCTCGACGCATCGCAAGAACTTGCGAATTAATTCGCATCGCACATTCCTGCGATGTTTCGTCACACTTGTTGACGCCATTTTTAGTTCGTCCTGAGACAGCGTGTGGGAAAAACGTACAGACCTATATTTGTTGGGTGGGAAGACGTATGTAAAAAAATGACAAAGTACGTCGTTGACTTTTTTTATATTACTGATTGAGGAACGCCCTGTTCTTTGGGAAACTAAATATAAAATAAATGATATGTGATAAATGGATGAACCCAAAAATTTTCTTTGTTACTCTTTCCTGTATCTCTTAAGCAATAACAAAAGTGCACACTTGTTTTTACGATCCATGTCACGACCTAATTTTCAATATACGTTCCGTACGGTTGACGGTTATCGAAAGAATGGTCACCCTGGGAGACGCTATGCCGCACGATATCGCATCGCAGCAATTCGCATCGCAATTTTCTGCGTTGCGAATTCGCATCGCGTCGCATCGCAGTTTTGTGTTCGAGCCCTTAAGGGCCCATTCTGTAATTAATAGGACACAATTAAAATATTTCATGACTGTGTTATTATTGTGCACTGATTAACTTACAGGACTGTATAATTAAAAATACATGATTTGCTAATATTAGTATTTTATTAACCGATTTCTTTGTTTATTTGGTTTATATGGTTCTATTAGTGAGTACACACAGTAGAACTTTTGTATATATTTATCATATGTTACAGTTACAATAATTACTACAGATCACCTAAGCTAAATTTTTGTTCTGCTTGCGTGTCTGCTTTTCTTCATTACTAAAATTATTTTCCGTAACAAATGGATATATATTTTTATCACTGTAATTTTCAGAATTAAATTGCAATGCAATAATAGGAACTGTATGGTCACTTTTCTTCCTTCATCTTGTTGGGTAGGTTACGCAAGTAAAGAAGTACTATTTCCCGTGTACTTTACTTTATGTATTTCAGACTGGTGCCCACTTTCGAAACTTTTGGCTCCTCACTTCTTCTAGGCAGGACAGTCATCACATTTTCATTTTCATTGATGTACCTTGTGTTCAGGACAACTTTTACTTTTCATGAAACACAAACTTGCCTTCCTCTTAAACTGCACATACTCTATAACGTCGTCACTATACGATTGTCGGGAAGATCTGTAAATATAAATATAACCAATTAATAACCTTAAAACAGTTCACATAAGAATATAAGTATATTTAAAAAAATCTTAATAATCACTTGAAGACAACCAGACAGAAAAATGTCTGAAGTCAGTTAAGAAATGTTTTAATTGTCCGATATGATTAAATGTAAATATAAAGAATGTTTTACTTACGTTGTTTATTTGATATTTCCATAGGTTATCTCACGGAAGTTTTTGTATCCATTTTGATTTATTGCACTGCATATATGGAGATTCTTTAATCAGGTTCACGCTATCAGGGGGGGATTACGGTTCTTACGGCGCCAAGATTTGAATGCGGATCCGTATAGATTTCGATGAGACAAGACGAAAAGTAAGAATAAATTTTTTTGATATCTCGCTTAGTTTTCGAGATATCGATACTCAAAAATTATTCGAAAATTTCGATTTTTTGCGTTTTAAAAGTGAAATTGCCGAGGAACGGCGCGGCGGAAACGGGTGCGACTGGTATCTCCGGATAGGGGAGGACGTGCAGAATACGGTAGAAGAAAAATGAAGAGAATTCGTTAAGAAACGGCGGAGGAAAATGAGAAAAACCAAAAATTGATTTTTGAAAAACGGAGAAAATTATATTTAAAAATTTAGAAAACGGAGAGAAACGGAAGTAGTATGTGCGAAAAGGTATCGTTGAGACGAGTATGATGGTATAAAATAATTAGAAATTGGGCAAGGGACAACGAAGTTAGAGGTGATTGAAATTTGAGTTGGTATTGGTTAGGTTAGGTTAGGTTAGGTTAGGTTAGGTTAGGTTTAAGTTAGGTTTAGGTTAGGTTAGGTTAGGTTTTTTTTTTTTATAATAAAACTGCACTCCACAGACTGATCGTCCGTGCCTTTGGGTTAGGTTAGGTTAGGTTAGGTTTTTTTTTAATTATTATTATTATTATCATAATAATAGTGATAATCATAATAAAGGATAAAATATATCTTCAAAAAATTTTTTCAATAAAATTCCAACATTTTTAATAATGTATTTATTAATATCTTGAAAACTAAGCAAGATATCGAAAAAAATTATTCTTTGTTTTCGTTTCCTTTTCCAAAAATCTATCGAAATACATCATTAAAAGATTTTTTTTTTTTTTATTTTTCGATTTTTAAATATCGATATCTCGAAAACTAAGCGAGATATCAAAAAATTTTATTCTTACTTTTCGTCTTGTCTCGTCGAGATCTATAAGGATCCGCATTCAAATTTTGGCGCCGTAAGAATCGTAATCGTGCCGCTATCAGCTTTAATATAGTATGGCTTCATTTCGGTTCACAACATATTATAAATTCAACCAACTCTAACAGCAAACGATTTAATTATTATTTGTCTTGTTTGGTTTCGATGTAGTGACGTCACATGACATTTGAGCACTGTCGCCGTTTTGGGATTTAAAATCCACAGATAAAAAATCGAACATTTCTTTTTAAAAATTAAAATACTTAGAACGTATTAAAAAATAAACGAAATACTGCATAATTTATGTTTACTTATAAGCTATCATATCCAACATTTCATATTTTATTGTTATAACTGTCAAGTACCCAATTATACTAATAAAATAAAAGTAATAAAAATGTTTTTCTTATTACCTGATTGTCATTTTCTCCTACTTGTTACGTCAAAAAATATTTATTATTTGATAAGGCATTTATTCTGCAACATTTTGACATGATTATGTAATGCGATAAGCTATTTCGGTTAGGTGGTGTTGTTCTGTGTTTCGGTATCTGAATCTGAGTATAGTTACCTATACCTGGTCCGAATCTTTACAAACGATGCTTAATTATGTTTCAGAAATATTGAACAAATGAACATACATGTGCCTTCCAGTTCATCCATTTCATTTATCCACGTTTATGACAGGTACAGCCAGACGGGTACCTCTATATAAAATAAATTATGGATTTTGAAAATTTATACAATTTACTAAATTTATACAATTTAATTTTTATCACATGGACAGCAAAGTTACTATTTTAAGTTAGGTATATCCTAGATACCTAGATATTTTAAATACTTGATCAGTAATGTAATCCTACCGGGTCCTGGAGTAGGAAAAATGCGAGAAGAGGTCGCTCTAAGCGATAGTTAATAAAGGGCGACAAAATTAAAATGCAACTTGGCAACAAGCAATTATTACAAAAACAAAAAATCGACTGCTTAAAAATATAGCTATTGGCCACTTCTGGAATGTTGTAATCCAACAATACGTTCGGGCATGCTAAAAATAAATAATGTTCATGGCTAGCAGTAACCTAAACATCAGGAGCATTAGTTGCTTATTTGTCTGTTTGTTACTATAATTCAAAAATTAATAAACGATATAAATTCTCTCTCTTCGATCCGTTTTCCTCACTACTGAGGGTCGTGACCGCCATGATTCGTGTTGAGCACAGTTCGAATAATATGGCGCCATTTGCTGCGGTTCTCGGCTGTTTGCATAGCATCATGAACTGAGGTGTGGAGAGATGTCCGAACTTGATCAGACCAACGTATCGGGCTTCGTCTCCGAGGTCTCTTTCCTTCGATCTTACCGGTGACCATAAGTTTTTCAAGATTGTCACCGGATTTTCTGGCTATGAGACCGAAGTACTCAAGGATCCTCTGAAGGCAGATAGTAGAGAGCCTTGTTCTAATGGATAGTTGTTTAAGTATTGATACGTTGGTCCTGTGCGCTATCCATGGTATTCGTAGCATTTTTCTCCAGCACCACATCTCGAAAGCATCTATGCGTTTTCGATCTGCAGCTTTTAATGTCCATGTCTCAGCGCCATACATAATGAAAATAACATATGGAAAATACCAGAGTTCTGACAAGCTTAGTCTTGGTGCGGGTCGAGATGTTTCTATCTTTCCAGATTGTTTGAAGCTGAGACATGGCATTCTTTGCCATGCTTATGCGCCGACGTATTTCACCTTCACAGGATCCGTTACTACTGATATTAGAACCTAGGTATATGAAGTTCTCCACAATTTGTAGGCCAAGTAGTCCTCTAAGTTCTAACTTATTAGCTCAATCCACCATCATAACTTTAGTTTTGGACTTATTGATCGATAGAAACGATATAAATTACTAGTACACAAATCAGTAGCATAAAAATTTGGCAGATTGCCATACCCCCAGACATATGGGCGGAGGTATATATGATGACAAGACCTTATTTTTATTGTCCTAGACAATTCTGGATATCAATGACACTCGGTCGGTTATACCACTAATATTACATACATGTGACAATTAGCAAATACGTACGCATTAGTGTAAATTGGTGCAGTTATTCTGTAAACATCCTAACGGGTTGCGATACAGCGCGCCTAACAAAATCATATCAGTTTTATTTCTATTTTCAACGGAATTTCTTGTGTTAGGTATGTTAGTGTTGTGATAAGAAGTACGAAATAAAAAAATAAAATAAGTAGGTTTGTTTTAAGAGATAATGTTAGGTATATCGTAACCGGTTTAATTAGTTAATCTATAAGTTGTACTAATTATCTAAATAGGTACTAAAAATGATAATAATATAATAGGCATATTTTTATCAAACTTTCCTCGTAGGTACTCTATTTAATTTTTATGTGCGGATGTAGTTTGTAGTGTGGCGTTGGGCATTTGATAATGTAGTGTGCTAAAACTGCTGCTAAATTCAAACGCATCGGGACCACCGAAGCGATAGCGTAGTGGCACAGTAGAGTGGTAAGCGCTTTATTTTAAAAATAAATACCATATGCAACAGAGATTCTCAAACTGTATGTTGGGACGCTCTGAAGCGTCGCGGTGCAGAGTCGCGAGACGATACGCAATTCGACTGCAAACGATTTCAAAATATACTTCACATTAGAGAAGTTATGCTTAGAAAATCATGCAGATTTATTTACTATATTAATAGTATATTTTGTTATAAGTTGCATGGAAGAATCAAAAAACTTTTTTCTTACGGGAAGATTTCTATTAAACATCTCCTATCGCAAGCCGCGTTAAGGAACTACATTACTAAGAATTGGAAGGAAGGTACTGATTTTAGTTCCAGTAGATCAAAACTTAGAAGCAGCTTTCAGTTAAATATTAGTAAGTGGGACTGTGACGATTTAGCTCTGGCATAGGATCATGTCAGTAAATGCTACACCTGTCGTCGTTGGTGTATGTTTATCAAAACAATTATACAATGCGTCAGACGTGTCCATGATTTATTATCTACATCATTAATAATATTGAGTCATTAGTCAGAATAATAGTGTTACAAACTAAAAAAATATTTTTCAATTAATAAACAAAATAACAAATTAAAGAAACACACGTGAATGAAGACGAATGTTTTAAAAAAGGGGCACATTAAAAATGGCAAGCTCTGCCATTCTATTGTGGTTCTATGATATGAACCACTTATACCGCCTTTTGTGCCTCTGTTTTAGTTTGTAGCCCTGTATTACTCTTTTCTTTTGTCCACATTTTGCGTCGGTTAGGACCTTAATATGATTGTAAGCTGTAGGTACATAAAAACTGTATTTAACGGATACGGAACCCTGAAAGACAATATCAGATTTACTCCTCTATAATTTTCTATAATAAATAAATTGATTTCATTTGATATAATTTTTGACTACAGTCCACCAACTTAAAATCACAGAATTATTTCTATCAATATCTACACTGGAGCATTGTGGTAGAGTCAGTCTCCTCGGGCGTCAGAGGCTCAGAGCTACGAGCTAGCAGTGGCATATTATATAAATTGAAGTCGTCCTAATGTACTCCTATTAATTCTGCTGTAAATCTGACTATTTGTTGATAGAATAGTATGGTTTGTAGCATGCATGCATGTATGCAGACCTGTTTCTAGTATTAAGCAACTCTGCGCTTTACTGGAAGGGTGTGAATGCCAACTGACTTGATGAGGCGACCAGTCCTCAGGAGTGGGAACGCATGTTTAAATAATTTGGGCCGGTAGCTTCGGAGCAAATTGGGTGTGACAGACGAATATATTCTCGAATATTTTTAAGGATATACATATATTTTCCTGTCTCGAAAAACTGGTTAATATAAATGAAATTATTATTTCATAATTTAAGTTGAGATAGTCTTGTGTTTGTCTGCATGAGCAAAAACTTAACAAATATTGATTTATTTTTTAAACTTTTTTTTTTCAAACTATCGCGTTAATTTGGCTTGAAATTTTCATCATTGAAGAGAGGCCTAGCTAGTGTGAAGAGCTTTCCAATCTACTCGACTGACAAAAGGGGACACCGGGCCATATTGCGCATGTCAGTATTCGTGGCATGCGCAGAAAACTCTAGCGTACCAGCCTTATCTGTTATTATTATTTCTACATTAAAACACTTTATTGTTACAATACATTATAAATAAACATAGCTGATATATGTATTGTATGTATAATAATAGACAAAAATTCGTCGTTGCATACTACACTCTTCATATGGTTAAATCGGACCATTCGTAACCTATAATTGAGTGACTCTGATTAATTAATACGGAATTACATACGGAAAGATTAATCGCATTGGTGATAGATCTTCAGGTGGTGAATATTGGTGCAGGCGATATTGTCATTTATAACGATAACGATTTCATTTCGTTAGTGGTATAACAATTACAACGTCCGTAAGTTGACTTTACCTTTATAATTTTATTGCTAATTTGGTAAATAAAATATTAAGAGGTGTTTTAAACTAATCCTTATTACTGAAAAAGTAGTATACACATTTTTTATGGATTTAAAATAACGAGCACGCTGTCCACGAGATAATAGTTAAGTAGTGCAGTCCATGGATATTTGTAAATAGAATTGGAGTCCTAGTTAAGGTTACAAATGTGTTGCTGTGCCATAGGACTAAGCTAGAACTATCGTTTGCTTACCACACCCTTCTATCCGGAACACAGAAGGGTACAATGTGAAGGTGGTAGAACCCTTTTTGGTTCGACTCCGGCGACACCACCGCCACACCTATTCCTGCCTCATAATAGCAGTGTATGGCGCTGCTGTGTTCTGGTTTGAAGGGTGTGGAAGGGGAGACATAGTTTTCCGAGGCGTTCCAGCTCAGTCCACAAGGATAGCAGCGCATCTGTGGCCGACTTCAGGACATCTAATCCAAGCTGGTATGGATTATAGATGTCCATGAGCGGCAGTAGCCACTTACCATCAGGTGGACTGCATGCTCATCAGCTACTCATATATTATAAAAAAGTGTGGTAGTGTAGTTGAACCAAAAAAGCCTGTACCATCTTTAATAACAATAACTTATCAGTTCTCATAATTAAGCGATTGTGTGTGTATTGTCAACAGAACACGAGGGATCTAACCCTTATCAGTGATGGGAGACGAGGGCAGGTGATGTTAGCCTTCGAGGCTAGAGCCATGCGATTTTTCGGATTGCAGAGACCTATGACGAAGATGCGGAGAGACAAACTTGTAAGTACCTAAACTTACCTAATAAAATTTAATGTCACCTTATATGTTATCTTCATTTAAATCATTAATGAACTATCTTTCGCGACTTCGCCCACATTACAATGCTTAGCCCATACTTATATACAGGCAGACAAACAATATGTGTTGATGTCATAGAAATTAGTATTTCGAATTCAAGTACATAAGATTTTAAGTGGATTGTTTTGAATTCACATACTACCAATATTATTTATCTTGATGACAATAATAATTTTTGATTTATAAATAATTAAATCTTTCTGTTCCCAGTGGCGATGGCGTTGTCAGTGGAGCATAGTGACGGTCACAGCAATCGTTTTGGTCATATACAACGTGGCTGCTAACGTATGGCTCCTACGTCCTCCGTCCTGCCCCAACATACAGTCTACGCCACCGGATACCGAGCCTCCATCTTGCGAGCCATGCGTTGACACTGCCCAAAATACAGGCGTCGACGACGATCCCTTATCGCGTATAGACTTGCGCCTCGGTCGCTGGGATGGATCACGATCCTATAGGATGTTCGATTATGCCGCTGTTGGAGATATGTATGCCGATGCCTCAGCCGACCATCGCGTTTGCTTAGCAACACAGAGTTCCATCGAGCGCTTGCATGAACTCCTCAGGATAGCAGCCCACTGGACCGGACCGATATCAGTTGCGGTGTTTGTTGCCGGTGACGAGTTGAGACTTCTCAGAGCATTTGCTATGTGGTTGTTTCGCTGTCAACCGGAAGTGTATTCCCGATTGGCCATACATGCGGCGACGCCCGCAGATAGACCAGGAGTACATGGACACCTTCCAAATTGGGCGAAGGATTGTGAAGCGAAGCCTCTACCTCCCGGGGAAAGGAAACCGGAAACCGTGGTATGGAGAGCAAGACATCCTTATCCACAGAATCACTTGAGAAATCTTGCGCGACGTAACTGTCACACGCCTTACATATTCCTCGTTGATATCGACATAGTTCCTTCAAAAGGGATGGCAGACTCTCTGGACATATTTCTGGCGAATGCTCCGAAATGTCCCTTATGTGCATATGTGGTACCTACGTACGAATTGGACAGACGAGTAGCAAATTTTCCAGCAAATAAGTCGGAGTTATTGAGGCTTTCGAAAAATAAACTGGCAATTCCGTTTCACAGAAAAGTGTTCATTTATAATCAGTACGCTTCTAATTTTTCGAGGTGAGTCAACTTAAAAGTAGGTACGTAATTGTTTAAAACTTCATTAATATTAGATGAAAACATCAAAAGAATATTAAGACTGTGACAGTAGAACCAAATATATATATTTATGTTTTGTGTAGGGTTTCCATTTAGTTTTTCTATATTATTTAATTCAAAGGGTAATAGAGTTAAAATATGGTAATTTTCAAGGTAATAGTTATTCTTTTTTATATTTATTTTTTATAGGCCAACGGCGGCACTTAGGTACAATCTTGTTAGTAAGTAGAAGTTTAATATGTCTAGGGACTATATTAACCAGATAATCTGTATATCATGGTATGTATGTTATAAAAATGTGCTTTTCTACTTAGTCATTCTTATTCTTCTCCAGGTGGGAAGCTAGTGGAGGTAACGAGAGTTCCGAAACCCACATCAGCCACAACGTGACTAACTTCGAGCTGCTGTACGAGCCCTTCTACGTGGCTCCTGATACCGTCCCAGCACATGATGAGCGGTTTCTCGGCTATGGGTTCACAAGGAACACACAAGTAAGTACCTAATTATTGAAAGGTATTAAATTAACAATTAGCAAATGATTATAATAAATATATAAATCGGTTCTGACGACGAAGCGCAAACTCTTAGCTAGACAGTTTGTTATTTTACCTTCGAAAAATTGTTGATTAAGCAAATTTAAGTTTTCGGGCGCAAAACATACCTACATAATGTAGCTACGTTTAGCTTAATTATTATAATTTATTCATGGCTTTAAAAAAAAACATGTAAATAGAAGATGACTGCTGTAATGTTTCAATTACATTCTTCTACTGTTATCGGAAAGGTGAGAGTAACAGAATTTTATTTCGTTCAATATTAGTATAAGATTAAGTATACCTACCTAACGACGTTAGCAGACCTTGCTAGTTTGAAATATAACAGTAAATCATTTAATCACCTAGTAGCAGCTAATTTCGAGGAATAACATGCGATTTGGTTTCGTTGGCGGCTCGCCAGCGCCGGCCCGCGATGTCATTACGCAAACAGCGACCGAATTACGTACTTGGTAGCACGTCACTGTTATAGAGCTGGACATGTTTAGTTCAATTCTTTAGTGTACTTCTAGTGTACCCTTATTAGTTATTTATTTGTGATCACAAGCTTCGATGTACTTATAAGTTACTACATTTCACACCACTTAGCGGTTTACAATCGGTTGAATTCGGTTGACCACCTCTTGACTACCGCTACTTGGCAGCACGTTACTGTTACATAGCTAGACATGTTCTAATTAAGTTCTTAAGTTTGTTTTAATAACTTGACTTATAGTATCGTAGTTTGATTTATATATTCTGATTTTACGGTAGCTATGGCCAAAAATCCATAGTACTCGTATATTATTTTTACCAATTTTTCTTTTACATGTTTAACTTGAAGAGGAATCAATTACTTTACCACTCATAATTTTATGCATACCTTTATCCATAGGGCATTTGTCCATAGGTCGTTACTTATAACTTACATTTGGAACCCCTTGGCGAGTTGCCAGCGGTCGCTGACCGTTCCAAGCCGAAAGGTTCCTTCGCACGTTCCAGCGATGTCATTACGCAAACAGCAATTACGCGGTCAAATGCGTCATTATTATATTTCTTACGTATTTGAACTTGTTCCAAAGAAAGCAACATTTTCCGTTTAAAAAAGAAAATATAAACTCACGATGAATTGTAACTAGTAAGTATTTGCATCTGGAAACTGTATGTTTATGGCATAGATTAGTAAAGATACTTCGCCGCCTTGAAATTGAATGAAGCCACAAACGGCTTATTTTAGTAAGTTTTTTTTTAATTCTTCACAAATAAAAATAAATGGGTGTGTTGTTTGACATAGAAAGTAAAATATTGTATACTAAAAAAAACTTTTAAAATATTTGTGTTTCTTTACAACTCATAGTGAAACGTTTCGTAAAAAGATATGTTAGGTATTGAAAAACACGTAAATTTAGCGCTTGCTTAAAGTAATCGACCCTCTACAGAACAGTAATTTTACTAAAAATAATAAAATATAATTAACCCAGAAGAGTACTTACATCTCTTCTGGGTTAATTTTCAACATCTTTCGCAAGTATCTTACCAAACCTTTCAAATTACGTACCTACAACAATAAGGCAGACATATTATTATGAGAACAGAATACCTATATGATAAACTTCTTTGCGCATCCCAATTTAAAAATAATCAACAAAAAATAATGATGATGCATTAGCAACACAAACCTTGAATGTCTAAAATAAACGCATGAAATAAGTTATGTACAAAGAATAAAGCCATTAAAAGGACCATTAAACGTTTTAATTCTTTCGAGCTCAACGCATTCTCGTAAACCAGATGAATACCGAAAATTATGAAATGGTTTCAGAGAGGCAAATGAAATAAGCTTAAAATCAGTTTAAGTATTACTTACTTAGGTACTAACCTTATTATTTTATGAGATGCTTATCTTATTTCCCATCATATCTTATTTAATATTCCCCGACAATTAATTGGATCTTCAATTGAATACCTACCTACTACTACACGCTTTTGTTTGTTGTTATCTAAACATACATATTGGTGTTTGTAGTCCTTTCGAAACTAGTAATCAGTAAACTAATTAAATTGTAGGGTACCTATAGGAAGGTAATATTTCCTTTGTATTTCCTTAACAAACTGGATACATTATCCGTTAATGTTGCTGATAATAAAATCTTAAAAATCAAATTGTTAATAAATGACGTATCGACTTTTTATTATGTACGAGTAGGTATCTGGTTTATGTAGAACGGGGTTTTAATAAGTGACTATATTGCGTTTACGTTACACTGTAGGTAGAAGTTAATTTCGTAAACTAGATCTTATCACAAAAAGCTACAATCAGGCAAGGGCTAGACATAACAAAAAGTGTGAATCGATTTGTAGCTATACAGTTTTGTCCCTGCGAAGTAATTACAGGAAATTAATGGAAGTTGGGCGATATTGAAGCGACATTGAATTAATGTGTTTAATTTCGAACCTCGCTCACACTTTTTGCCTTTATCCATACAAACTGTTGTATGGATAAAGGCAAAAAGTGTGAGCGACTTTTCATATAAAATTTATGGCTCAAAGGATTGCATTTGGATCGTGGACGAAATACATGAATTTCTTTACATGAACAGAAAATTAAGTAAAACGAATTGGAATACTAAAATATGTAGCCGATTTTTGTAGCTATGGATAATAAAAAATATATCGTCTTGTGTGGATTATTTACTAATAAAGGAATCTAAAAAGGTATAATGATTAAATTAATTAAAAAAGTTTTGAAAATTGATATTTTTTAATGTGAGTAGATACGAGCACATATTTTTACCCGTAGCAATCAACACGATATGTAAATACGAAATATGACAACGTAAACAATATCGTTAACTTTCTGAGATCATGGAGAAGTGCCAGGCATTTTGGCGGAAAAATACAGAAATTTTCCAACAGTAACAATATGTACAATATTTCATAGCTATCAGTTTTGTAGAATTACTTTAATATGGTTGAAATTACACATTATGCCTATATACACTATATTAATATAATCAAATATATATATATATATATAGTTTTTTTTATAACATAGGAGTAGCAGAGGAGCATGCAGTCCACCTGATGGTAAGTGGCTACTGCCGCCCATGGACATCTGTAATCAACCCCAGATAGGATTAGATATTCCTACCTGAGGTTGGCCGCAGATGCGCCGCTACCCCTGAGGACTAAGCTGGAACGCCTCGGAAAAGTCTGTCTCCCTTACCACACCCTTCAGAACGGAACACAGCAGCGCCTTACATTGCTGTTATCAGGTAGAAATAGGTGTGGCGGTGGTGCCGCCGAAGTCGAACCACAAAGGGTTCTACCACCTTCAAAGTATATCTAAGTATATGTATATTGTTCATGTTTCTAGATCCAACAGTTTAACTTTCTTTATTAAGAGTTGCTTGAGGTTAGTAAGATTTTTTTACGAGTATTACAGGGAATTATAGTGAATCAATCTTAACACTATATTCCAATAGAGAACAACCGACAACTGTTTTTAAAGCACGTAATAAAATTAACGTTTTAAAGATTAATAAGGCGATGAGGAATTCAGGACCATTCCTCGCCACATTCCAGCCAGAGACGGTATCGCGTTACGGGCTGTAGTCACAGAAATATTTCGCGGCTGCTCATAAACGTGCTATTTTTACACCGTCGCTTCCCGGCCACTGCGGCTCTACTAGTGTTTCTTTGTAAACATACTGTGGTTTTGGCATACTATTGTCTTGACGTATAATTACGTAGATGTACATAGAACCTAAGGCATGTAACAACGTCGTCAACACATTTTTTTTTTTTTTTTTTTTTTTTTTTTTATATAATATGAGAGTAGCAGACGAGCATGCCGTCCACCTGATGGTAAGTGGCTACTGCCGCCCATGGACATCTGTAATCAACCCCAGATAGGATTAGATATTCCTACCTGAGGTCGGCCACAGATGCGCCGCTACCCCTGAGGACTAAGCTGGAACGCCTCGGAAAAGTCTATCTCCCTTACCACACCCTTCAAACCGAAACACAGCAGCGCCTAACACTGCTGTTATTAGGTAGAAATAGGTGTGGCGGTGGTGCCGCCGGAGTCGAACCACAAAGGGTTCTACCACCTTCAAAAATTGCTGGGCACGGGTTTCCTTTCGAAGTGAGAGAAGTTTAGGCCATAGTCGACTGTGCTGGCCGTGCGAATTGGTAGACTTCATATATCTTCAAGAACTTTTTAAAAGACTTTCAGGCGTATAGGTTTCCTCACAATATTTTCCTTCACACACGACTAAAAAATCAGGGGTTCTTCGTACAGATTTAAACCTCGGACCCTTTAAAATTGTAGGCAGAGTATTAAGTACATGGCTATATTAGTCCTGATATACTAACAAATTATTGCACATAATACATTAATATGTCTTTTAATTTTTTCGCTATCATCTAAAAAAATTGGGAAGATTTTTTATTGCGCCTACATCTTATAGTCTATCGCGATATTAATTAATTCGTTATGTAGTTTGTTAAAATAAAACATTATTTATTTACAGATAGGCCTTAAATCGGTTATAAGGTTATCAAACTTGATAATTAAATTACTTAAGTATTGCAGCAGTTACATTAATCAGTTTTTAACTCTCTACTTTGAAATCAATCGAAAACAAATCAAAATGCAATTCGTTCGATTCAAGGTAATGCATCCGGTCTATTTAGTCTGTTGTAAGATTTGCAATAGGACAGGTTATTAGTAGGTATCATTATAATAGTAACGCTGGGTTTCATAATTCAACTCTTTTCTACATGAATTTACCTACTTTATCACGTTCGGAATTTTGGAAGCTTTCTAAATGTCATATTGTTAACAATTTTACGATTTCGTCAAATTACGTTACAAGTGCGTACACTTCAGTTGAAGAAAATTTACCCCTTTCGCGGTGACAATAAAATTGAAAATTAACTCATTGTCACTAAACCTTTATAATAATAAATGTGCCAAAGCATAAAAGATAGCGTACAACTGAAAGGATTTTTTCTTTTCAATGGTCTTTATAAAATAATTAAAATTAATATTAGTAAGAGCTAAGGTCTTTCAGCAGACTTAAAAATAGGGCTGGTATTTTATATATTTACAATGTTTTGAGTGATTAGGATTATACCAATGAAATGGGGATACAAGAAGAAAACCATAATAATATTCTATACTATACATTTAAGGATACTATTCTAAAAATATAACTACATATTGAGAACACGAAAAGTACAGTAAGTCTGCGCGTGTTAATTTTACTTTAATGCATTTCCATCCGCTATAAGCTTATGGCTTGAAGGGTGGTTGAAGGCCACTGAATCATCGTGCCGTTATTGGTCGATACGCCACTTATCGATTATTTTTGTGTCATTACCAACTTTATGACCCATAGCACCTGCGCCTAATCTATTTACTTTACGTTTTTATTTATTTGGTACAACATTAACTAACGATAACTAAAATAATGAGTAATCGTGTTGATATGTAGTAAAATCAGAATAAAATCATGAATTACTGAGAAGTTTAATAAATGTATTATTATTAAATGTATTGGTAGTACTCTGTCATTGGTAGTACTTATCTAAAAATATACGGTTAGTAAGACTATCTATTATGATGATTTGAAATATTTTAAGAAAGAAAAAGCACTTGTCTGTAGAGTCATTTGATTGTTCTCCAAAAATATAAGTAAGTATATCTTTTCGTAAATATAGGAGTTATATTGAGAATTTCTAGCCATAACACCTATGCTTGTGTCGTCATACCTACGTCATCGTCGTCGTAGTTGAGAATGGTGTTAGAATGTTGTAAGCTAAATAAACAATTATTTTCGCCGGAAAGATTACAACTTATAAAAAGAGCCCATTGCTGTCGATTCGTCTGTCCGTCGCGAATCACTGCTTTTTGAAGTTTCCGAAACTATCTATATCGGAAGTTATTTTACGCTGTTCGGTGACCAGCGCTTAATGAAACACTTTCACTATTTGTTTTATCTCTATATTTCAAATTCTTAGCCTAATTTACATTATAAATGGAATAAGATTTGTTTAAAACATTTTTTTTATTCAGACTTTATTACAATTTTTGTTTCAAGCGTGATTAATGGAATAATGTGGAAATCATGGAATAATATTGTTATTACAGTATTATAGCTTACAAAACTTTTTAATAAAATGTACTTTTATTTGATTTAATGCTACTGTGGTATGGAATCAACGCAGGCTAACTAGTACCACATTATCTAACGTGATGTAACTTACTGTAGAATCAGTCTCTTTAAAATATATTTATGCCTATTTGGCAACTTAATTTACATATTACAGAAATTTGAATAGCAGATGGTAGTTATGTCACATCTTTGTTTTATTAAAAAACACAATGAGAACGGATCATTTTATCATTATAGCATTAGTTTTGTTCGACCTTGATAATTTAACGAATCAACTAATTTGTTAGCAATGCCAGCTAGCTGTTGCAGCAGTTGGTTGTGTTCTCGAGCCACCCCAATTCTCTGCGATTCTAGTCGGAACCGCTCCATTTCACGCTCATGTTCATGCATCTCTCGTGTTTCCTCTAGTTGTAACCGACGTTGCTCGAGGGTTACATACTCTTGGGCCGTTAAGTGGAACAGAGGTTGATTAAGATTGTGGCGTGCCCTCGATCGGGATCGCCGTGATGACCTCGATGTGGAACGTATCGAGGTAGTTTGTGGTCTTTCAACCTGTTCCGTAGGCGTCTCTGGTCGCGATGGTGAGCGCCAGTCAGACTGCATATCTTCTGTGGTTTGTTGTGGTGTTGTCGGCCGTGACGATGCCCCTACAACTTTAAATAAATATAGTTCAAAAAACTAAAAAACACGCTGTTATGATAAAATTAACTAAAAAGTAGAAAATCTAAATGAATCTAGGAATCAATTAAGGAACAGTAAATAGTATAATTGTGAAATAAATCTACAAAGTTTGAACGAAATCTGGCCGTTTAAAGTGGGTCAAAATCGCGCCCAAAGAAGTCGGTTACAAACATACAAACAAACATACAGGTGAAGCTAATAAAAAGCGTGTAAAAAGGAAAGTTATTACATATTTAAAATTGTATCAGTACGACTTATAAGGAAGTTTCTTAATAATATTTTTACCTACCGTCGTTGTCAGTATGAGGTGCTTCTTCTTCTTCAATAATAAGATGTACTTCCTTCAGTTCTTCTGCTACAGGATCGAAAGGAGCTGATTCTGGTTCTTGCTGGAATATTAAGTTTAATTATATATAACATTTAGTACTTTGTCCGTAAAAGGTATTTAATAGATTTACAGCTAATCAATGTGAACCATAATATGAATAAAAATATAACATTATATTTATTATAAGTAATGTATCAGACTGAGGTCAAATAAACATTACAGTTCCTTTATTGGGCAAGTGCTAAACCACACTTACCCAATAAATATATCCATATCCAAATATAATCCATATTTGGATTTGGATTATATTTAATAACGCTTTCTACACTCACAGCCCCACAATAGGATTCCCTGTATTGTGGGTGTTATGGACACATACAGAAACAAATACACAAATACCCTTATCCAGAAACCGAAACTTTCATTTGTCATTTAGATATCTGTCTAGCCAGGGATCGAACCTAGGACTCTCTGCGCGTTAGACTGGTGTGGTGACTGCACAGCCATGTGGATCGTCAATATAATAAATAGAAAACTTACTTCACTAATGTCTATTTCCTGTGGGATACCAACATGGTCAGCCGGAGTGGTAATTCCTAGGAGTGTTATCACTCGCTGTTCTAGCTCTGTTAGACTATTCCTTGGACCATTGTCGTTAGCTTCTAAACGCCGTTTTTCGATCATTTTATACTTCTTTTTGGTATTCATTTTATAGTCTGCCCAAACCTAAATTAAAGTAGTCAGGTATAGTTAAGTATAACATGACAATACATGAATCTAAGAAATGCATTGGATTCTATACAAGCCAACTAGGGATCATAAAAATTGTTAGTTAAATAAATTTTTTCATGAAGGTATTATTTATTAGATAACCTCAATTCAATGGGTTTGTGTACTTTTGCAATAAATAAAATAACATTTTTATGACAGTATTTATTAGTTTTCTAATTTCTATTAGTTGTTAGTATGGTTAGTTATTCTCTTCAATTTATTATTATAGTTAATTAAATGTTTTAGTCATGCAAGAACCCAGATTGGGTGAAGGTTTAAAGTTCTCCATTTATCTTGTGATAAATGGAAAAACCAATTTGGGCCTGCTGATCTTTTTTTGGAAAGGACATCTTAAAAACAATTATTCCTACATATTTTATTATGTGAATTGTCATACAATAGATTATTGAACTTACTTTTTTCCATTTATCAACTGGCTTTTCCACTCCACCAGGAATAGAATTTAACATTCTGGCAAGTTTTATCCACAGTTGATTACATCTCAGACGACCATGAACTCCCGTTTGGGGCTTAAGGATGTCCCCGTGCCTAAAAAATAAATATCTCTTTATAATTTAATCCAATTACAGCTATAATTGTTAGTATGTAAGACAATAGAAAATGTTGAGAGAAAAAATAAGAAATATGATTTCCAATACTGATTATAAGATTACCACTCCATAAATTTAATTAGAGTTGCGAATTGCTGCGGACTAGTTCGTGACCCGTTAACTCCTAAGAAGAAAGAATTTAATTGTTAGTTTTCAGTTAATTACAATCGCTTGGCATAGATTAGTAAAGATACTTCGCCGCCTTGAAATTGAATGAAGCCACAAACGGCTTATTTTAGTAAGTTCTTTGTTTAAATTCTTGACAAATAAAACATTTATAGAGAAAATTTACGAATAAATAACTAATACTGCGTAATTTACGTAATAAATAAATAATTATTTCAAATATTTTAGCATTATTTTAGGGATATTTTAGCACGGACACGTGGCAAAACTTTTTTACGCAACTATTTCAATTCTCAAAACTGGGTACATTTTCTTATTAGGAGTGAATAATCTTTACTAATCTATGTCGCTTGGTAATATTAACATTAAAAGGGGCTAAACTGTACATTATGACCCGTCGAATTTTGAGTTACGGATGGTATAGGAGGATAGAGGTCATAATGTACAGTTTAGCCAGTATGTATACTTACCACTCATTTAAAAAGATAAAACACTTCATAAATTCTAACAACAACTTCAAGGAGAAATTTAGCCAAAGTCATTACCGAACTGTATTTTGATTTTATCGTTGAAAATAATAGAATAAAAGCTATACATTAAACACAATACATGAATGGAATTATAATAATAGTTAAATTATTGTTGGTTAGTAAGTATCGCTGAAATTGCGCTAACGTTTGTAGAAATAGAAACGCTTAAAAGCGTTCGCTAAGCTACACTGCTAGTAATGTCCTGTGTTAAGGATCGCGCAATTTTATTTTGTCCGACACTCTTCCTGTTGTATTCTTCCTAATTTTAATAATATTTACTTATACTTTATAGTACGAGCGCTATAACTTAAACGCGGGTGACTGTCAATTGTCTTGACATTGACACTGACAGTTGTCATTGTCAATAATAGCAAGCAAGATGGGACTCAAAGAGTATAGTATATGATGGTATGACTTCAATAGATACTTCATATCCAAATAATCTAGTAACCTCATAAGAGTATTATTATATACAGTGTAAGTAACCTATATATATATAATTCATATCCACCGGTCTCTCATATGCCGCGTCTGCATTTGCAATATGGGGGTGGGTAGGGATTCCTATATAGGTTACTATACTCTTTGGCAGGGATTATTCGGATCTCGAGGATACCCTCTTTGCCCGGGCAAATTCTCAAGGGGTGAATACCCCCCGGATTCTCAATATTATTTCATAATAATACAATATTATTAAATAATATTATAATATAGCTAGAAAATATTAAAATTATACCAACCCCGCGGTTTAACGGGGGATAGGAGACTCGGTTAAATTGGTCGGAGGGACGAACCAACAGTGTCAATCTCAGAATAACAATCAATAATATTAACGACAAATTATTTAAAATTAAAAATGTATTTGAAACAAAATTTTATGATTACTTCTTGTTTTTTTATTTTAATAAGTTTAAACATTATATTTGTGACTTCTGTAGAAAATATCTGAGACAAACATACATATATTTTATTTTAAGAAGTATTACCGAAAGTACTTTTTGCATTATTTAAAACAGAAACAATTATAGAAACATTTAGACGCTTTCTACACTCACAGCCCCACACTATGATACAGGATTCCCTGTATCGTGGGCATAGAACACCTATATCGTGGGTGCTATGGACACACAAACACCTAGACCTAGAAACAGAAACCTAAATTCATCAATCAGATTTCTGTCTGACCGGAGATAGAACTCGGGACCATCAGCGCGTCAGACCGGTATGGTGACTACTCCGCCACGCGGGTCGTCACATGTCATGATCATGACTTCATGAGTCACTATAAAAATCATAATTGGTCAAGTTCGAGTCGAATTTGCACACCCAGCGTTCCGTATCATCAAATGTTCATTATTTTTATTTTTAGTATTTGTTAACATTGCATTGCATTGGTATGCATTTTAAAATTATAAAGGGTCTACAACGGGCGTCTAAAGTGGAGAAAGCACGCTGTGCTTCCTGTAGCGGTAACCCCAACGTGATTTAACAACCTTTGATCTGGATGTCGATACATTAAATATATCCTCATAGAAAATGTACTTAAAATTCAAACTTTATAATAATTATTAAGTTACGATATTAATATTTGAAATATATCCACCTCTTTTTGAAGTCGGTTAAAAAAGTAATAGATCGCTTCACATAATTTAATGCTTTATTATAATTACAATTACAATTTTTATTATATAGTCGTATGAAACATTTTTGTAATAATACCTATTTGATATATATATTTTTAGAAAAAAAAAGGGTTTTTGTTGTCTAAATTTGTGTTTAAAAATAAGTGTCTGATGGTAATGTAAAAGTAAATAAAGTTATTAGTAACTACTTTGTAATCTTGACCCACATTGCCGTGACGTTTTTTTTTCATGAAGTGTTTAAACTTTATAGCCTTTGGGTCAATGAGGGCGAAAAATAGCTAAAAAATCTCACGTAATTAATGGATACATAATTGTTTTAATAGAATCTATAATTTGGCTATAATAATATGGTTCAGGTTTCACCAGAACCGCTTCTCTTGTTAAAAACATTTCAACATAAACTTTATTAAACTGTGAACTAAGTATATATTTTTTTCTCATTTTCAGTTTTATTATTTCCATTGTTACGAATAAAATTTAGATTTACTTTATATTTCATGATATCAGGTATCCAAAACAGGGAATCCTAGGGTAAAAAGTTTATATTTTACTTGGTGATATATTACCATCCGCTACGTTTACGCCTCAGTTCGAGAATTGAATATAAAGATACGAGTGATCACGGCGTCATGACGTTATGGCGCCCACACCGCTGGAAACAAGCTATTTGTGTCTCAGGAACGTGTGGATAATTCTAGTAACTGCTATTTAATTATTTTAAACTATATTTACGAGCGTGTATGTTTAATGAACGCTGTTCTGACGAGATTAAGTCATACAAAGCTCTATAGCAGGGGTTCCCAATCTTTTGTAACCCGCGGCGCAGTTACAAGTTTAATATTCTTTCACAGCGCCCTGTGCCCTGTCCTAGCTAACTATTTGAAGAAGACAGTCGAAAGAAATAGGTAACTATAATAATAGTAGTTACCTTAGGTTGATCGAAACGAATTTAAAACACCACAATATGAAATTGTACAATACGTTATTATAAAATAATTTAAACGGAAAACAACAAGAAAGACTTGAGGATAACAAAAATAAAATACGATATTTATTCTGTCAAATCAATGTGAAGGGTGAGCTAAGTGATCTCCGCGCAGTTTTTCAAAGCGGGGAATATCACTTGACACTGCTATTCTCATTTCTTGCTCCACATTGATCCTTAGCGATATTTGTTCTTTATCACTGCTACATCTGAAAACCCAGCTTCACATAGATATGATGTTGCAAACGGAATGAAATTTTTTAATGCTTTGGATGTTAAATTTGGATATTCATTTTGAATCGATAACCAAAACGCCAATATTTGTGGTGTCCAATGATTAGAGGATCGACTCACGGCGCCCCTCTTTACTTTCTACGGCGCACCAGGGCGCCGCGGCGCACACTTTGGGAACCCCTGCTCTATAGTATTGAAAATAGGGTATGCTATTTCAACGAAAATGATGGTGATAAAGTTTTATTTTTTTACGAAATAATATATAGTTGCATTGAATAGAAGTATCAATTTGGAAGACCCTTTTTAACGAATAGAGGGTATTTTCTTTCAAACCAAATACACTTCCTACACTTATAACCCCACAGTCCACACTAGGATTCCCTTTGTCATGAGTGCCATACATCCATAAACGAATGCAGAAACTCCCAGACAACAGAAATCTAATTCATCATTCAGGTATCTGTCTGACGGGAATCGAACACGGAATCTTCTGCGCGTCGGACCGGTATTTGTGCCGGTATGGTGACCGCTCCGCCATGTGGGTCATCGTATTACGGACAGTGTTAAGACTTTAAGTTGTATAGTTTAGCACATTTGTCCTAACTTTTGAAATCGTACTTATTTGTTAGCACTTTAACCTTCGATCACTAATAATTATTATTAGTGATCGAAGGCTTCTACCGATAAATTTTATTTGAGTATAATTGCAACGTATCATCGTCGATTCATCGTATCATAAGATTCGCTGATTCTAGTTAACTTCGTTCTCTGAGCTATCAAGGATGTGATATTACGAATTCATAATGTTCAGATATCGATCAGTCCACGAGACAAGAAAGTTAGGGCACAAAGCTAAGGTCACGACCGTGGTCTCGGGGCGTGAGAAATTTCCGATTGCGGTCAATTCGGTTGCGCAACCCTTCAGTGGCTGGTCGCTGGCTGCTATTTGTCTGACAGACGTCTACCAGTTAATTACCTGCACCAGCACGATGCTGCGACCATCTGTTTGGTTCATATTGTGTTTCATTGCTTCTGTGGGTGAGTACGTTTTATGTTTCTTTGATGGGACCTGTATCTTCACTGTATGAATCTTCACTCATCAGCTCAGCTTCATTTTTATGATCTCTAAAATTTGTGATAAAAGTTAATTCCTACAGATAATGAAATAAAATAATGATATGAAGTTATTTGAAATAAACACAATCAAATGAACAATTTTTATGCTTAACCTGGAATTAACTCAAAATTTCCATAAATTTTGTATAATTACTTCGTTTTGTTGTTATTACTTACGTAGTTAGTAGCTATTTCCTTAACGAGTATGAACGAAAACTCTGATAATTCTCTAATACCCACTAAATATCCCTAATCAATTATTGTTAATAGTTAATTTCATTTTACTGTCGATCAAATGTACACTAAACATAACATTTTAGATCTCCAAGAAGTGGTTGATGGAGAATGTTGTACAAACGACGTACAGGAGACCCAAGCGCCGGAGGTGGCTGAACCAGATATCCAGGAGATTGGTCTCGAGGCGGCTTGTCCAGAGCTCAGTGGGCAGATCATTGGTGGGAGACCCAGCTCCGTAGCGAGGCATCCTTACCAAGTGTCTATGGTCATCAATGGTAACTCATTTTGCGGAGGGTTTATCATCAGTAATGAATACGTGATAACCGCCGCGCATTGTGTTCGGAAGTAAGTAAACTATTCTTTTCACTATTGAAAATATCGTTGAAATTTCCACAGTAGATTAAACAGAATTAGGTTTTATACGCAATAATATTACTTTAAGAATGATACCACAGTTTGAATGGTTTGAAGGTATTCCACTGTTAAGCGATGAAATAACTGGTACTGATACATACAGCCGTTTGTGAAGACCCGATATGATAGTGTTATTCTATAAGCCCCATGCCACTGACAGTTTTTTATCCATCCACTCACTTATGACTATAAACCTCATCGTAATAAACATCTCAACGCTAAAAGAATTAGCGGTATGGTCCTTGGTTTCTGAAGGAAACTTAGAAAATTTATTTTGTATACTTATGTATTTATAATATATTAAATATTGCGAGTAGGTACTTTTTATCTTTAAATTCTATTGAATCTTTAAATACTGTTCTATGCCATTAATCTCTACCGTCTTGATAATTAACCTATTAATTAAACTCTACATCAAAGATTAAGGGATTTAAATGATTAATAGCTTTAAAAATACCAGTGTATTGTTAAGATCATATGGGTCTTGGCACGTGGGGTGGCTGGGAGGAAATAGACACAGTTATAACGGTGGTATTATGACATACGAACATTCTATATTTATCTTAAAGCTAACCGCATATTGGAGCGTGAACGGAATGGGGTTATGATTTATAAAGGTATTCTGTTACACCGTGACTATGATAGGGATCTGTGTTAACTGTAAGCATAAGATTGAAAACTGCTCGAACACAGATTTTGCAGATATAAGGAATTCTTGGTTGGGTAGCCCCTAATCCGTACCTTTCTTCACTAATCCACGTTGGAACCTCATGGTGAAACACGCCCTAGGCTCCCTGAATAGCGGGAAGAGACACATTTCACGCAGTTGATATTAAAAAAGATTTTTGATTACAGAGATTTCTCAAAAAAAACTCCTACGCTTCATGAAAAAAAAAATGGAACTTACTTATTATTTTATTTTCCTATTAAATTGTTTCTTATAAAATCCTTATCATTAAAAACTTTTAAATTTTTAACGGTCAACGAGTAACTGTTTCTGCTAAAACTTTAGTTAACCTTACTTTTTAACCGTTTTATTAGGTTTCTAAAATTATTGACAGTATCGTTTCAACATCTAAAAAGTTACAGAATCCAGTTAATCATATTATAAGAACTGAAATAACCACAATAAATGTTGTCATTGTTGTTACTTTTATATTTTAATCATTATTATTTAATACTAATCTGTATTTAATTTTTATGTTAAAATTAGGTCATAGCTTGTTTAACGTAAACATGCCATTATAATATCAATAGGCAAATAGGTAAACTACGTAAAATATAAAGAATTAAAGAAAAACTATCAACCTTGGCCAGAACGTCCTAGAATCAACTCATTGTAACACTAAAGTTTTCATTTTATGTATAACTATGTCGTATTTTACTAAATTACTATTTAACGCCGCTAAAAATAATGAATATTATTTTGTGAATGTGAATAC
Organism: Epargyreus clarus; assembly: GCF_041222505.1. Lineage (NCBI taxonomy): Eukaryota > Metazoa > Arthropoda > Insecta > Lepidoptera > Hesperiidae > Epargyreus > Epargyreus clarus. The sequence goes on from NW_027332230.1 coordinate 16,267,952, forward strand.
ATAAAACACAGTTTTCTTCTGACCTCTATAGCGCCACGCCATCACACATTATATTTCACTTGTTTGCTAGTCCTTAAAGCTGGTCTTGGCACGAAAGTTTTTGTCTAACGTTTACAACATTACATCATCATTTATTTTGTCTGCTGCATTATGTGATCTAGTTTGTTACATTTATAAAGCTTTAAGCATGAAATTCCATATTTTTTATCTTGTCCAGCGCCGCACCATCAGCTATTCGGTTGCGAGTGGGCAGCACCCGTCGTGACTCCGGCGGCAGGATCGTGGCCGTCTCCAACGTAACCGTCCATCCGCAGTACGGCCGACCGCAGTTCGATAACGACATAGCGGTGTTGCGGCTCGCCAGACCACTGGTGTTTAGTAACTCGATCAGTTCCATCAGGTTGCCGCAGCCGAGACAAGCTGTTCCACTCGTGCGGTTAACTGTTACTGGCTGGGGATTGACTGCTGTTAGTATATTTGTTTTAGATTTAGCACTTTCAACAGGCATTGCCATGTTTTTATGAAATAGTAATCGATAATGTAGTTTAAGTGGTTACTGCAGCTGAAGGACATAATATAGATCAAAATGTGTTGCTACATCTGAAGGATGACCGAAAAGCTTAGTGTAAGTACCGTACTACGACTTTCAAACCTACCCTGGTTTGAAAGTCGGCGCGGCGCTTAACATTACTGTCACTATTTATTTATTTCATAACATGTGGGATTTATATCAGTCTCCGGATCTATTTGGGGTAACGACACTTGTCGTTAACTGTGGCATATGTTGAGGTATGTACCATAACATATTCCACAGTTATCTTTTGATTCAGTGCATGCGATTTTTGATTTTTTAATTCTAAGTACAAAAAAAAGAACAGGTTTTGTGTGTTGAAGAGTCTTTTTGATCATCATATTAACCTTTTCTTGGTACCCCATTTGGTAAAATAACATGCAGATCAAGATAAAGTCACTTTTTTAAAAAACATTTATATTTCTAGCTTGGTGGTCGTCGTATCCCCCGGACAATGATGGAAGCACATGTGCCTGTGGTGCCGCACTGGCTGTGCCGGCTGTCGTATGGAGAAGCGCTGACTGGCAACATGTTCTGTGGCGGGCACTTCCTCATTGGTGGCGTGTCTTCTTGTCAGGTAACGTATTGAGTTGTGGTGAGGCTTCTACAGTTTAATAACATAGTTGTTTTGGTAAAGTAGTTACGTTTTTAGCAAGTACTAGAATATGTTTGTTTCTAATTGTCGTTGAGTTCGTGAGTCATCGAGTTGCTATCAGTTGGCCTTATGGGCTTTTTGAGGCCTGTTTTATTTACAGGAGAGTTAAAATAATTAAGAAGAAATTAAGTTTAATTATATTTAATATGCTTATATTTTTTATTATAAAATTCAGTAAAATTTCACAATGCAATCAAGGTATTATTAAAAACAAATTAAAGCTAAGAATTGTGATGTACACGTGTTGGTAGGATTTATTCGAGAATTTATAATCTAACAATCCAACAGCAATGTAACGACCTTACAGATATACTATAATACACTTTAAAGATATACAATTATACTTTAAAGGTATACAATTTGCGTATTTTCAATTTCAGGGTGATTCAGGCGGCCCAGCAGTATTCAGGGGCGTAGCTTTCGGCGTGGTATCATTCGCTCGGGGTTGTGCGTTGCCACTGTCACCGACCGTGTTCACGAACATCGCGTCTCTACGTGACTGGGTCACCGAGAACACCGGCGTCTGATCCAAAACCGTACCCACGAGGGACCATTGCAACACTGTGATATAAATAGACATTCCTACCGCGTGCCCGTTTCTATCTATGTCGACGGAGTTTATTTATTTTGTTACTTTTAAATAAAATTTTCCTGCTAACATTGTCTTTTATGAGATTCCTGTCTGATATCCATATAATGGTAAATTTGTGTTATTCGTAATTAATTCAGTTGTGTACCTATTTGTTGAAGAGCCAAGTGTATATGAGTTTCATTATTTATATGAGGCAATACAATTTAGACCTCAGTAACAAAGCATCTGAGTTCGACGTCAAGCAGAACAATCCTATTTGGAAGAATAAACTTTCTGTGGACATTTATTATATAGTTCTTCACACTTGATACTAAAAAAGATTGGCAATACTAGTTCCTAATTTTTTCATTTATTCTTCCTCAGGTCTACGAAATGTTCCTAATCGGATACCAGTTCAAAGTTTTGTCGCCAATCTTCACTATCCACTGGGGTCTGCAAGCTAGACGAACCCGTCCTCTCTGGCGGGAGAAACAGAACGAGAAGAATCGGAAACACTTCGAGACCTTCAAGAGGGAGCTGTTCGCGAGGTACCGCCGGGATCCTCTGCACCTTCTGCGCAGACCTCAGCAGCCGAAGAAAACATAGGCATCGCGAGGCCGCGCGACGAGGGTTGCCGGCCTCACCATCTTCATAATGATCTTGCAGTTGTTCTGACAAATGGACCAACCTTTATGTTGGTCACAAACTTTCTGTGTCAGTGCGAATCGATGTGTTACGTTTCCTAATAATAGTATATCACTTTAAGCTATGTATACTTATTGACTGATATGTAATTGTTACTATTACATAGGACAGATACTTTTAAGATCTTGCATTTGGATCCTCAGTTAATATCACTCTTCAGCAAATAACAGGCAAGTGAGTCGCTAGTCGTATGTCGTGAGTATGTTAGCTACATTCGGTGTATTTCGAGAAGTATAAAAGATGAATATATAAATTAGATACTCTTTATACGACATTTCGCGTCGATAACGTCAGTTATCGCCGCTTTATGTTGGCGATCGTGGTCTACAGTCGGTCAGCAGTCGCCGTTGCTAGTGACGCGACCACACTCGGCGTCCAGCTTCGGCATGTGCTGTCCCTCATTTACTTAGCTCCCTTAGTATGCTTTTTTAAATGATAATACTGTTTTCACTTTTAATTTTCACTTTTCTACAATAGAGGTGTAAACCGTTAGCAAAGTTTGTATAACCTAAGATTAGCACAAATTGTTTTGGACTGTTTTTCAGATGTGTAAAATGTTACTAAAATATGTAGCCTATACAGACACAGTTTGACATTAATTGGTATATGTGCGGGTACTTGAAATCTAATAAAGTACCGAATGTAAAATAAAGCACTGTAAGTAAGTTACACATGTTTAATTATATTATATCACTTCCGATAGTCTTGCTAGATTCAAATTAGTCATTTCTCGTTTTGGTGATAACAAATCTTAGGTGATGTGTTTTTAAATTTTTACAATTGGGCGTTTGTGGTTTGTTTGGGCGATTGTGTAGTTTGTGTACTCGTCTTTGTTTGTGTCTATGACTATAGCAGGTGCAGAATTGTATTATACTTTACTGAGTATATGTGTAGAAGGCGGAATTTATTTATTAGTTATGATATTGGATCAAAATCTAAAAATAATGTTTTTGAAGCTTTCTAACGAGCTCCTTTGCCGAATTTTTTAGAGTAAGGAAAAATTAGAAACTACGTTTTTTATAAATAAGTCTTTCACGTGAATTAGATTTAAGCTTTATCAAACGTTACAGTTTGAAACATTTAAGCCTGATTATAGGCAGATCTACTTACATTTCATTACAATTGAAAATCAAAATTTTAATATCCATCGAATACAATTTATCACGGTAAGATAAAAATCGTACAACGTGGAAATTTTAATTTGGCACTGTTACGTAGATTATATTGTTCATCTTTATAATTATTGTTTAGTTATGGTGACTGTATATTTTAGTATAAGTACTACAATTTTCATTTTCATTTGTATTTCTTATACAACAAATAAAATTCTGATATTGTTTTTGGTTTAATACTAGTTTTATAGTTTATTATAAATGTTTACTTTTAATTTTATGAATCCTTGTTTACAAATAATAAGTGTTTTTTTAGATATAATCATGAAAATTTTAATTAAGTAATTAATTAAGTTTTAATTATTTTATCGTTCCATTGTAATAACCTTAATTTAATTTTAAGAGAGGAATTACAAATATAGTGAAGTAGGTATTCGTAATATTATTTTAATCAATTTAATATAGGTAATCGTTGTTCGTTTTTTAGGTTTAATTAATTGATTTTAATTATATTATATTATAAAATGATGCAAAATATCGTTTGTTTGTATGTCGAAGGTAATATACAAGGATCGATTCTGATAATGATAATGTTTTACTGTTAGATGATTGGACTTCCCCATTATAGAAAAATATTTCAAAATGTCTAGTCTGATGGGGCACTTTTATCGATGAATATGCAATTATTAACTACTTACTTAAATATAATTTCTTATGTGTTCATGTTAAATGTTTAAGATTAAATAATTTTAATAACGATATTAATCATTTAGGTAGGTACCTGCTTCAGAATAATGTGAATTCTTAAATAATTGTATAAGGTTACCATGTTAAATTTAGCTAAAATATTTAAAAAAACTCTTTGTGGTATCCTTGGTATAACAAAAACGACCTACATAAGTTTACAATCTTGACATTCGCATAATAACAAATACCTTGTTGTTTTAGTTGTATAATTTCTAATTTTCGAAATAAGTAAAATAATTGTAACACGTGTTTTGTGAACTTGAATGAAAAAAGCTCACAGTAGTTAAAATTGCTTTTTGTTTTTTGGAAAACTTTTCATATTACAAATATTTTGGCACAATTTATGTTGTAAATTAACATACTATACGCACATTAATTTAGGGTATTATTTAATAAACCGAATAGAACATGACATTCGTTACCTATACCTACGCACAGATATTTAGTCGTAAATTGTTTTAAAATAAATATTTAATCTAATTGCCCCATGACCTGGAGCGCGGACAATACATTGTTAATATCATGAATTAGATTTATAATATTATCATTTATTAAATACATCTATATTGTATGCACAGCACATTTAACGTTTGCTTAGTAGAGAACACAGACGCTAGAGTTGTTTCACTACTTTTTGCAGAGATTACTTTGAACATTTTGAGTACCTACCTTCAACATATTTAAATAGGACTATTTCCGATAAATATCGCCCACTTATACTTTACGAGGTTTTATTTTTGCTGAGCTATCGATAGAAGTACCTGCTACTAGAGTTTAGTTACAGAAACGTTATTCCTTGTGTGAATTTAGTTGGCATGTCTTGTGTCCCATACGACAACCTTCTAATAAATACATACTGCAATGCTTCACAAACTACCTATAAGGCAAAATCAGACGTGGTCGTGGGGTTTCTGGAAATTCGAAGGGTTCTACTTACCTGCATAATTAAAACAAACGACTTATATGTAAAATATGTCAAATAAGTTGTAACTATCGATTTCGTGAAAAGTGGTGAAACAAGCAACTATGAATATAGGAAGTTGGATTTTTTTTTATCTTGTTATGGTATTGATTACTTATAATTAGATTATAAATAATGGAGAAATTATGTCCACAATTTTATAGACAGATTTTAACCTAACTAATATTTAATCAAAAACGTTAAATCATTTTAAAGCCTAATATATAAGTTTAATAGAAATGTGTGTTTGTAATTATTATGTAAAAGTTTGATCCGTTTGTCCAGACTAATCTGGGTAACACAAAATTTTGTAAACATGAATGTACACATTTTTATACCTGGCCTAAAGTATTTAAATAGATGACAGTGAAGTCACGTGCGTATGCTAGTTATATAATTATTTCAGATAATAACATTAGTAAATATGTTTTTCAGTAATGTCGCTTGCTATAAGTTATGTGCAATTTTTTGTAAGACATAGAGAGAGTATGTATATAAATAAATCTTAATCAAGAGTATCATTTAAAAACAATTTTATTTAACCAATTCATGAACTGGTGTATTGTTTACTATATTGTGTGTTATTTCTCGTACAACACAAAAAAGTAAAATTAAAAATATATGATTTAAGACATATGGTTTTTATTCCAAGAATTCTTAAAGGTAAGGAAACAAGGCAAAGATTATTTTCTCTTTGATAAAATGATTTTCTCTTTGATATGATTTGTCTTTTATTAAGATTAAGTAAGTAGTTTTTAAAGGATTTGACCAAATAATCTTTACTATATTCAAATACTAACGTATTATAAAAAATCTGGGACTTACGTTAAGTACGATAATTTGAAAACATGTATAGATGTCGCTTGGCTTCGCTACAAATCTAACCAAAATCCATTTGACAAAACTGAGCATAAAAATGCCTTTACGAATAAGGTCAATTAAATAGTTAAAGGTTCATGTGGTTTCGTGATGTAGCCATGAATCCAGTCCCATATAACGGGGTGGGAGAGCCTCGCGTACACGCCGGGGAAGTTCCCCCTGGCGCAGCCGAGCCCCCAGGACACCACGCCGATCTGCACACCCTCACTCACGATAGGCCCACCGCTATCACCCTGCAAAAGTAACTCTATTGAAAATAAAGATTCCGTTTTATTTTGTGTTTGGGTTTAGATATTTATTCTCATTAAGAATTAATTGAAGTGAATTCAATGGTTTACAGAATGTAAGATGAATAAAGAACAATGCATAACAGGGGTATTAAATTATAAACAAAAAAGAACGGTAGTAAAAGAAAAACATATTGTCAGGAACGAATATTTTTTGAATATTATAATATTTATAATCTGTCATAATTTATCCATGCTATTTTGTGAAGCTAGTTTACATTAGAGTGAGTAAATTACTTAATAGTCATATGTGGAAAATAAGATGGCTTAAAGAGATATATGGAATTCGGTATGAAGAAGATAATAAACTGTAAGTTCACGAATCATTTATCTTGCCTATGATTTAATGTTAGGTATTTTTAGTGAGTAATTTTAAGACTTAGCATAGCGCCAATCCTATCCTTCCTTATGGAGGAGAAAGGTATTGGAAGTTTTTGTTATTTTCTTTTCTAGAGAGACTTATGTCTAGCGAAGGATTCATTAGGAAGATTGAATCATGACAATATAAAAACAAAACTGAAAAATATTTTGTGTCACCTGGCATGCATCAGGCGAGGGTTGACTAAAGGAACCAGCGCAGAACATAGATGCAGGGTCGATGGCATTTCTGTCTAAGCCAGATCGTCTGCAACACTTCATTGCTATGGTGTTTATAGAGGACGACTGTAGGAAGGTTGCGCTTGAACCGCCTTCCTGGAGACAACATCATGACAAAAGTTTTGGAGGTAAGTACTTATTATATTAGTTTCAGCTTAGTGGGCTCTTTCAAAGAAGAAACTTGTTAATTCTCTTATAATTTCTTTGTCTTGCGGGACGACCTGCGTAGTGGAGCAGTGACTACGCTAGTCCTACCTACCTACGTAGACCTACGTAGTGGGTTCCGGGTTCATTTCCCGGCCAGATAGATATCTAAATTATGAATCTAGAATTGAGATTTCTGTTCCGGTTTTGGGTGATTAAGTATTCATGTCTGTGTGTATCCTTGGCACCTAAAATATATACAACCATATAATGGGGTTATGACTGTAAAAAAATCTCACGAGGGAAAACGACGATCTCACCCTTAGCTTTCCCCAGCCAGATATAACAGCCGGTTTATTTGCTTCGAGCCTGGTGTCTTTAACCACCATGCGGATCGGGAGCACCCTCGCAGAGAACCGTAGAGGTGAGTACAGCTTTACCAGCCCCACGTCATTCGCCTTGGCCTTGCTGGCGTACCGCGGGTGCACGTGGCATTCCTTGACGTCGTACATCTCGCCGCCGTGCGTCTTCCAGGAGGACCCGAGCCTGACGGTCAAGTCGCTGGCTCTGGCTCTGCGAAATAGATGTCAGCTTTAAATGTGATGACCATTTTGAATAAATTAATACCTATAAATGTTGTTAAGATTTAGGGTCTGTACATATCTGACGGAAAATGCGTCGAGCGTATCATCGGTCGCGTCGCATGATACGCGACACAATGTTATAACTGTGGTAGTTTGATGTTAAAAAATAGTTTTACGTGTTGAAATAATTTGTATAAAATATTTTTACTTTGGCCTTCCACACTAGGGATCCGGGGGTTACAATCCCTGAACACTTTTTTCGAAGGTAGGTAAATATAGTATTCTATAACGGTGAAGGTTTATCTGGAGGGTTTATTACTTTAATTAAAAACATCATAAAACATAAAAAAGATGAATAAATTATTTTTTGTACTAGCGAAGCAGAATAATATTTGCTTTCTTTTTATCGATCGCTTTAGCTATTAGAATTAGATTAGGAATTAGGAACTTTCGCAAGCAAACACAAGAACTATCTGAATTAGTTGCGCAAACTGTAGAAAAACAGCGCTGGTTCCATTTGCTACGCTATTTTCGTTCGCGTTTTTATAATGAATTATTCTGAATCTAATTATCTTACTCTTAAAAATGTATTGCCCATGACCCCCTGATTCCAAGGGAAAGGCTTTACACCATAATAATTAGGGGTCAGTATTTGACCATCAATATAATTTTTGCATCAATATTACTTTAGGAAATTAACCCAACCACGCCTCGCTATGGTTCAGTCTGATATTAGGAAAGTAAATTAAGGTTTCGTTCCCGTACCCGTAGGAAATTCGGAATAAAAGTATATAAAACATACTTTTATAGAAAATGTAATGTTTAAGAATTAAAGTCAATTCATCTATTACATTCCGAGTTTTGCGGACGCAAGTGAATCTATAGAAGCTGATTTTTTATATAAAGATGAACACATGAAAGATGTTTTATAAAAATCGTCGTAATAAAAATAGCTTCAAAAATTGATATGACCTAATTAATAGCTTTCAAATTGCTAGAACCAGGAAAATTATGCGAATCAATTAAATCCGACACTATCTCAGATCAAGCATTGACAGGGACCCGAAACCCCAAAAGTAATGGTCGGGCTAAACGCTTAAATAAAAACGGTATATCAAGTTGACAGACAGCGGGGGAGGCTGAAACAGATGTCTCTAATACGCGAAAGATGTCCGATCCTCCGCGGGTCCAAAACGTATCACTATCCGAGTATGTCGCTATAAATTTCTTTAGAACCATCGTAAACCGTCCGCTACACATTGAATGGAAAATATACGCTTTGTACGGCCAGTCGATTGGTGTTTTGCATCGGAAAAAATACATTTCGCCCCTCGAGGATAAATTGAAATTGTGGGGGCAATTCGCAAGGGGCAACCTATAAAAGAGTCTGCCCGCTCGAATTTGTACGAGAAAGATTGGATTGTGTGTCTATCCGTCTTTAGTGACGTCGCTGGTTTCGAAGAAATAGGATTCTTTAATGCGTTTGTAGACACAATCCGCTGAGGGTTGAGGGTGAGCGTAAACAAATTTGTCAAACATCTAAGCAAGTGTCAGTTGCCTGTAATTCAATCTCGAGGTACTTATACATAAAAGAAATCGGTGTACAGGAGACTTTTTATACTAATAAAAAGAGGAGGCTAATGTAGTTTAACTGATGTTACGTCATATTAATTACTGTATATAGACAGGAAGTATTACGACTGACTATTGCGAATTCTAGGGTCTATGTTGGAATACCCATTGTTTTATTGACACTTTAAGATAGATAGGAGTAGTGCAGTTGAAAAGAAAGAGTTTAAGCCAAGTTCAAGCTGTGTTTGTTTGGGTGTTTTCTACTTATTTTTTACTGTTAGTACTCGCTCCTGGTGAAAATGAGCTGTGGTAAGGTTACACTTTTACGAGGCATCTAGTCCTCAGAAGTGACAACACATCTGTAAAAGATTTTATGTAGAACTCTCTACAAATTGTTTACATACTTGCAAATTTCAACACGCGGCTAAGACTACATAACAGAAAGACTGCTATAAAATTAAAATATCTAGAATCCATTCACCGTTTCGGAAAAGAAATAATAAAAATATTCAAAATGAATAAAGGTAAGTCGCTTACAACTTTATAATAGGATCTACCTAACCCGTAGTGACTTGAGAGAATTGGGGGCCTCAATGAAGAGGACAGGTACAAGGTTTACAATCCTGCTCCCGTGCTCCTCGGGGACGTCAAAGGTATCTTATATTCCCGAATAAAGAACACTTCGATTGCAAATACACCGGGTCTCTAGTCAAATCTATAGATGTAGTATTCGCGCGTGGTTTCTCGCGGGTCCGTTTTTTATTTTTTAATGCAGGAAGTTATAGGTTTTATTGTTGTAATTGGAAACAATTGTTTAAAGTTGACGATTTAAAGTTTACGACTTTTTCCATGGGGTGGTCGGTTACTTTAAAGCCACGTTTATTATGAAAACTTATCGCTAGATAAAAATATGAGGTGACCATTTTATTCCTCAATGGTTGATAGGCCTCTGGAATCTGTATTAAGTAGAACCCCGGTTCTGCATGAAGTTGGTTACAGATGTCTAGTGGTAGTAGGTGGTAGTGGTGGTAGTGGTAGCGGTAGTGACCACTTACCATCAGATGGACTATATGCTCGTTTACAACTTAAATCATATAAAGTTTGCATGCCGCTCACATGATATTATCCGGCCATTGCTGCCGAACAAGATCTGTGGCCGATCTCATATTAAGTATCTGAGCTTGAATGCTCTTCAAAATTAATTTGGCATGCTTAATTATTTTGGGTGGCTTAATTTTTCAAATTACTAGTAGATAACAGCTACTTTAAACCTTGCTTTCTTAAAACAGAAATATCATTTTTCACCTTATTAATAATTAAATGAAAAGTAATAATAACGCTTTCTACTTTCATATCGTGGGCTAAAGTGGCATAGGTAAACTCAGACCGACAGACCAATTTCTTTTTGTATAGACGTGTATATAAAGAACACTCCAATTGCAAACAGTGGGTCCCTCAAGTCAAATCTATATATACTCGTAATAATAAAGTACTCTTCTTTGTATTGGCAGTTGTGTTCGGAGATATTTCTGTCTGAAGGACACGCTGAAATAAAGACAATTCGTGAACGAAGTTTTCAATTTACTGTTTCGAGTATTTGGAGCGTAGTCAGTATTTATTAGGAAGTTTGAAAGGTGCTACGAGAGTTGTAGATTTATAAATAGCCTGTATACCTGATATAAGTGGTTAGTTCTATTTATAAAAGCAGTGATAGTCTAGTGGTTAAGAAACTCGGCCTCCCGATTGAGGCACCTCTGATTTTTCGAAATTATTTGCTTATTAGAAATTTATTATCACTTGCTTAAACAGTGTATGAAAACATCGTGAGGAAAGCTGCATACTTAAAAAGTTTTCAAAGATATGTGAAGTCTACCAATACCACCACCATTAACTTTCAGGCGCACTGCATGTTCTTTTGCTACTTCAACATACTACTACTACTTTGCTACTTTTACGACAACTATTTCATAATTCGTATCAGAATAGCCTTGCGGCTAAATTTGTCACTAGTGATCATCCATCCATCTTCTTACTACACTTTATAAATCCGCTACGATCTACACGTCCCGGGTCTATGAGCGTTTCACTTTAACCTTATGGTATTTTTACGTAACCACATTCAAAACCTTTCTGCAACATTAGTATTAATATCATATCTCGAATCATTTTTTCCTTTAATCATCATCAAGAAATCAAGATTAGAACTGCCCAAAGACGCCCAAGTTATTCTTGTAATTTTTAATGAGAAGAACCTTTGTTTCAATGGAAACTGGAACTCATTAATTTCAATGAATTTTAATTTCGTGATAAACAGTACTTAATACGCGTGAAATTCTGATTTCGGTATTTCGTTGTTAACATCGTGTTAATACGTTTTGTTGTTTTAATTAAGATGTACAGATTCATAAATTCTTGTGTTCGACATTATTGGATTGAAAACGGGGATGTCGGTAATTTACATTGAATAAAACTGATTTTATTTGTTCATAATGAATTATGAGTGCGGTTTCGTCTAGTTTTTTTACCTCAACTTAACGTGCTTTCTAAAGTACGGAAGTAAGTGTGAGTGTATGATTTTATCACTGGTGACCATTTAACCGTCGATAATGCGTGAGGTGGGTCTATCTACACTACACACGTCGTATAACGTCTTTCATACAGGAACTGTTCTTATATCATCATCATCGACTCATGTCTTCACACACGTTTGAGAAAAATTTTCCGTGTTGCTGCACTTTTATTAGATGGAGAGAGAAGGCCCCCGCGTGGCGACCAGTTGTAGGCAAAAGATAAAAAAACCATTGGTTTCTGAAGGCTAAGACTGACTGATGTGGCACTAATTGGAAGGAAATAAATTCAGCAGTGGAATTAAAAAGGTTGTCGGATGGACATAACGATAATACTGATGCAATGGAATCGCGAAGATTCTTACATCTAAAATTGATAAACGTGTCACCTCAACAAGCAATGAGCGGCCGTGAGGATCCAGATGTCGGTGATAACAGATCCTCCGCAGATGGGGTAGGTCTTCTCCCGCAGAGACACCTGCCACGGCACTACCGCGATGGACGTATTGCGACCGGCCACTATGCGACGTGTGGATCCTGTACACCAAATCTGCTACTAAGTTACACAGGCTCGTGTTCAATAGAGAACACAAATGGATCGGGCAGATATATCAGAATGTTGCTTTTATCCTTGTGTCTCATGAATCTGGTAATATGCAACATCCGGTAAGATCGGATGTGAAATTCTATAAAAACTTGTTTCGAGTCGTATAACAAATTTGTTGCTTAGCTCTATTCCGGAAATAAATAGGTATTTTTATGATATATAATATAGATACAGAGACTTACCTCTTCTGTTTTCTTGTAAATGGTCTGAAAAAGAAAATGAATTGAGTAATTTTCACTTTTGATACCTAATCGTACATGAAATCGACGGTTAAAGGTCTCCATAGGTGGAAGTGTCCACCTATTATCACGTAGGGTGCATGCTATAGCAATTAAATAAATTTATACATTTGCCGTAACAACTTGATATTAAATACCTACGAGTTTCTTCATCAAGTTCTCAAACATATTCTTATACTTTTCTTGAACACGCGAATCATTGAGAAACTGGAGAATATTGTTCTTGTTACTCTCTGCTTCTTCAGCGATATCTGAGTAGTCTATCGCTGCCGTTTCTCGTGTGATAATGTCATCATCACCTCCAATCATCACTATGAATAAACCGACAAAAATCATCAACATTTCAAATACAGAATGTTTTTATTGACTCATTTAAGATTTTTGATTATTTCACAACATATTTAACAATTTAACTTTGTTTACTTTACTATATTTACATTTTGCATTTAAAATAACGAGTATAACATAGTCTTAACATTTTGCATTACGAAGAAATGTAAGTTTCAACTAAATTTAAATTAACTACCGTGAAATGACAAGGTTTTATTGTGACCATTAAATAACATACCCAATTATAGATAGTTTGTACGTATGTGACGTACGTGTACGTACACTACAATATATTCACTACAATATATATTTGAAATTACCTAATATTTAATAATTAAGCATATAAAACATTAAGCGATTATTTTCCTTTAAATAAATCAACATCTATATTTCTGTCACAGAATTTTATGCATAATATGTTCACCACAAACTTGCATAACTTTCATCTAGTGCAGGGGTTCCCAAAGTGTGCGCCGCGGCGCCCTGGTGCGCCGTAGAAAGTAAAGAGGGGCGCCGTGAGTCGATCCTCTAATCATTGGACACCACAAATATTGGCGTTTTGGTCATCGATTCAAAATGAATATCCAAATTTAACATCCAAAGCATTAAAAAATTTCATTCCGTTTGCAATATCATATCTATGTGAAGCTGGGTTTTCAGATGTAGCTGTGATAAAGAACAAATATCGCTAAGGATCAATGTGGAGCAAGACATGAGAATAGCAGTGTCAAGTGATATTCCCCGCTTTGAAAAACTGCGCGGAGATCACTTAGCTCACCCTTCACATTGATTTGACTGAATAAATATCGTATTTTATTTTTGTTATCCTCAAGTCTTTCTTGTTGTTTTCCGTTTAAATTATTTTATAATAACGTATTGTACAATTTCATATTGTGGTGTTTTAAATTTCGTTTCGATCAACCTAAGGTAACTACTATTATTGTAGTTACCTATTTCTTTCGACTGTCTTCTTCAAATAGTTAGCTAGGACAGGGCACAGGGCGCCGTGAAAGAATATTAAACTTGTAACTGCGCCGCGGGTTATCAAAGATTGGGAACCCCTGATCTAGTGCAAACTATTACGAAGAGTTAGTAACAAACAAAATTAGCAACATAACGTGGGAACGCGTCAGAGTATATTAAAACGTGTAATGAGCGCCTGTAATGCGCTGTAACTCAGGCGTGCGGGAAAAACTTGTTGCTATTTCACTTGAACAGGCGCTCACAAACTTTAGTTATGAAATAACAGGCTACTTATTTGCGGAGAACAGTTTATACGGGTAATATAGAACATTGCTTTCTAAGAATTCGCTCAATATTTCTCAGACCAAAAAAAATAAGATTGGACCTGGTGACATTCATTGAGTTATAACTATACCTATTGGTTTTTTAATGTGGCAATAAGTATTATTTTTTATGCGATGCCGAATTAAGGATATTTGCACCATTTAATGTCACACTATAACTTATTAATTTTACATAAGGATTTAATATCGTACAAGATACCGTGATCTAATCGCGTAATGTAGTGTTCCGTTACCGTAAAGAGTTTTGTTTTCAAAATTTTTAAATCTGTACCGGACGTTGTGCTAGTGGTGTGTGTCATCATGATCTTTATCGGTATTAATTAAAACCCTGAAACTCAACAAAATCATCATCGACCTTATGGATTATCGCCAGTGGGGGTGGTCAGGGCTGTCGCAGACCAAGGTACGTGACGTGTATTAGTCTGATCTGTTTGAACCTATAGCTAGTATGATTTATGAACATTCTTTCCGTTTTATATATTCGATCCCAGAAGTGAGATTAAAGCCATCCGTGCGTTTGGTGAATGCGTATCCTACGTATGCGTATTTGTTTAAGTATTTCGCATTACTTATGCAAACATGCTTTAAAATTTTGTTCCAGAGGTTGTCTATCTTTTTGCTCTGAACAATACTTATTATCGGAGAAGTTGGAAGAAGGGTGCGAAGTTTCTGTGCGCCGGAGGTGTTGTTTCGGACGTTTTAAACTTTGTAAATCCGCCCTTGAATCTAATTAACGAGTTTGGAGGCAGGTACGAGCGAACGACGGTCCGTCTGCGCCAATCTGTAATTAAATTTGTTTCATTCGGAAAGTTCAGAACTAGGTTCCACGAATTGTGGAAGTCTTGGCTATGGGCACATAATTTCGTTAGTAATGGCTGTGCCTTAAAATGTTTTGTTTTGATGTGTCGTTAACTGGAAGTTGTCGATCCATTACTGTGCCAGAACTGCGTGTACGAGTCTCTGAAGATGATAAGGGTAACGATTGTCTATCCCGCTGGTAAAATCATATTTATAGACTTCACATACGAGTACACACACTTTTAGAACTTTTTTACAGAATATGTAGCTTATAGATGTTTTCTTTCACAGTTAAAGCAAGCAATTTTAATTTCTAAATTGCATACTAACGTTGACAGAAAATTGAAACGAAATACCTACACTTTGCCGTTTATCAAGGATTGTCAGACAATTAGGTACTTGTGATTATTTATTTATTTTAT
Source organism: Epargyreus clarus (assembly GCF_041222505.1). Classification (NCBI taxonomy): domain Eukaryota; kingdom Metazoa; phylum Arthropoda; class Insecta; order Lepidoptera; family Hesperiidae; genus Epargyreus; species Epargyreus clarus. The sequence goes on from NW_027332230.1 coordinate 16,283,607, forward strand.
TTATATGTTTATTTATTTATTAATGATCACCAACATAATGTACACCAAATAAAAGCAACAATCATAAATACAGGGAAAAGAGGTAAGTGTCATTACAATTATAGGTGAAGACAGCATGCAAATACAGAAAGCGAGTAACATAGCTAGTAGGAGTAGTATTATTACAATTACTGTGTATTAAAAATCTAATATCACGAATTTAAAATATTATTAATTATTTATATCAACAGATTAATATGAAAAAAAGAAGAAAAAACATCGTTAAGATAAATAAATTTAAAATATAAATGATAAAATTTTTCAAGACATAAAAGAATTTGAATTTTAATGCTAGACTGACTTGTCTAACACAATAATGAATCATATTAAATTATTGTTATTAAACAGAGTAATAAATTAATTTAAAAAACTTTCATTATATAAGAGATGCTATAGTAGTGGAGAACGGCATATAGATTCAACAATTCCTTTCTTAAACTTGCGAATATTATGAGTAAATATGTCGATATCGCCGTGGTTTGAGGTTTGAGATGCTTCTTAGTCCACGTACAATTCTGTTGATTTTTTGATCGGGCGCATTTTGATCGAGATTGGATTTGCAGTGTGAATCTTCGAATATGTTAAACCTTGATGCTCTAGGTAGTTTAGAGGAAGCAGAAAAAGTAAGCTGTGATAACAATTCAGGAGCGTCGACTACACTATTCGCAAGTTTAAAGAGGAACATTACGTCAAGCGTTCGTGTTCGGTTTGTGAGATACATCATGTTGTTACTCAATCAATTGCTTAAGTCCATCAGAGTATCCTGGAATTATCTTACCTAGGTTTAAGGCTTTTGAATAGCTTCGAGTCTTTTATTATAAACATCGTAGAAGGGATTCTAAGCTACACTACAGTACTCTAAGCCACTTCGTACCAGCTAATTTTAGCGCAAAATCTTGGTTTTGGGGCATTTAAAATGTTTATTATTTCTTAATACAAATCCGAGACATTTAAAACTTTTTGCGCATATATTGTCGATATGAGTATGGAATCTCAGTTTACTGTCCAATACAACACCTAAGGCTCGTATGTTATCTAGCTCCAATAGAGTGTCTTTACCTACTTTGTATTTGTGTTGTATGATGAATGCTTAATATGTTTCAAACATTAGTGTTTACAATAATTTATTTACTATTGATATAAATGTGGATTTTACAGGCTTTTATTTAGTTTTTTTACTAAGTTTTGAAGTACGCGCTCATATTGGTCATTGTTTAAGTCATGATACAGAATATACCCAATTATATGTGGACATGTTTATTACGTAAATTATGGTAGAAAATAGTCTATACCTATTATCGCTGTAGATGACTATATTATGATGCTATTATTACATTATATTAATGTAATATATAAATCGTTTTCAAATTACGTTTTAATGTAAGACGAAATTAAGAGTATAATTAAGATAAATATAAGATAGCAAGTGACATAAAAATCCACGTTAGTTCCATATCATTTTATTGTACAATTAAATACCAAAGTGGGTACACACAAACATGAAGCAAGCCTTATTATATTTAGTGATAAGTTTAAGTTTTACCGAACTGGTAATTGCGGCAACTGAAAATGAAGGAAAGTCAAGAGACGATTTTAATGACGAAATGGAATTTTTTGAAGACCATGGAAGTGCGTATAAAAACAATGTTAATCCTGTACTAAAAGAAGGGAAAATTATAAGTGCAATAAAGGAAAAACTTAAACCTAATAATGTAGCGGAACAGGCCATGATCGAAGCTTCCGGCTGTGCGGTGGGATCAGCGAAAATTTTCGGAATGTGTATTGACGTATTTATCCCGTAAACACTAATTTACTTCGTATGACACGAAGAAGTATGGAAGAAGAAGGAGGCGACCTTGAAAAGCTGGTTGTGATGGATAAAGAAGAGAGAAGACCTAAAGGCCGATCACGCAGTCAATGTCGGTCTCCGCCCAGGTGAGCTTGGCGCGCGCCACACCGTCTGGTGCGTACGACGGTATGCGATCACACATACTGCCGTCCTTCCTGGAGCCGCTGGCTGGGTGGTTCAAGGCACATTGGTACCTAATAGTAATATAGGGACAATAGGTCACGATACTATTAGTTTTGTTTACCTTACAATAAATGATATTAAACGAAGATCGATTAAATGAAGTACATGTTACATGAATTGTGGAGATAATAAAAAGTTAAATCAGCAAAAGTAAGTTTTATTGTGCACACGTGTCACTCTGGAAGCAAGATGGGTATAAGTAGTTAGATTTATTTAACTTTGAACTGTTTAATGAAAAAATTACCTTATTCAACTTTTTAAATAAATAACTTATAGTATGTATTTGATTTTTACAACCCTTATATATAAGCAGAGTGGCGCAGTGGAAGCGTGCTGGGCCCATAACCCAGAGGTCCGTGGATCGAAACCATGCTCTGCTATTTAATGTTTCGAACAATTTTACTTTTTGTTTACGTTTTTTCAAATTGTGTAGTAATCTTACGACGATTAGTAGGTACGTATCAGATTTTTACAACCTTTATGTATAAGCAGAGTGGCGCAGTGGAAGCGTGCTGGGCCCATAACCCAGAGGTCCGTGGATCGAAACCATGCTCTGCTATTTAATGTTTCGAACAATTTTACTTTTTGTTTACGTTTTTTCAAATTGTGTAGTAATCTTACGTACGTAGGTACGTATCAGATTTTTACAACCTTTATGTATAAGCAGAGTGGCGCAGTGGAAGCGTGCTGGGCCCATAACCCAGAGGTCCGTGGATCGAAACCATGCTCTGCTAGGACATATTTATAGTAATTTTATTATTGCATTTTTATGAATTTAACCAACAATAAAAAACTTGTATTCATAATAGATTTTTTTACAAGATTTAAGTAGCAAAAGAAATTTGCTCTCTATCTCATAGTAAGTGTATGTAGCAATTTTTCTGGATTCCATATGCAATTTAGTTTACTGCTAAAATATTATAAATCTAAGGTTATTAATAAATCAATGTTTGGTTAACATCATTGGATACATTGATACTTAATTAACGAACGTTGAAGAACAATAGCAATCCGTAAATGCATGTCAAAGCACAACTAAAAATTCCCGACTGTTATTTCCGAACACTAAACACTTGGTATCCTTAAACATCATCATTCTAAGTCGAAAAACTATACTAAGATCCATTCTTTCCATTCCCGGTCTTGGTCAACTTTGTCCCAACTCAAACCCTCTCGGTTTATTGTGGTTATTAATTCAGGTATTGTTTCCCTAGTCTTTTGAATAAACTGATTATAATTGTAAATTATGATTTCCTTTTGTTTATAAGTCGTAAACGCCGAGTTATTTAGCGTTTGTTTACAAATGCTAAGTGGATGATTGTCGGATAAAGATGTAATGATCAGAAGGTGCTGAGATCGTGGTATGGTAACATGATGTTGCATTCGACTTTGTTCGCGTTGTCTCTTCCAATCTTGAGAAGATTTCTCTACCCAAACTCTGATGTAGATACTTTGGAACCATAGTGTCCTGGTGTCTGGCAAGTTTTTAATAATATACTTAAGTCTCGGTAAAAATGGTTCGATGATGGCTAACTTACACAAGGGTAGACTTTGTCCTCACGAGTGCCTACACGGTGGTATCGCCTTCGTGTTCATGGGCGGAATGATTGCAACCTTAATTGCCACTGAATTAAAAATATTATAAATAAATTCACACTTGTGATTAAAGTCTCCGGTAATCCGAGAGCTGATGTACTTCTGTGTTCTGTGCTCACAGTGTGGGTATATTTTAATTCAAAATTTTATCAGGTAAAGTGTAAAGGGTATATTTATGTCTTTTATTTATACTTTCAAGAGAACCCATTGAAGTGATACGAGTGTAAACCACATAAAAGCGCTTTCTAACAGACGGACGCTTTCGACAACTTTCTTATATTATGAACTGATGATATAATTTAAATTTGTAAGGGTGTTTTGGAATGAAGGGTGTCTTTTCGTATTGTCAGATTGATTTTGAAAACAATATAAAGGCATAGCGAATTAAATTTAATGCTTCATGGGAAACTCCTTTGTATGGGGGTTGAACTCTGATGAGTTTAGAACAATTAGAGGGTGGGGGGGTCGTATCACATAGCTGTCGGTTATGAAGTTATGGTGTTATGGTGAAATTCATCAATTCTAATTTTAGCGTGTTAGAGCAATTTATGTTTTATTGTTCAAGCTGCCTTAGTATGTATGCAGTTTTCTTCCAATATTTGTTTACTCAAAAGGTTAAGTAAAAGATGTTTGTAGGTCGTTAGTTGTGTTTAACCGTGTCATAATTAATTAAGTAAATTATCGGATTTTGTATGTATGTTTGCATGTTTATTTTCTTATTACAAATAAATTAAAATACAAGTAAGAAACAGTGGAGAGTGATCGCAAAATATTTTCACATAGAGTCGACTCATGAAAAAGATTGAAAAGTACTGGCTTAGAGAATTGCTTCGTATTATCATTATGCTAACATAAGTAATTTAACGTGAGTCGTAAAGTTTATGTATAATTATGACACATCTACAATTAAGATCGCTACATAATTGCAATGTGTAATAACACTTAATTCGTATGTTTTCTGCAATATCCACATATGTTCAATATTGCGTGTCGAATGATAATTTCAAATCTACAATTTGCTCGAATTATCGAATTTAAATAAATGATATGAGCAGTTATATTGATTATATTTGTATACTGTGTTCTACTTACAAATGTGCAGTAAGGTAAACATATACATGATGCATACTACCTTAGACTTGAGTATTGGCATAACCACAGGTTAGGTCACACTCCTATACAGGTCTGTGCTCCCAACCATGAATAGCTCCACCTCCTTTTGAAGGTGGTAGAACTGTTTTTTATTTGCAACTTCAATGTAAATAACAGCTAAACCTTATTGTCGGTTTTATAATAATCAATAACTTTATAATAATTTATAATAATCTTATATAATATATAATAGCTTTATAATAATCAATAACTAAGATGAATTGACACGGAGGTCTAAATGCACACTTTTCAAACAGTGCATCAATTTAGCAGAACGTAGCAGCGTTTGATTATGCTGTTATAAGCTGTGTTGAAATAAGTGTGTTTACCAGGCAGAAACAGGTATGGCGGTGGTGCGTATCGAATCCAACGACTAAGGGTTCTACCCTACAAACTATCAAACTAGGTTCTTCAGAGAAGTAGTAGTCTGTCTTATTTTGCCAAGAAACTATACTAATTGAGTTAACGTAGTTTGTTTTGAACAAACTAAGCGAGCGGAGTAATTAAGCGTATCGTGACCTGAGAAATAATTCTGCGCCCTATGAACTTGCGTAATAATAAAAATGCTATTTAGAAAAATAAACTAAGCATACAAAGTATATTAGCGTCACGTCAAGTCATCAACCCATTATTGTCCCACTGTTGGGTAGGGATCTCCTCTCAGTATGAGAAGGATTAGGCCATAGTCCACCGCGCTGGCCAAGAGCCTATTGGTAGATTTCACATACCTTTGAGATTTTTTTTAAATAAATCTCTCAGGTATGCAGGTTTCCTCACGATGTCTTCCTTCACCGTTTTAAGCAAGTGATAATTAATTTCTAATATTTCTAATAGGCACATAACTTTGAAAAATCAGAGGTTAGCCTAGGATTTGAACCTCGGACCCCTCGTTCGAGAGGCCGAGTTTCTGAACCATTCGGCTATCACTGCTTTTTAAGCGTTTGTGCTTTTATAAGCGTGTGTACGCAGGTAAGAAATTAATTCTTTAGAGTATTCAATTCTATAATTTAGTGTACAAAGAAAAAATATTACAATACAAAAAATATTACAAAGTGGTTGATACTAAATGGCACGAGTGACGCGCTATGACACATAACGTAACGTTATGTATCGTATCGTACAGAACCGTAACTCAATAAAATTTTTTAAGAAAAAATAAGAACGTAATCCGGAAATAAAAGTATCCGTAGTCCGCCACAGTCGCACTACGAAGGATATTAACAACTTTCCAGTGGGATAGGTTATAAACGCTTCTAACAATTATAATTAACTTCTCTGAGCTTCTAACTAAGACAGGAGACCTGCTTAGCAACAAAGGATTAATTATTGATTCTTACAAGAACACTCCTTTAGCCAACGATGCATTGGTGGCTCATCTGGTAACTACTTTCCATTAGGTATAACCTAACCATTAGGCCCGTCTGCCTAATGGTTAGGTTCCAGTATATAAAAAACATTCAGAAGTATAATATTTGACATTTCACTGCTAGAATAAAAGTTTATTGCGTTTTTGTGGCTGTCCATTTTCGTGGAAAAGTTAAACTCCATATTGCATTTCAAAATGGCAAATCGTTTGCTTTACGAGCGGGGATCACGCGACGCCATGTTTAAAATAAAATGTTTAATAAATGGTTCATAATTACTGCCATTTTAGTTATAGTGCCTAAAACAAAATTGTGAAAATGAATTGTTGTACATACTGAATATATATTTTTGATGTTTAGGAGCCTATTTCTCTCCTGTAAAATTCTATGTATACTTACATGACAATCACAGACAAACTCACAGTTTGTATATAGCATCATGGAAATAATTTGTGATCTTTGAAATTTTATTAGTTTAGATATTAAGTTATTAGAACCATGATTTTTGAGGTAACACGCATCACGTTTCAACTCTGGGGCATCTTCTACACAACACATCTACACAACATTTTTCTACTAAAGTAAGCGCTGCAGTATAAACTTAAACATTTCTGTTTACTAATTTGAAGAACTAGCAACTGCGACTAATAGCAAAATCAACTTGCCCTGACTTCTAAAAATATTTACACGCTTAAAATTTTGAATACAATTCCGTTGTTACTGAATATAACAATAGAGTGTCTGTGCCGAGGACACAGAGACTGCAAAGTAATTTTAAATTTCCTTTGAAATTTACACGGATGCTGCAAAGCATAATGTTGGAGAAACAAAAATCCAATTTGCAACGCTTCCTCGAATCTTGGTGTTAACGAATACTCGACACGTGTCCTGCCTCACAATGACGTTGCGACAATATCTCTGTGCATTTGGAACCGAATAATGTATGACAATGTGTACGCGTTTTATGCGATGCGGTTCACAAACAGGTACCTATGTGTATGGCTACGGATATATGCAAAAATAGCGATGGATAGCTGCGGGTTGGAACTGAGTAATTTCTGATTTTTTGAAGTTACGGACTTATTAGACCGTACTTAATAAATTGTTACTCGTTTAAAGTTTATTAATGTATCATATGTGTGAATTTTTTTTCAAAATCATTTCAAAAATGTGTGACTTGTGATAAATCCGCAGCGATCACTATGCGATCACAATGCACTATATTCACAAAATATGCGATGCGCTTAAGAAGTAGGCAAATACCCCAGGCGGGTACCTGCAAAGGAGAATCCCGTCCCGGGCCTTCAAGCTCGGGCTGCCCCACGTATTCTGGGGGGGGGCACCGCGTCGCATATGCCCCGTAACGACGTAGTAGCAGATGAATCACGCATCACCTCACATCCATCATCACCCATGTCATCTACGCATAGCCTTTTTCCATCCCCCAATTCATCACCATACACCATACAGTTCTCGTACTACACCATTAATAAGTGATAGTACAGAGGAAGCTTTCCTTGTTTCACCAACATCCAATATCACCATTAACAATCCAACCCCATCTTCTTCCTCATTTTCTTTGTCAAATAATGTTGACAAGGAGGCATCTGCCAAAAATCCTACTCCCATTGCTGACAATAAACGCGCCAGAAAAACATGGAGTAAAGACATGAATATTTTCATTTGGCGCACATACCTAACTATCACCAAAATAGAATCATGCACCAGAGGTTATCTAGACGAACTTCACTTTCAATTTAACTCAAAATTTCCTCACATGGATGTATCAAAACAAAGAGTAGGTTATCAAAGACGAGCAATAGTTAGAAATAAACTACTTCCACAGCAATTGTTAGACAAGATAAAAGAAGAAGTTAGGGCATACCTACAGAACAGTGAACCATTAGCACATATTCACATTAATACGAATAACATTCACACACATGCAACAGAAAAACGTAGAATGGTATGGACTACGGAGATAAATGAAGCAATAATAAAAATATATTACGAAGTAACAGAACTAGAATCGAACTTAACTACATACCGACAAAGACTTTACAATAAATTCCTAGAATACTTTCCACACTTATCAAACCTAACAGAACAAAGGATTGCTGATCAAAGACGTGTAATTATAAACAACAAGATGCTGTCGGAAAATAGAATAACACAATTAAAACAAGAAGTTGCAACGAAGTTGTCTGTAGATGTCATTCCAGACAACCCAACACCTAACTACTCTCAGAGAAATTCATTAAACAACATTAATAACACAAATAATCAATTAATCAATCAAACAGAGGATACAGTAACAGATGAAAGAATACTTATAACAGAAAATGAAAGTAGTCAGTTGAAAGAATATTTTACAGAGGCACTAAAACAGTTTAAACACACAGATCCTACGTCAAGACCGCACATACCTAAGCAACGACTAACAAAAAAGTTAAGTAATGCACTGCAGCATCTAAACGACAATTTAATACCAAAAGTAATATCACACGACACAGATTTTGAATCTACTCAGTTGGTTATATATTGCGCAGCATACACTGCAGCAAAATATAATGGCTCTAAAGTAGACCTACCGATAAAAACTCAATTAAGTGATCGAATACCTGCATGGCGAGTCAAGTTAGAAAGTAGAATTAAAGAGCTTAGAGTTCATATTGGTAGACTAACAGAGTTCATTAAAGGTATACGTAGTAATTCATTAATAAAAAAAGTAGAAAATATAAAACAGAAATATAAAATACACTCTCAGCATGAAAATCCTAACACTGATTTAACACATTTCTTAGATACTTTAAAACAAAAGCTCAATGCATTGGCAAGTAGACTCCGAAGATATAATAAGACCACACTTAGAAAGACACAAAATAAATTGTTTAACAATAATGAAAAAGCATTTTATCGCAATCTCACCACACAAATAAGTACATCAGTTAGTTCTAAAATTCAAAATCCTCCAATAACAAAAGACGCATTAGAAAGCTTTTGGTCAAATGTATGGTCAGAACCAACACAACATAAAGTTAATAGTAATTGGATTGAAGAAGATAAAAATCGATTAAATAATCTTCCTGAAATGCAGTTTGAAAATATAAGTCTAGATTTACTGAAACGGGTTATAGGTAGAACACATAACTGGAAAGCGACAGGCTCCGACAACATTCACAACTACTGGTACAAAAAGCTCACATGTATACACACACTTTTACACATTCATATCAATTAATTCATTAAATCACCAAACTCATTACCACACTATATCACAGAAGGTATCACTTACATGTTGCCTAAAGATATGACTGATATGAGTAATCCAGCCAAATACCGACCTATAACATGTTTGCAGAATATTTATAAAATCATCACTTCTTGTATCAGTGAAATCATTTACGAGCATACACATCAAAACAACATTTTGTCTGAAGAGCAAAAAGGTTGTCGAAAAAGTAGTCAAGGTTGCAAAGAACAACTCACAATTGATGCTGTTGTCATGTAGCAAGCCAATGTAGGTAAAAAGAGTATATATACTATGTATATAGACTACCAAAAGGCTTTTGACTCAGTACCACATTCTTGGTTGGTTTACATATTATAACATTACAATATACACCCGACAATAGTACAATTTTTAGAATCAGTTATGAATATTTGGAAAACTAAAATTAAATTACACACTAATACAGATGTTATTGAAACAAATTTGCTAAACATAAAGAGAGGCATATTTCAAGGAGACGCCTTAAGCCCTCTTTGGTTTTGCTTAGCACTAAACACACTCTCGCAGCTTCTGAATAACACTAACAAAGGATTTAAAATAAAGTACGAAAAAGAACAACATACCATATCACATTTAATGTATATGGATGACATTAAATTATTTGGCAGTACACTTAATGAAATACACACTTTAGCTAAAGTCACTGAAGCCTTTTCATCTGACATTTGCATGCAGTTTGGCATAGCAAAATGTAAAATTCAATCTATACGCAAAGGTGTACTTGAATATAATTCTTATAACATAAACAATGAGGATATAATGGAACCAGTTGACCAATCAGAAGGGTATAAATACTTAGGATATCAGCAATCACGTTTAATAGATCACAAAGAAACAAAAACTAATTTAATTGAAAAATTCAAATCTAGATTACACAAAATACTAAATACACAATTAAACGCTCGCAATACAATTAAAGCAGTTAATACATACGCCATACCAATATTGACTTATTCCTTTGGAATCATACATTGGTCACAAACCGACTTACAGAGACTGCAGAGAATCATTAACATAACCTTGACGAAATACAGAAAACACCACCCTAGAGCTTACATTCAAAGACAGACCCTCCCACGCCAGGAAGGGGGAAGAAATATTATTGACATACAGAATTTACACAACAGACAATTAAAATCACTTCGAAATTACTTCTATAACAGGTCACAGCATTCACGAAATCATTTAGCAATTGTACAAGCAGATAAGAAATTAACACCACTTAATCTAAGAAATCACAATAAACAAATAGATGAAATAACACCAGAACAGAAAATCAGCGCTTGGGTTAAAAAATCCCTGCACGGAAGACATCGACTCGATTTAAATAACCCGCACGTTGACAAAGCTGCGTCAAACGCATGGTTAAAACGAGGCGAATTATTTTCTGAAACTGAGGGTTTTATGATTGCCATACAGGACCTGGTCATTGATACTAGGAATTACAGAAAGTATATTATTAAAGACCCAAATTTAGTTACTGATCTCTGTCGACATTGTCATAGTAGTAGTGAAACCATACAACACATCACAGAAGCTTGCAGATGCATTGTTCAAACGGATTACAAGGATAGACATGACCAGGTTGCTGCTATAATACACCAATACTTAGCATTAAAATATAAACTGATTACAGAAAAAACTAACTATTACAAATATTCCCCTGCAGTAATTTTAGAAAGTTCTAAATTCAAATTGTATTGGGATCGTACAATACTTACAGATAAAACAGTGCATTATAATAGGCCCGATATAACTTTACATGATAAAGAGAAGAAAACAGTCTACTTAATTGATAAAGCTATACCAAATACACACAACTTAGAAACTACCTACACCAATAAACTTACTAAATACACAGATCTCACTATTGAGCTAAAAACACAGTGGAAAGTTGATAGAGTTCAGACTGTCCCTATTGTCATTTCTACCACCGGTATTATTCCTAAAACATTACATGCTAGCTTAAAAACATTACAGATACACCCACTCACTTTTCTTACGTTACAAAAAGCAGTCATATTAAATACTTGCAGAATCGTCAGAAAATTTCTCTCTATCGACACATAATTCTTTCCTTTCCTCAATTAACGTTTGGCCTAAAGCCCGCGTAATTGAAATCTTTACCCAAAACTTTGTTTAAAAAATATAAATAATATTAATAATAATATGTTTTATTGTACCCAATATAGTAAACAAAAATAAGAACATACAATTTAGGACGATACAAAAGGCGGCCTTATCGCTAACACAGCGATTTCTTCCAGGCAACCTTAGGGTGAGGAGTTAAAGAGGGGATGAATTAAAAGAATAGGTAGGGTGCAAATAAATGTTATTTTAAATACTACTTAATACATAAAATCAAGTATAGCATAGCATATAAGCATAGTAAATTCTTATTTTAGTATGGTGAAGGTTTAATCCTATATCTCTCCGAGGAGACCCGTGCTATGCAGTCATCGTCAACCCACTACTGTCCCAGTGCTACATAGTTCGCAAAGTCACCGATTTAAATACTTTAGTGGTTCCCTTTAATTATTATTACACATTGTAATGTTTTCCACAATCTTACGATGTAGGTACTTTTATTTAAGATAGAAAATAAAAAAAAAATACAGTTAAATATATTTTTCTGACTTAAAGGTTTATTAATATTTTAAGATATAGGGCAATATTCTATAGAGCTCAAAGAAAACATAAATTCGGTATGTTTAATATAAGACAACAAAATGACGATAAAAGATATGTTCCTATTAACAACAACCACGTTTACTTAGAAATATAGCGTCTAAATGATTATTCTGGTTACATCTATCATTGCACTTGAGCCAGCAATGGTTCCAGTAACTCTGTTTGTCGGATCCACACATCGGTTGATACTCACTAGGGCAATAGCTGCAATCGCAAGCGAAACTTTGACACTCTCCTTCGTGAAAAATGTTAATACACGCCTCTGGGCTCCTACCGATATTCTCGCATTGTAGCCAGCAATAGCTGTTATATGTTTTACCATCCGTGCCACAGACAGGGACATAAGAGTCTCCACAATCACACTTCGGGCATGTACCACTGTACAATGCTTTCAGATCAGGATTCTGCTGCCTTTTTATTGCACAACCGAGCTCGCAGGGATTGTAGTAAGTTTTCCCGTCAGTGGCGCACACGGGGTCGTATTCTGCCGTGCAGACACATTCAGCTTTGCACACAGCTTTGTTGGCTTCGCAGATAGTTGACCTGTTGTCACATCTGCGTTTTTCATTCTCACATTCAAGAAGACAAGGATTCTCATATGTTTTGCCGTCGCTGCCGCAAACGGGCTGACACGTCAATGGACATAGACAGCCATCCAGGCATGCCCCATTGTTCTTAACATCTATCGCACACGAACCTCTCTGTTGATTGTGGATGCTTGCATAATCGAGGACGCATTTGTTTCTGTAAAGAATGTTATCCGTTCCACAGACGGGAGCTGCGATATCTGTGCAAATTCCCGGTGGTCCAAGGCAAGCAGTCCTGTACGCTAGGTCAATGATCGGCTCTTTGTAATTTATGCGCCTGATATTCTCGCATGCTAATTCGCATTCGTTCGGATACGTAATACCATCCAGGGTGCAAACGGGTAAATCTATTTTTTGACAGTTGCACGTGCCACTGCATTCGGAATTCTCTACTACTGTGATTGGACCTAACCCCTTGTCGACGTTTATAACACTAGTATACTCAAGGACGCATTTGTTCGTGTAAGTGACGCCGTCCGATCCACAGACTGGATTATATTTATAAATACAAGGACAGACATATACTTTTGGTGGGACCGGGTCTGGTCGCGGCACATAGTTAGCATTGGATGCATATATTGAGCAGATGCCCCATAATAATCCTGAAAACACAATATAACCTTTAAAATCGTCTTATTAATTATAGAGATATTTTGAAAGACAATTTGTTATTATAGATACAGTACCTATTAAAGTCTTCATAATGTCGCCTCACGTGTATTCTTACTAATTTACTGCTAGCGTTACTATTTTGTTTTATACTAAGGTTAATTTGGAACAAACTCCAATTAATTTAAAATACTTGACACTTACATGGAAATGATAATTCTGAAATTACTTGATAAAGAAAGTGGAACAGTATCAACATTAATTAACTAAATGCTATTGTTTTTTCGAAAACATTTCATTATAAATTGGCTGACGTAAATATTATATGATAAGAGAACGAATGCAAGATCAAACTTTTTATGGAGCTGTCATCGATTTCTTAATTAAGACTTAGACATTTTTTCCTATTTCAACCCTAATTACTTTTTACATATTTTTTCCGAGGCGTTCTTGCTTAGTCCTCAGCGGTAGCGGCGCATCTGGAACCGACCTCAGGTAGGAACCTAATTTTATCTGTGGTTAATTACAATTTTCCGTGGACGTCAGTAGCCACTTACCATCAGATAGACTGCATCCCCGTCTGCTACTACTATAGAATAAAAAGAATCTATATACTTACATGGAAGAACGTAAAGCTCATTAGATATTCCAACTTACAATTATCTACTCTATTTAAATACGAGGCTATTTGTAGATGCTTCTTAATTAAGATTATTATCTTATATATAAAATTCTCGTGTGACAATGTTTGTTACCGTACTCCTCCGAAACGGCTTTACCGATTTTCACCAAATTTCATATGCATATTCAGCATGTCTGAGAACCGGCTACTATCTATTTTTCAAACCCCTAAGTGATAAGGGTTGTTCACCCTTAATATTTTTTTATTTATATGGCAATACAATGTTTTCCGGGTCAGCTAGTTATCCATATATTTCTTCCATTCGAAGGATTTCAGGTGCAATCCGCGAAGAGGTGAACAGGCTTTGCAGGTAGACTTAAATTATGTTTACATTTCTTCTCCAGGTTATTAGTCTTCTTTAGCCCATATCGTCTAGCAGACGAGCATGCAGTCCACCTGATGATAAGTGGCTACTGCCGCCCATGGACATCTGTAATCAACCCCAGATAGGATTAGATATGCCTACCTGAGGTCGGCCACAGATGCGCCGCTACCCCTGAGGACGAAGCTGGAACGCCTCGGAAGAGTACGTCTCCCTTACCACACCCTTCAAACCGGAACACAGCAGTGCCTAACACTGCTGTTATTAGGTAGAAATAAGCCAAGTAAAAATTTTTTCGACAGACTTAGTATCGTTTTAGTTTGTATTTGGTCCAGTACAGTTATAATAATAAGTTTATCAGTTTATATATGGATAGATTTACGCGTTTTATTAATAATTAATATTTTTAATGTTTGGCTACTACAATTGGTCGACAATTGACAATTTTACTGGGCAAATAGATAGATTGATTATAAATACGGACGAAAGAGGTGTATGAGGCTCGAGATAATCTAACACGGGCTCAATGTTTTATTCTGCTTATTAAAATGCATTTTTCTTATATCAACAGTTCTTAATGAAGGAGTTTTATGAAGCCTCATTTTATTGCAGATAGTAAAAACATTCGACAAAGAGAAATTAATTAATTTGTTTGCGTTATCGAGCTCCATTTTTAGAACACAAATATTTTAGACATATTCACTAGAAACGAGTTTATCAATTCAAATAATTTATGTTAGACCACATATTATGTTCATAATTAGTATGGAGTAACTTATCCTATATTAGTACAAAGAATATAGTTTAAAAAACTAAAAAACATGCTTTTATGATAAAGTCAACTAAAAAGTAGAAAATAATTTTCAATCTAGGAATCAATTAAGGAACAGTAAATAGTATAATTGTGGAAAAAGCGTGGGGTGCTCTATTTATCAGTTTTTGAAAAGCGCCCCACTACAACCCAAGCTAATAAAAGCGTGTTAAAAATAACTATTTAGTACAAAAGTTGTAGATAAACATAAAATTTATGTATTAACATGTTAATTAATTAAATCATTTCTTGATTTATGTATTTATCTGTTGAATGTTAAATTATGTAAAATTTAATATTAGTACATATTGTATATATCGGATTTCGATTAACCGTAGTATTTTTAAAAAGATGACCGTTGACTCCTTGGGAGTCATCGGTCATGCTGTCTATATCCATTATTAAGTTATTTAAATCAATTATAGAATTTTCATAAGAATAATTTATTTATTTTAATTTTTATTATTATAATAATAATTTTTACTAATTTATTTTTATCAATCTTATGACTATAAGAATAAAATCACAAAAATAACTAGCATTGATTTACTAACTCATTTTATTAATTTCAGCATTTACTTTAAGTAATTCAGATTATCAGATTAATTCATATAAGCCAATATTTTAATATTTTGAATTTGATTTGATTTACATAAACGATTATTATCAAATAAATAGTCTAAACAATTAGAAGCACATGTAGACAAAATTGGAGAGACCTTACCGCTCGAGCGCTCGATAAAAAGTGCCGGCGCTCTGTTGCGTTCGGTCTTAAATAGACGAGTGACGCATCCCCACTATCGTAACTCACAGGGGAAAAGTTATTTCGTTACTCGTTTATTTTTACAATGTTCTAAGTAATTTAATATTTTTAAATTATAATGTTAAAAATGATTTCAGAATATGAATTGATTTTACAAAGGTCTAAAATAGTTGAAAAATGATTTTTTAAAAATGCAAACTCAGTTACCTATTTCTAACATCAAAATGTCATCCATTAACAATTTGTAAATACTATCGTAGATAGTTGGTGTTAGTAGAAATTAAAACTACCCAAATCTAAAAGCATTCTAACAATATTCTAACCTTTAAATCCCCTAATTATAATAACCCAAATCTAAAACATTGTAACAATACTCTAACCTTAAATCATTTCAATCGTGATCAAAGTTGATTATAAAATATTGAATAACTTTTGAATAATTACAATAGAACAATCAAGGGTTACAAACTAATGTGTTTAAGTCTAGTATGTATGTATCATGCCTTAGTACATACATCCGCGGCGACACGGCCATACTGATGTGCGGTGCGTGCTCTGCGCCGTGTAATGAAATCATTTTATTACAGTATAGCTAGGTACTTCCACAGTAAACCTAGATGCGTATTTTTACTTCGTAACTTAAATAGTTGAATTTCAATATTCATTCATTTCTGAATAAAATTATAAATGCATGGGTTATCGGCTTAATATTCCAGTATTTTAAAAAGCAGCACATACGGAGTGTACTTGATTTTTACAATACTTGGATTTGTAATTTTGGTTATGGGTCGCCGAAACGAAGCATAACATCTTTTTAATATGGCTTTGGGGCATCACTCGAACACACATAACAGCTTTTTGATTTGTCATAGAACGTCTCCACCCGTCTACAACATAATTTTATTATTAATATTTGTCCAACAATGGGATCTTTTTTTTAGTGGTTATATGACGCCTCCACATCGTCAATAACATCTTTTGTGGTTATGGGTCGGATCCGCACGCCAAATGCATCTTTTGATATGTAACTATTTAAACACCGCCATGTGTTATAAATAGCAAGCACGATAACTCAGCAACAAATTTATAAAGAAATAGAACTATTTAAAAAGAAAACACCAATGTGTTAAATATTTTAGGAAGCAAAATAGTTTGAAAAGTGCTCACCAAATCAAGATTGTTTGATTACACAGCCAGAGGAGACTAGTCATCTTGTGAAGATTCATTAGCATCTGCCCGTAGAGTGGATGGTCCAGTGCAGAGGCCCGATGGTCCGGATTCTTGTTCGTCAATTGGTTGGGCTTCTTCCTGTACAGGTTCAAGTACATTAGTCGGTGACATGGTCATCAGCCTTTCGCTGCTGCATCCCGGTTGGGGTGCTCGTCGCAGCTGGTCATGAGATACTTTTCTAGGACGTCCGTGATGATCTATAACTTTTTTCACAAGGTAGCGGTCATTATCGAGTACTTTATGGATTTCATAAGGCATACTGAACTTGGGATCAAGTGTAGTTTGATTTCTCGGGTTATTCTTGATCAGAACGAAATCCCCTTTTTGAAACCTCTGTATTTTCGCTCTTCCTCTTTCAAACCTTTCCTTATCCTTACCAGCAGCTTCGATCATCCTTTGTTGAATATGCCTCTGAATTGCTTCAAAATCAATTATCTGATTGTCAAAATCTACCAGGTTCAGCAGTTCTGGCGGTACGCAGTTCTGGCGTCGGGTCAGCAGTGTGAGTGGAGCGATACCGGTTGTTCTATGTACTGTACAATTAAATGCTAACTGTAGACTTTCTAGAGCAGTGTGCCACTCGGTCACCTCATAGTTTTTTATCATTATAAGACCATTCTTTAATGTGGCCATCATGCGTTCCACCTGGCCGTTAGCTCGACTGGTGCCGGGTGCAATTGAATGTATTTCTATGCCATATTTATCACAATAGTTCTTGTACTCACCAAGGAATTCACGTCCACCATCCACCACAACCTGCTTCGGTGCTCCGAATAGGTGTATTACTTGTTTCAGAGCTCCTAGTGCGCTATGCTGGTTTTTATTATTAGTGTAACGAAGCAATACGTACTTTGTGTAGGCATCGATTGTGACCACGACGTATTCCTGATCCTGTGGTGTCCCAAGTTTCCCAGTGATGTCCATATGGATCACTTCGAACGGTACGGTTGGCTTTGGTATAGAATGAAGCTGTACCTGCGTTGCTCCTGAAGACTGTTTAGATGATCTACATACCACGCAATTTTCTACGAATTCACGGATAATGGTGTTCATCTTGTCAAAGTAATAAGTTTCTCTGACCTTACCAAGAGTCTTCTCCCAGCCAGTATGCTTGAGGGCGGTGTGAAAGGTGTTTATTAGGCTCCATTGAAAAGATTTAGGTACCATAATAAGTTTTTGTGCACCAAATACCTGGTCGGTCCTTTCATATTTGAGAGCGTTATCTTCGAGGACATACCCTGGTACCGCCTTACCGTTGTGGAGGGCATCGATGATTGATCTAAGCTGAGGATCTCGACGCTGCTCCACGACAAGCCATTCCAAATTTCTCGTCATCACGTTAACTGTTAAGAAGTTGGGATTTCGGCTGAAGAAATCAGCATGCTGCATTCGCTCGCCTTTCCTGTACTCTATTTCAAACTCGAAGTTCTGTAGATAAGCCCACCATCTATGAATCCTAGGTAGGAGATCTTTTTTGTGCTCTGAAGCTTTTAGGGCGTTGCAATCCGTAATGATTTTGAACTTACGCCCGTAAAGGTAGTGTCGAAAGTGTTTGATTGCTCGTACCACAGCTAGCGTCTCCAACTCGTAGGAGTGATATCTGCTTTCGACGTCGGTCGTCCGCATGCTGAAGTAGGCAACGACGTGTTGTCGACCGTTGATTACCTGCACGAGAACCGCTCCGAATCCAAGACAGCTGGCGTCGGTGTGGAGTTCAATTGGTTCGCCTTCCCTAAAAATTGTTAGTACAGGACTGGAAGTTAAGTGATGGATGACTTTTTGACGTACTTCTTCATGTTCATGGGTCCAAGACCATTTAACTCCTTGCTTAGTCAAGTTATACAAGGGAACCATTATGCGCGCAAAATCTGGAATAAATCTACGGAAATAACCTGCGAGGCCATTAAATTGTCGAACTTGCTTTACAGAGGTTGGAATAGGAGATTTTAGAAGGGCCTCAATCTTTTTGGGACTTGGATGAACCTTACCATCCTCTATTACATTACCAAGGTACTCAATGGATCGCTTAAAAAATGAACATTTTTCTACATTAATCGAGAATCCTGAATCTCTTAGGGCTATAAAAATTCTTTCAAGATGTAAAAGACCAGAAGGAAAATCATGGCTTTTACTAATTACATCATCAATATAGACTTGAGCGATGCTATCAATACCATTGTCAGCACTACCAGGGTTAAGAAGTGGTCCTAAAGCACGGTTAATACACCTCTGGTACACAGAGGGTGCATTACAAAGGCCAAATGGCATAGTTAAATATTCGTATAAACCGTCGGGTGTGATGAATGCCGTCTTTTCTATTGACTCAGGGGAAATTGGGATTTGGTGGAAACCAGAGGCCATATCCAACGTATGGAAGTATTTACCACCTGCCAATTGGTCTATTTGGTCTCCTATAAGAGGCAGTGGATAGTGGTCACGAATAGTGTTGGAGTTTAGTTCTCTGTAATCAACGCACATTCGATCATCGCCGTTCTTTTTCTTTACTAAAATTATGGGGCTAGAGTAAGGGGATCTACTTTCTCTAACTATGTTGTTCTCGATTAATTCTGAAACAATAGATTTAACCTTTTGGCGTTCAATGGGGGTTAGTCGATATGGCTTACGTTCTACGTATTTATCCGGATTTTTTAAACGAATTTCAAGCTGGCCAGTATTGACACGGGTCTTGGCAAAACCATCCGTAAAAAGATATGAATATCGGTTTAGTAGAGACAGTAATTGATCAATCTCAGATTGGTCGGATAAGTCATGGTTTAGGTTACTAAAAATGGGACTATTAGAACGAACATGCATGACTTCGGGCTGAGATACTAACGTGGCTGTATTGCGGGTTATAATTACGCTTAATCCGGTATTAAACAGTAAGTCTGATCCAATTAAAACATCAGTTGTCATTTCGAAGTCAGGAAGTATATGGAAAAGTATTTCTACATTAATATTATTGATAATACAAACAGTTTTAATTGTACTTGTGGATATAATGGATACCGGACCTAAACCACGTAAATAGTTGACTACCTGCTTTCTACGTCCTGGAATCTTCTTAGCAACGGTCTCTCGCATCACTGAACACTCCGCACCGCTGTCAAAGACTGTATCAATTTCCATGTTTCCAACATACATACGCATAGTATTTAACTTACCTTTGTTACCATTGGCTATGGAATTGATGTTAGAGGCAACTTCTTTTTCACGACGAAAACAAGTATCAAAAGTGTGTCCAGGCTTAGCACAAAATGAGCAATACTTCCCTGTATTGACGGCGGTGGCTGGGGCTGTGCTGCTAGAGGAAGTAGTTGATTTTATTTGATAGCTAGATTCGTTTCTGTTTCGACAGTTTTGCCAGACATGACCTAGCTTATTACAAAAACTACATTGAGGAATGTTTCTATGATCTTGTGAAAATCTAGTTCGTTTTTGAGGGGGCGCATGTGAATGCGGAGGAGGCATATTAGAGCGTTTAATTCTAATAGAAGATGCCACCGAAATCAACTCAGGCACAGTCTTAGCTCTAACATTCATCAGTTCTATCCTCAAACGTTCATCACTTACCATTCCGATGACGGCTTCCACTGCATCGTTGTTGTCCAATTTGTCCTTGGTAACTCGTCTCCATAGTATCCACCCTTGGGATAAGAATTCAGAAATATCTTTATTGGGGCTATAAATATGTTCTCTGAATTTGAGAACATCACGAGAATACCTGTTTTCTGGCTCGAAGGTGTTTATTATTGTCTCGCGAAGTTCGTCCCAAGTGGAGGTAGTAACTAACCAGTTGTCAGCCCACATTCGAGCACGTCCTTTGAGTAAGCTGCTTACCTTCATCCGGATATCGTAATCAGTAAGTTGGTATGTACTTACAGCCGTGGAGATATGATTGCACCACTCTCGGACACCAACGCTGCCGTCTGGGTCAAAGGAGGGTAAAAATATGTCTGTAATCTTTACCCTTTCATTTGTCTTTTGTATAAGACGTTCGCTCATGGTCTGCATCATAGTCATCATCTGCAGAAAGAACTGGGGAGGTATAACATTACTTGTAGATGACAATGCTACAGGATCCGTAGGTGAAGCTTGATAGCTTTGTTGAGGAATATTTGCCGTAGGAACCTCTGGACCAGTGGGTCCCGGAATGAAGTCAGGGTCTGAAATATGACCGGCAGAAAGGGATCGCTGGAGCGATCCCACTTCTGATATCGGATTTCGATTAACCGTAGTATTTTTAAAAAGATGACCGTTGACTCCTTGGGAGTCATCGGTCATGCTGTCTTTATCCATTATTAAGTTATTTAAATCAATTATAGAATTTTCATAAGAATAATTTATTTATTTTAATTTTTATTATTATAATAATAATTTTTACTAATTTATTTTTATCAATCTTATGACTATAAGAATAAAATCACAAAAATAACTAGCATTGATTTACTAACTCATTTTATTAATTTCAGCATTTACTTTAAGTAATTCAGATTATCAGATTAATTCATATAAGCCAATATTTTAATATTTTGAATTTGATTTGATTTACATAAACGATTATTATCAAATAAATAGTCTAAACAATTAGAAGCACATGTAGACAAAATTGGAGAGACCTTACCGCTCGAGCGCTCGATAAAAAGTGCCGGCGCTCTGTTGCGTTCGGTCTTAAATAGACGAGTGACGCATCCCCACTATCGTAACTCACAGGGGAAAAGTTATTTCGTTACTCGTTTATTTTTACAATGTTCTAAGTAATTTAATATTTTTAAATTATAATGTTAAAAATGATTTCAGAATATGAATTGATTTTACAAAGGTCTAAAATAGTTGAAAAATGATTTTTTAAAAATGCAAACTCAGTTACCTATTTCTAACATCAAAATGTCATCCATTAACAATTTGTAAATACTATCGTAGATAGTTGGTGTTAGTAGAAATTAAAACTACCCAAATCTAAAAGCATTCTAACAATATTCTAACCTTTAAATCCCCTAATTATAATAACCCAAATCTAAAACATTGTAACAATACTCTAACCTTAAATCATTTCAATCGTGATCAAAGTTGATTATAAAATATTGAATAACTTTTGAATAATTACAATAGAACAATCAAGGGTTACAAACTAATGTGTTTAAGTCTAGTATGTATGTATCATGCCTTAGTACATACATCCGCGGCGACATATACATAATTCAATTTTGTACTGACAAAGAAAAATCGTCAATTTATCGGGAGAATAATCAGAATGACACAAGTATTGAGCAAATATTTATTTAATTGATAACAAACGTTGAATCATAATATATAAAATGAAATAAAAACATTTTGTTTAGGAACATAAAATCAAAACACATACTTTAATATTTTTATTAGCAAAAAAAACATTTTGAAGACTGCAAAGTTCGTACTGTTTAATGAAATGAATTAACCCTTGGGAATTAAACACTAGCATCTAAAGTTCACGAGGAAGACTTCAGCCTCGCAATGTGCGGTGTGGCAGTGCAGCCAGCAATCATTCCAGTAGGTTCTGTTGTCTTTTCCACACACGGGCTTGTAGGATAAAGGACAAAAGTCACAGTTGTACTTCTTTGGTTTACAATTTCCCGTGTAAAGAACAGTCAAAGGCTTTCGAGTCCGCGTCTTTCGCACCTCATTCTCACATTCCAATTCGCATTTACTTTTATAAGTATTTCCATCGCTTCCACATACAGGAGAATCAACAGCTGGGCATAAACACCCACCACATTGTCTTTTATATATGACATAAATAGGCTTTTCCCCTTTGCTCTGTAAGCGTTGGCTTTCGCAATCTAATCGACAAAAGTTATCGTAAGTATTACCATCGCTTCCGCAGACGGGCTTGTAGATTTTATTGCAAAAACAGGGTCGTGGGCATTCTCCTTCACTGGTAACATTGATAAGTGGTTGTCCCTCGCTAACTCGGATCTTATTGACACAACCTAGCTGGCATCCGCTGGAGTAGGTCTTACCGTCGTCTCCACATACAGGTTGATAAATTTCCGGGCAAAAGCAATCCGCTGGGCATTCACCGTCAGTTGTCTTTTCAATGGGTGGTAAATTGTTTCGTACATTTTCTTGACTGGTACAGTTCAGGGCGCATTCGTTTCCATACGTTACACCATCAGAGCCACATATTGGAGCGTAGTTAAACGGACAAACGCAAATTTCAGAACATTCACCGGTGCTCGTTTTATTTACAGGCAGAAGTCCATTTCCCTCTCGCTCCTTGTTAATGCATCCTAGTTCACATTCATTACTGTAGGTATTTCCATCGTCACCACACACGGGTTGATAGACTTCCGGACAAAAACAGCCTTCAGTACATTCACCATCGCTTACTTTCGAAATAGGTGATAGGTTTTTAAGTACATTGTCATTACTGGTGCAGTCCAATAAACACTCATTGGAGTACGTAACATTATCAGACCCACACACCGGAAGATAGATTAATGGACAAACACAAGTTCCTGGACACTCCCCGTCACTAGTTTTGTTAATGAGTGGAAGACCGTCTTTTATCTGTTCTCTCTTTTTACAGTTCAGGAGGCATTCGTTTGAGTAAGTTTGTCCATCGCTTCCGCAGACAGGTTGGTAATTCCTGGGGCAAACACAAGATTCCGGGCATTCGCCGTCACTTTTTTTCTCAATTGGTGGTAGGTTGTTCCGTACGTTGTCTTGACTTGTACAGTTAAGGGCGCATTCGTTACCATACGTTACACCGTCAGAGCCACATACCGGGAGGTAGTTAAAAGGACAAGCGCACGATGTAGGGCATTCTCCGTCGCTTGTTTTGTTTATAGGAAGAAGGCCCCCCTTAACCCTTTCCTTATTTTTGCACCCTAATGAACATGCGTTGCCGTAAGTCTTGCCATCGCTGCCACAGACCGGCGCATATATTGCAGGGCAAATACAGCCTTCTGGACATTCCCCTTCACTTATCACAGTTATAGGGGTTTCGCCATTTTTCTCACGTTTTTTACTTTCGCATGTTAGGAAACACTCATTCGAGTATGTATTACCATCGCTACCACACACAGGTAGAACTACTAGGGGGCAAAAACAGGCTTCCGGACATTCTCCGTCACTAGTTTTGTTGATGAGTGGAAGACCGTCTTTTATCTGTTCTCTATTTTTACAGTTCAGGAGGCATTCGTTTGAATAGGTCTGTCCATCACTCCCGCAGACAGGTTGGTAAATTTTAGTGCAAATACATGGTTCAGGACATTCTCCTTCTCTGGTTTTATTGATGAGAGGAAGACCATTCTTTATCTGTTCTGTATTTTTACAGTCTAGAAGGCATTCGTTTGCGTAAGTTTGTCCATCACTTCCGCAGACAGGTTTATATATTTTGGTGCAAGCACAGGGTTTCGGACATTCTCCTTCACTGGTGACATTGATGGGTGGTTGACCTTCGCTGATTCGGATCCTATTGACACAACCCAGTTGGCATCCACTGGAGTAGGTGTTGCCGTCATCTCCACATACAGGTTGGTAAATTGCCGGGCAAAAGCAATCCGAAGGGCATTGGCCGTCACTTTTCTTCACAATGGGTGGTAAGTTGTTCCTTACGTTCTCCTGACTGGTACAGTTCAATGCGCATTCGTTTCCATACGTTACACCGTCAGAGCCACACACTGGGAGGTAGTTCAGCGGACAAACGCAAGTACTCGGGCACTCACCCTCGCTCGTTTTATTAACAGGTGGAAGATGGTTCTTAGCCCGTTCTTTATTCTTGCATTCAAGTTCACATCCATTACTGTACGTATTTCCATCATCGCCACACACAGGTTGATAGACTGCGAGGCAGAAGCAGCCCTCGGGACATTCACCATCGCTCACTTTGTATATGGGTGGTAGATTTTTACGCACGTTGTCATTACTAGTGCAATTCAAAGAGCATTCATTAGAATACGTGACGCCATCAGATCCACAGACGGGCAGATATATTAATGGACATACACAAATTTCTGGGCACTCCCCGTCGCTGGTTTTATTGATGAGTGGAAGACCATCCTTTATCTGGTCTCTATTTTTACAGTTCAGGAGGCATTCGTTTGAATAGGTCTGTCCATCACTCCCGCAGACAGGTCGGTAAATTTTAGTGCAAATACATGGTTCAGGACATTCTCCTTCTCTGGTTTTAATGATGAGAGGAAGACCATTCTTTATTTGTTCTGTATTTTTACAGTCTAGAAGGCATTCGTTTGCGTAAGTTTGTCCATCACTTCCGCAGACAGGTTTATATATTTTGGTGCAAGCACAGGGTTTCGGACATTCTCCTTCACTGGTGACATTGATGGGTGGTTGAGCTTCGCTGATTCGGATCCTATTGACACAACCCAGTTGGCATCCACTGGAGTAGGTGTTGCCGTCATCTCCACATACAGGTTGGTAAATTGCCGGGCAAAAGCAATCCGAAGGGCATTGGCCGTCACTTTTCTTCACAATGGGTGGTAAGTTGTTCCTTACGTTCTCCTGACTGGTACAGTTCAATGCGCATTCGTTTCCATACGTTACACCGTCAGAGCCACACACTGGGAGGTAGTTCAGCGGACAAACGCAAGTACTCGGGCACTCACCCTCGCTCGTTTTATTAACAGGTGGAAGATGGTTCTTAGCCAGTTCTCTGTTCTTGCATTCAAGTTCACATCCATTACTGTAGGTATATCCGTCATCACCACACACAGGTTGATAAATTGCGGGGCAGAAGCAACTCTCAGTACATTCTCCATCGCTCACTTTATATATGGGTGGTAGATTTTTACGCACGTTGTCATTACTAGTGCAGTTCAAAGAGCATTCATTAGGGTAAGTAACATTATCAGATCCACATACCGGAAGATATATGTATGGACAAGCGCATGTTACCGGGCACGCACCGTCACTCGTTTTAGTTATAGGAGTAAGGCCTTCTTTAGCCCGTTCCTTATTTTTGCACCCTAATGAACATGCGTTGCCGTAAGTCTTACCGTCGCTGCCACACACCGGCGCATATATTGCCGGGCAAATACAGCCTTCTGGACATTCCCCTTCACTAATCACAGTTATAGGGGTTTCGCCATTTTCCTCACGTTTTTTACTTTCGCATGTTAGGAAACACTCATTCGAGTATGTATTACCATCGCTACCACACACAGGTAGAACTACTAGGGGGCAAAAACAGGCTTCCGGACATTCTCCGTCACTAGTTTTGTTGATGGGTGGTTGACCTTCGCTGATTCGGATCCTATTGACACAACCCAGTTGGCATCCACTGGAGTAGGTGTTGCCGTCATCTCCACATACAGGTTGGTAAATTGCCGGGCAAAAGCAATCCGAAGGGCATTGGCCGTCACTTTTCTTCACAATGGGTGGTAAGTTGTTCCTTACGTTCTCCTGACTGGTACAGTTCAATGCGCATTCGTTTCCATACGTTACACCGTCAGAGCCACACACTGGGAGGTAGTTCAGCGGACAAACGCAAGTACTCGGGCACTCACCCTCGCTCGTTTTATTAACAGGTGGAAGATGGTTCTTAGCCCGTTCTTTATTCTTGCATTCAAGTTCACATCCATTACTGTACGTATTTCCATCATCGCCACACACAGGTTGATAGACTGCGAGGCAGAAGCAGCCCTCGGGACATTCACCATCGCTCACTTTGTATATGGGTGGTAGATTTTTACGCACGTTGTCATTACTAGTGCAATTCAAAGAGCATTCATTAGAATACGTGACGCCATCAGATCCACAGACGGGCAGATATATTAATGGACATACACAAATTTCTGGGCACTTCCCGTCGCTGGTTTTATTGATGAGTGGAAGACCATTCTTTATCTGTTCTGTATTTTTACAGTCTAGAAGGCATTCGTTTGCGTAAGTTTGTCCATCACTTCCGCAGACAGGTTTATATATTTTGGTGCAAGCACAGGGTTTTGGACATTCTCCTTCACTGGTGACATTGATGGGTGGTTGAGCTTCGCTGATTCGGATCCTATTGACACAACCCAGTTGGCATCCACTGGAGTAGGTGTTGCCGTCATCTCCACATACAGGTTGGTAAATTGCCGGGCAAAAGCAATCCGAAGGGCATTGGCCGTCACTTTTCTTCACAATGGGTGGTAAGTTGTTCTTTACGTTCTCCTGACTGGTACAGTTCAGGGCGCATTCGTTTCCATACGTTACATCGTCAGAGCCACATACTGGGAGGTAGTTCAGCGGACAAACGCAAGTACTCGGGCACTCACCCTCGCTCCTTTTATTAACAGGTTGAAGATGGTTCTTAGCCCGTTCTC
Organism: Epargyreus clarus; assembly: GCF_041222505.1. Classification (NCBI taxonomy): domain Eukaryota; kingdom Metazoa; phylum Arthropoda; class Insecta; order Lepidoptera; family Hesperiidae; genus Epargyreus; species Epargyreus clarus. The sequence continues at coordinate 16,311,084 of NW_027332230.1, forward strand.
TGTTCTTGCATTCAAGTTCACATCCATTACTGTAGGTATATCCGTCATCACCACACACAGGTTGATAAATTGCGGGGCAGTAGCAATTCTCAGTACATTCTCCATCGCTCACTTTGTATATGGGTGGTAGATTTTTACGCACGTTGTCATTACTAGTGCAGTTCAAAGAGCATTCATTAGGGTATGTAACATTATCAGATCCACATACCGGACGATATATGTATGGACAAACGCAAGTTGGTGGGCACTCGCCATCGCTTGTTTTTTTAATGATTGGGAGGCAATTATTTTCTTGTTCTTTATTCTTACAATTCAAAAGACATTCGTTTGCGTAAGTTTGTCCATCACTTCCACATATAGGTTTGTAATCTTTAGTGCAAATACAAGGACATTCCCCTTCATTGGTGACATTAGTTGGTGGTTGGCCCTCACTGGCTTGGATTTTATTGACACAATCAAGTTCACACCTGTTGGCGTATGTTTCTCCATCGCTACCGCATATAGGTTGATATATGTCTGTGCAGAAGCAATTTTCAATACATTGTCCATCATTTATTTTTTTGATAGGTGGTAAGTTATTTCTTATATGTTCATCTCTTACACAGTTCAAAGCGCACTCATTAGGATATGTAATATTATCTGAGCCACACACTGGTTGATACTCTAATGTGCATATACAATTGACAGAGCATTCTCCAGTGTAAGATTTATTGATAGGTGGCAAATGATATACCGCTCGTATTTTATTTTTACACTTTAGTTCACATTCATTACTGTAAGTTTGTCCATCATCTCCACAAACAGGTTTGAAGACTGCAATACAGTTACATCCTATCGGACATTCACCGTCAATAGTTTTATTGATCTTCGGCAACCCTTCATTTAATAGTTCTTTATTTTTACATCCAAGAGCACAATCATTTGAATATGTTTTACCATCACTTCCACAAACTGGCGTGTATATGGCAGGGCAAATACAAGGTTCAGGACATGTCCCGTCGCTCGTTTTATTAACGGGTGGGAGGTCGTTGTTAATTCTGTCTTCGTTTTTGCAACGTAATTCACATTCATTTCCGTAGGTCTGGCCATCATCGCCACAGACTGGTTTATAAATTGTCTTACAGACACATGATTTAGGACATTCACCTGCGCAGGCTTCTTTGATAGGTGGTAGGTCGTTTCTTGCACGTTCCAAATTTTTACATTTAAGTTCACATTCATTTGGATAAGTATTGCCATCTTCTCCGCAAATGGGTTTATATACATCGGCACATGCACATAATGGGGGGCACTCTCCTTGGCTTGCGATTCCGATTAGAGGTCTTGGTCGTTGTGGCGTAATGGCTGTGATCAGTGTTACGTTTAACACTACCACTAAACCTGAAGAGAAAATACAACTTTATTCAATAACATTTATATTAGTATTAATTTAAAATGAAATAACACATTACGGCGATATAAAACTACATATATATATTAAAAAAAAACTTTTTGAATTTTAAAACGGTAACAAATTTAAAATTCAAGGCAATGATTATTAAGTAATGAAGACTATTTTCATTGCCATTATTGTAACGAACAATTTAGTTTAAAAAAATATAAAATTAACCTAATAATAGTATCTTCATAATGAGCGCCTACACTCATCCACCACGGCTTGATGCTATACAATCGAAATCTTCTTTCCAATTTATATTGTATGATTGTTTGCAAGCCTGAACAAGCACCTGAAGTGCAGACAAAAGAATTTATAATAGGTTTATAACAAAGACCGATCGCAGACGTTAAAAACACGTCTGTTAGCATGCTACTGCGTGCCTGGCTTTGCATGACGGTCTTACGATCCGTGAGTCTTTCTATGCTAATTTTAAATTTAAGTGTCTTGAATATATGAGGTTACGAGTCGCTTATTGACTTGTATTGTTTTTATCGTTTTTTATTATCTTTTCAGCGTTCAAGTTGCAAACAAACATGGAGTCCGTCTGACGATTAGTAGTTAGTTAGTTACTGTTCATGGACATTATAATTTTTAACCGACTTCAAAAAGGAGGTGGTTATCAATTCGGCCGATATCTTTTTATTTTTTTAATTTTTTTTATGTATGTACACGAATTACTCCGCCGTTAGTGAACCGATTTTAATAATTCTGTTTTTGTTATGTAGACACGAGCTGGAAGTTTCCCATTTAAATATGGTTAGGATCCATCGATGGGTTCTGGAGAAAATGAGGGGAACTCCTTCACCCATGTAAATATAACAGCCATAACTTCGCCGTTTATGAACCTATTTTAATGCCTTTAATTTTGTGTGTGGACTATTGCTACAAGTTGGTCCCATGTAAATATGATAAGGATCAGAGTGGGTTCTGGAGACAAAATATGTAACTCCTCAACCGATGGGTATAATTGAGTTTTGTTTGAAGATTTTTGGTGTAGGTTCTAATGAAATCGCAAAACCAGTTTATTATTTACTATTTAAGGGTCTGATAATGTGACTGGGGGTCAAAATATATAACTCCTCAACCGATGGAAATAATTGAGTTGTGTTTGAAGATATTTGGTGTGGGTTCTAATGAAATTGCAAAGCCAGTTCATCATTGACTATTTAAGGGTGTGGCTCGGAGACAAAATATGTAACTCCTCAACCGATGGGAATAATTGAGTTGTGTTTGAAGATATTTGGTGTAGGTTCTAATGAAATTGCAAAGCCAGTTCATCATTGACTATTTAGTTAGGTTAGGTTGGAACATATAAGATAATATAAAACTAAGCGAGCAGGGCGCGGTAGCGCCCTGCGAGCGAGCGGTTCCAATCAATGTAAATTCAGACCTTACCTTAATTCATGATCACGTTTATACAATTTTATATTGTATTAATACAAATTTTATTGTCATCACTAAAAGGGTGAAATATAATTTTTAACAAAAAAACACAACCGACTTATATGTCACTACAAAGTAAAAAAAATAATTTAAATAAATGTTGGTTTAGTACATATTTCTGAAGTCGGCGCTCATATTAGACACGCTGTTTACATCGTTATCCGACGAAATATATTGAGCGCCGACTTCAGAAATATGTACTAAACCAACATTTGTATGATTTCTTTTACTTTGTAGTGACCTAGAAGTCTGTTGTATTTTTATATATATATAAGACAATATAAAAATAAGCGAGAAGGGCGCGGTAGCGGCCTGCGAGCGAGCGGTTCCAATCAATGTAAATTCAGACCTTACCTTAATTCATGATCACGTTTATACAATTTTATATTGTATTAATATAAATTTTATTATGTCATCACTAAAAAGGGTGAAATATAATTTATAACAAAAAAATACAACCGACTTATATGTCACTACAAAGTAAAAAAAATAATTTAAATAAATGTTGGTTTAGTACATATTTCTGAAGTCGGGGCTCATATTAGACACGCTGTTTACATCGTTATCCGACGAAATATATTGAGCGCCGACTTCAGAAATATGTACTAAACCAACATTTATATGATTTTTTTTTACTTTGTAGTGACCTAGAAGTCTGTTGTATTTTTTTTGTCAAAAATTTTATTATGGTTAGGTCCCAAATGGACCTAACTAATGTCGGTCATAAATGCATTGTGGGTTCTGAAGACAAAATTGAAACGAAAAAGTGTCACTTCGGTAACAAATAAACCAAAAAGCATGTAAGCAAGTTTCAATTTTATTCACTCAACGATATTTTGGTTGGTAATAGGACTCCAGTCCTATTTGGGTGGCCATAGTGTCCACCTACTATCTGGATTGTAAAGTTCGTTTGCAACAACTATTTCGTAAAACGATTTTCACTTTCATCACTTTCGCAAATTGGGTACTTCATACGGCTTACGTTGTACAAGTGCTCACTATTCCCTGATTTATAATCAACAATCCACATTAAGATAAACGAAGCGTTTCTGACGTACGTTTTAGTTAAATGACACGAGTTAATAAAGTAACTCAGTTTACCGTAACTCAGTAAAATATAAGGTGATAACAACCAAGGACTGCTTTACGTGCCTTTTGCAGAACAAGCTAACAACATTGAGCCGGCGTTTTAAAGATTAAGCAAAGTCACATAGCTTGGTTTACAATAAAGTGTCCCTACATAGTTGTTTGCTATTAAGTCATATAGCTATATTAGTATCAGTGATGAGAGGTCATAATTTCAGCGGCAAGAATTTGGAACGATTTACCCCCTCCCTTAAGAAATAAAATGAATTCGGATACGTTTAAATTAAAATACAAAACAGCATTACTAAAGAAACAACTTGCAACAGAAAACTTGAAGCCTGCCTACAATATTTTTTTAAATTTAAAGACATATTTTAGTAAGTATTGATAACACACACACACACACACACACACGCACACTTACACTAACATACACACTCACACATCTACATTCACGCACTCACGCAAGGGTTATTGTTATTATTATTTTTTTTGTTTTGTTCATAGTTTGTAAAATGTTTGTTACTTTATTTGTTTATCACATATATCTATTTCTCTGCAAAATATATGTTTCTATTATTTTAAGTTTCGATCTAGAGATAAAAGTAGTAAATGGTTGGGAACCCAGGACCTTTTCTCCCGCATAACACCATAGGGAGAAGGGGGTGACTGAAAATCAGCGCTGAACAGGATTACAAATTACAATCCTTGTCAGCAAAAGCTGAGTCACTTCCTTTTGCCCAGTATTAATTTTAAGTTAGCTGTAATGTGTATTTTTTTGTATTTCAATAATAATGGCAATAAATGTTTATTATTATTATTATAATGTTAAAATTCAAGCGATAAGAACGTATCGTAACAATAGCAAGGTTCATTAAAATATGGATATACCCACAGTTAGTATTGTGGCGCCCTCTATGTGGCGACCGTATAAACATGCATGCTACTTTCAATCCTTACTAATATTATAAATCCGAAAGTAACTCTGTCTGTCTGTCTGTCTGTCTGGTTGTCTTTTCTTCACGCCTAAACCACTGAACCGATTTTAATGAAATTTTGTACAAAGATAGTCTGAGACCCGAGAACGGACATAGGATAGTTTTTATCCCGGAAATCCCACGGGAACTAGGGATAGCGATCTTAAATCTATTAATCAGAGAAGCGATCTTTTTGACCAAAAAAGTCGATTTCTTTAATCGGTCTCCGGTAATGGATTCTACCTACGTTTGTGGGTCTTTTGGCATACTCTAAATAACCATGAGTTTAATGAGTTCTTGCAATCGGAGACGGTTGCAACATTATATTTGTTTATATAGATTTATTGGGATTAATAGGGGTGGCGATTCTTACCGAAAAAGATCGATGTTTGAATCGATTCGAATCGAAGTGCAATAAATCGATTCACAAAAAATCGAGGCCCTAAGAATCGTTCTATCTTCGATATTTTTTTGAGGATAGCGAAAAAAAAGGTTATCAGGATCAAACAAGCACTGAAATTATGTATCCGTCAGCAAATCCTTACTTCCTTACAAATATTATAAATGTGGAATTAACTCTGTCTGTCTGTCTCTTCTTCACGGCTACACCACTAAACCGATTTGAATGGAATTTTGTTCAAAGATAGTCTGAGACCCGAGAAAGGACATAGGATAGTTTTTATCTCGGAAATCCCACCAGAACGGACTCCAGTAATGGATCGATTCAGTGAATCGATCTTTCAACCCAGAAGATCGAAATTCGATTTTCGATTTTACCTACAGTTACTTTACTTATCCATTAGTTGATCATCTATCTATTTATATAAAAATGAATATTTGTCTATATACATTTTATAGAATCGGAAACTATGCATTTGATCAAGTGATGATCTTTTGCAGAGTTGTTGTCCAAGAGCCCACGAAGGTTTGGGAGTTGGTAAGACCAAATTTCGACAGATGGCACCACTGTCATTCCAATGAAAGTACGAATTTTCTGTTTTATGTATGTCATATTATATCTTTAAAATGCGGGCGAAGCCGCGGGCACCACTAGTCTAGCATATATTATCAACGACTGTAGATTAAATAAGTTTTTTTTTTATAATATAAGAGTAGCAGAGGAAGTCCACCTAATGTTAAGTAGCTGCCACCAATGGACTTCTGCAACAAACCCCAGACATGGCCAGATTCCCATCTGGGATCTGCCACACATGCGCCACTACCCCTGAGGATAAAGCTGGAATGCCTCGTAAAAGTATGTCTCTCTTATCACACCCTTAAAATAAGAAAACAGCAGCGCTTACTTGTTGTTGCAGCGCTGTTATTACGCAGAAATAGATGTGGTGGTAGTGCCGCCGGAGTCGAACTACAGAGGGTTCTAGCACCTTCATATGATTAAAGTATTTTAAGGTGCCTGAACTAACAGACATACGGAGCTAATTTAATTAGTATCTCATTACAATTCTGGTACACGTTCGAACAATATTGTTGATTTACGACCGGTACAATTATTACACATGTGTTTTATGTCACGCTTTTTATTTTGCCTTTAATTTTGTTTAAATAAAATGACATTAAAATGAATTATTGAATAATTTGCTCAGCTGACTCACTATATTCACTTTTATGCAAAAATCATACGTATTACTTGAATTTTATTATTGTTAATGTTTTATGAACAAATACAGTTCACTTGGGAAAATAAAAAGAATTGGTATTTTTGTAACTCTTGCGATATAAATTAAAAGTGTTGTATAAATTATTACCTACATTTAATTATTACGGTACGTATGACATCCGTATTGCGATAATTACGTAGTTTTCGTAAATTAAGAATCCAAATAATTATACTAAATCCAAGGTCTCGGTATTAAGTTAAAAAGTATGTACTTTACTAAAAACCTTTTAATTGTTTTTATCATAAAAATAAGCCATTTAATGATGTTTCTTGTGAGTATTTTTATTTTTAATTTTTTTTCATGAATAGGTAAGTATGCGTATGATTTAATTTTACTGTAACTTATTAGTACGTATTATATATTAATACTATTAACCATTTTATGCATTGAAGCTCACAGACATCAATTAGTCACAAAACCACCAAAAAGGATTTTTATGTAAGTAATATTTTAACATGTATCACCATACCTTCGTAAAGTATTTTCAGGAAATTAAACTGCGTAAGAAATTCAATGACATAATAGTTAATATATTTGCCTATTTAATATTCCAAATGTTCATTTACATTAATTAGCAATTAATATTCATTTAAATATGTTTTCGATATTACACGATTTTAATTCCTTTGCATATTATTAATTATTAAATACTATATATAATAGCTAGACTTGGTCACCATTTGTACCGTCGTAAAAAATCAAAAAGACCTCAACAGCAACGCCATCTGTCGAGTTTAAAACGTCCTATAAAATATAAGCTAGAATCAAACATAATAATATATACAGACAGACTCATACATCATTTGTTTAGAATTAGTGGAGCGGTTTCGGATAATAAGAATCGTGATTTATGAATACCTATATTAAGATAACGTAAAACAATAACAATTTTATGTGCTGATTATTATATTTGAATTGAATTTGAATTTTGATTTAACTATCTTTTTTAACAATTACTTAAGTAACAATAGAAATAGATTTGCTCAGTTACTCCTGTTGCAAATAAGTTAATATTATAATCTTCATTTAAAATCTCCATTTCAAATATGCACCATACTTGCACCAATGCAACTTGCAAATATGCACCATGCTTCAACATAATAATATGGTGAAGCCTATGCCAATATTGTGTGAAGACATTGACTTTAGAAACTAGACTAGAACTAGACTACGTCAAGAGCCGACTTTTGCCGTTTGTCTGCAACATACATGACTTTAACATCGTTTTATGTAGTGGTGATCGAATTAAGAAAAAAAATAACACATCCTTTTTAATGTCAGTAAAAATAAAAATAAATTTTAGCAAAAAAATATTCTACTTGTTTTAATTTGATAACAATTCAGTACTTTTAGGTCATTTTTGTATTCGGCCTTAGTTTTAGTTATCAAACCACAGTCCAACGAAATATGTAGAGATCCTTACCCCTACACCCGCGGGCACATACAACATTCTAGTCACGCTCAGGCTCGAATTGAAAGGTGCCCAAGATTGAATAAAGATGGCCGGCCGGGTTTTATCAAATCATCCCCACACGTAGCGCGCTCACGTGGCGATATAGGGTTTCAAGTGTTATGACGTGATTTTACATATTATACCTACTTACATAAATGGACAGTACGAATGGACACTGTTTTTTTTGCAAACTTTTTATTTTATTAGATGATCATCACGTGTAAGTTTGCCGCTTTTTTCGTGATTTTTTTATGATATAGGAACAACAGACGAGCTTGTAGTCCACCTAATGTAAAGTGGCTACTGTCACCCATGGATATCTGTAAGCAACTTCAGATAAGGTTAGTTTTAATAGTATTCCCTGCATTAGTATAATTTGTGGAAGACAATTTTTTATTCAATCTTGCCTTGGTGGTAGAATTCTCCATTCCTTGGTGTTTCGGCCACCACCGACCACTAACAATATGTTTACTTATTTATACCGTTTAGTAATCACCCATTTCAAGGCGTTCATCTTAATCTGTGGCACATAAATATTAAATGTCATTAATTAGTTCAAACTTTAATAAACAACAAAGAGAGATCAACGTGATATTCAATATTAATTCGTAATTCCTAATGACCGTTGGTGACATGATAATGTTGACACGGTGATAGAATATTCTACAGAGCGTCTTCCTATTGACCTATTCTAGTAGTTAATATTGAATTGGTGCAATTATGCGGTAAGAACACACTTATCCGAGGCATTACAACTTAGCACTCAGGGGTAGAAATGCCACTGTGGTCGACCTCAAGTAGGAATCTAGTCTTGTCTGGGGTCGATTACAGATATCCATGGATAGAAGTAGCCACTTTCTATCATGCTCGTTTCTTGCTCTTAAATGTAATAAAAAATAATAATGTAATAAACGTAGCTTAATTGCAGATTGGTTATCTTTATATATATATTTCTTATGAGACTAGACTGATTTTGATGAAATTTGTTGTGTGTGTTCAAGGGGACTTGAGAATGGATTAGATTCACAACTTAGTCCGTGGGAAAAGGTTTTTTTAATTAATTTTTAATTCGTAAGTAGTTGTTGATTTTGGAATGTTTCACATTGGATTCGACAGACTTCGCTACCATCGCAGTTTCAAATATTCTATCTATTTTTCAAACCCGTAAGTGATAAGGTCGTTCACACTTAACAATTTTTTTATTTATATGGCAACAAACGTTTGCCGGGTCAGCTAGTGTACTATAAATATGCGATAGCACGTTTCATTTTCACTATTTTTTTAAAAAAGAAAGTTCATTTTTTCTATAATGGAAACACCACATAATTGACAGGTGCTTATTTATTGCAAATGAAGTGTAAAACGTTTTTATCGTATTTTAATTTATTTAACCGGAGGAAAGAATGGTTGCTTTACCGCGCTTGCGGGTTGCGGTGCACCGCGGGCTGTCAATAATAGTAACCTTAATGAAAGATATGGACACTTTAGCTCTGTTTTCATATTACATGTAATATCTTAGGTGAAGTAACAAGCATTTGATTTTACGTACGTCATTGCTAGTGGCTAATTATATTAGTCTGTCATGTCATCATCATTAACCCATTATTAACCGACTTCCCAAAGGAAGAGAGGTTATCTATTCGTCGCGTATATTTTTTTCCTACTGTTGTGCACGGGCCTCTTCTTAATGAGAGGCGTTTTAGGCCATAGTGCTCTTATTAGTCAAGTGCGAATTGTTAGCCTTCATAAATTTTGAAGAACCTTTTTTAGAACGCTCAGGTGTTCAGATTTCCACTTGATTTCCCTTTACCGATTAAGCTAGTGATAATTGATTTTTAATAATAAGCAAATAATTTGAACTAGTCCGTGTCTGGGCTCCGAAACTCGGACGACCGAGAGAGACCGAGTTTCTAACCACTAGGCTTCTAAGTAAATAAAACTCTATCGCCATTTAAACGTTCACCTGTCCCAAGCTTGAACATAGGAACCCCTCCCTAACAGACAACCATTACGCCAACCGGATTGTATTTTACACATAGAGGAAGGTGGTAGAACCCTTTGTGGTTCGACTCCGGCGGCACCACCGCCACACCCATTTCTGCCTTATAACAGCAGTGTTAAGCGCTGCTGTGTTCTGGTTTGAAGGGTGTGGTAAGGGAGGCGCTCCAGCTTAGTCCTCAGGAGTAGCGGCGCATCTGTGGCCAATCTCAGGTAGGAATATCTAATCCTATGTGGGGTTGATTACAGATGTCCATGTGCGGCAGAAGCCACTTACCATCAGGTGAACTGCATGTTCGTCTGCTACTCCCATATTACATAAAAGAGATACTCGTATGTAACTAAGTCTATCTATAATAAATCTGTCTTAAACATTAATTAGTAGCAAGTCAAACATTAAGTTACATTATGCTAAGACACTAATAATACACTCCTCGGCGAAATGGGAACAGATTCCGTGAAAACCTCTGCAAGTCTAGCAATTCTCCGAAACATGTATATTTCAAATACTGCTGTACACTCTCAAAGGCATTAAACATTTTCCATTTAAAAGGCAAATTGGAGCTAATGTATGTCATTCGTTAATCTTTGATGTATAAATAAGAAATACATGTTCCATATTTTGTTTCAGTTACATTTTTGCGAAATGGAGGATAAGAAGATTTATAGTTGTGTATTAAGTAACTCCCAGTTTTCTGTATTCAGTGGATAATGGATTCTATTTTACCTTTTGCCATATTACCTACGTTTTAACTTAATAGCATTTTTTTACATATAATTCTTTGAAAATTAGACAAAATTATTTGTTTAATATTTATTCATAGTATAATGTATTATTTTAGTAAACTAAACACATATGAACAATTTATTAAATTTGTACCTGTTAATTGCCGTTTACATTCTTAGGTTGTATTATTTTAAACTAGTTTTTGCCCGCGGCTTCGCCCGCGTTTAAAAGAAAATAATTTAACATACTAACATACATAAAACTAAAAATTCGTACCTTAACTTTGCTAAAGATTATCACTTGATCAAATGCATAGTTTACGATTGAATCCTTACTAATATCGATTAAAATAATCGATGTTTTGGGTCCAAAAGATCGATTCTCCGATTAATCGATCTTAGATCGCCATCCCTAGTTCCCGTGGGATTTCCGGGATAAAAACTATCCTATGTCCTTTCTCGAGTCTCAGACTATTTTTTACAAAATTTCATTAGAATCGGTTCAGTGGTTTGGGCGTGAAGAAGAGACAACCAGACAGACAGACAGACAGACAGAGTTACTTTTGGATTTATAATATTAGTAAGGATGTTTTAAATTTGGCAAAAACACCAAAAATAAACCAACTCAACTAGAAAACAAAATAACCTCAGTACATTTTGATATCTAACTCGCGGGAGCCCTTTTAATATTGTCCGTATTTCAGCAGAAATCCCCCATTTCCCTGGCAGAGTGAAACGAGGCATCAGCTTACGTTTTCGTTCCGCGAACAGCTCTTCATGCAAAAATTATACACTTTTGGGCTCGCGTCATAAATTGAAGGCCGCTAGGACGAATCACATCTAACAGGGAGAATTTCAGATATAACCCGTAAGCATACACGCGTGTAAGAACTAAAGGAACTTCATATCATTTAAAATTGTGCAACCCTGTAACTTCCAATATAGACATAAGCCAAAATAAATACATTTTCCAATGATATTTTCGATGTAGTCTAAACCACCCCTCAGTTCGTATTGTTTTGCAGGTGTGGAGGTGTACAGGGTTGTTTTCCTTATTGGAATAAAATATTCCTTTCGTTCCGGGCCGTTTAGCCGCACCTCTGTCAACTGGAACGCGATATTGTCCTTTTCGTGTTATGTGCTTTGTTTCACTACCAATTTACGTTGAAGTTTTACAACCATGTGGATATAATATTAAGAAGACTGGAGGAAATCATTATTTTTAAGAATAATCAAGTTAGGTATTATGGTTGATAATATTCCGCATTAGATTTCTAAGTAGACAGATGTGTAAGTGATGATCTTTGTTGTTCGTGTAGTTATGTGTCACTTATGGCACTTAAGACACTGGAAATCTATTTTTAAGATTTTTTCGTTTTCTATGGTCTATTGAAGCGTTATTAAAATACCTACAATGACTTAGTGTTGAAGCTTAAATTGGAATGCCCGTTGTAACTATTCCTTACTTGATGCTTCAGTCAGAAACTTGTGTGACAGTGGTACTGTACACGTCGAATTACAAAACTATCTACTTGTAAATATCGGAATTCAATTTGGAATTCAAGTTCCATTAGGATTTACGGGAAACTGAATTAAAATAGTTTAGTACCTTAATGCACGAACTTTGAATAGTTGGGTTTTATCGGCGTGTCTTAAAACACATTATGAATTCAATCTGAGAACAACTCCGCTGTCTCTTGCGAGGAGTGTTCGCATAGTTGCACTAATTTCGGTCCGAGTTACAAGCGGTAGTGTTATGAAGAATTTGTATTTTATGATGGAATATTAAAGTATAGAATGTGAAAATAGTCAAGTTACATTAGGATGTTTTCCTTGGTCGGTGTAACAAGTAATAGTTTATTTATATTGCTAACTTTTTTCAAATTTGTTTGAAATTTTGTAATTCATCGTTCCTATTTATGTTTCTCTTTTGAGTAAGGTTCTCTTCACATAACAATTGGGAGACGAAAGTACGATATGTTGCTAATGAACTGTTGTCAGTTTTTTACAAACCGCTCATAAGGTCTTCGCCAGGGTTTAATGACTCATGTTTTACAATAATAACAATTCACAGCAGCGACTTAATTACTCTTACGAATAACGAAAGCGCACATATTTTTTTTTGTTGACGAAGGGGAAACTTTCAAAAGGTACCCGACGCCGTGGGAGCGATGACGGGTTATGTGGGACTTTTACCGCACTAAAACCCCTGTGGTAACCGTCCTCAGCGCTGCGTAGAGGATTCCGGGATCTCCACAGGAACGCATCCGGAGTCCTCTTGGCGCGTTGCCCCGTCTGGCTCCGGCCAGATGATTATGAAGCTCGCCACTCCGTGTGGAGCGTACGACGGTATCAGGTCACACATATCATTGTTGTTCCCGGGGTCGCTAGCCAGTTTAGAGCTCCCACTCTTGCTGCCCGCAATTTTAGCCACTAGTAATCTACAATCTCTTCGCCAGCCAACGTTATTAAGCTTTGTTAAGCGCTACATAGCCTTGATTTTATTCGTATGATAAATATTTAGCTAACAGCCAATATCTTATAATTTCCACCAGATCCTTAGCGATCTAGACTAATTACAATTCGGGTTGGGAGGACATCGGAATGCCGCCGCTACGTTGGCTATAGACTGGCGACATGTCGCTTGAAACTTCACTAATGGATAAAATGTTTGGGTGAAATCATAGTGGTTGAAATTCGGCCACTCGATCCAGGAAGTGAAGAAAAACATCACGAGGAAAGTTGCATACCTGCGAGATTTCTATGAAAAAAATTCAAATTGTACGTAAAGTCTACCAATGCGCACTTGACCAGCGCGGTGGAATATGGCCTAAACCCTCTCAATCTGAGAGGAGATCAGTGTCCAGCAGTGGGATAGTAAATGGGTTGACGATGACGAAGACGTTTTGTGACCTCAGTTTGTAGAGTGTGTGAGAGTGTTTTCATTTCCGAAATTTAACTTCTAGTAAATACTTACTGTGTTAAGGTTTTGGATCAATTCACTTATTAATTCTAATGCTTAGGCTAAATTAATTTATTTTGCTTGTCTGTTCTTGTTGAACCAACTCCCTATGATTTTTACTGTTTTATCGCCGTAATAAATTGCCCTGTTATGACTTCTCCTTTCCTAATATACAGATGGACTCTCATATCAATAATTAATACTATTTATCAACTATTCATAACAAGGTGAGGCAGATGATACTGTAGTTTCTTACAACTTATGCGCGTTGATCTGTCAGATCGCGAACGATCGGCGATAGCTATCCTTGTATTCCACAGTTAAAGATTGATCATGTATCATTAATGTTACATACATTATATATAACGAGTACTAACAATAGAGGCAAAGATAAGCTATTTTATAAAAATAGTTTCAGTCTATTCCCGTAAACGAAGTTTCCATCCATTCCGACACTAAAATATCCTAGCATCACTTTTAATATGTGTTTGAAAAGTTTACTCGTTATAATTATATGTCTGCTATCTTGAAAGATTTAATTTCAATTTTCCGCATATAGACGTTGATATTGCCATCTCGAGTCATTAGTTCCTCAAATTTTCATCGTAAGGTACCTAGCGTACTCTTATAATCCTATCTATTTAGCAATAGATAGGTTTATTAGGGTTAGTACGGGTGATTAGGGCTAGGGCTTAGGAAAGGAAAAGGGCGAAGGTGTAACAAAAATTTGTTGTTTCCTTTTTAATAATCTTTTAATTTTGAGTCAATTAGAGCTGCGAGTTCATCGACACAAAATGTGGTTATTTGTAATTCTGTGAGACCCTATAGTGTATTTGTAGTGCAGTATAATAAACTTCTTGTTTGCGCATAAGTTTTGTGTCTACTAGATAAGTTCTCGCAATAGTCCTGCGTGACCACAGTGCGTAACAGTATGTCAATTGGCGGTAAAACAAGTGGCTTACCCGCTTACTCGTCCCACAAACAAAAGATAACGAGTTATTGGCACACCGTGACGCAGCGAGAAAGTAATTCGATTCGTACGTGGATGTAGGTAATGGAATTCCCCCAGGGAACCGCTTCTAATTTCGGTATGATGTTTATGATTGTCTTCAAGTAATTGGTAGATCCGTAAATAATTTAGGAAGGCGGTCTAACTTATTTTGCTGTGACTGATAGTGAAACAAATTGATTGTCACTGTTTGTTGAGGAAGGTGAGAAGGGAGAATTTAGTAATGGCAGAAGAAACTAAAGTTTGAATGTTAGAGCAACAACTAATAATATAGGTGTTTTGAAGTATGTGGGTAGACTACGTTGACATGTTGTTAAATTGGTCTATAGGTATTAACATAATTTAGTTAGGGCTTCTGTCCTATTGAGAGTTTATAACATTTTAAATGGATTACTCTCTATTCCGAAAACAATTTATGTATCATTTGCCATCTTTAGAATTCACGTGTTGTAAATGTAGAAATATAAAAGTTGTAGGGATGTTTTTATGTAAAAACGAAATTTATAATCTTAATTTGGGAGTTACTAATCATTTTTTTTCAAATATTATTTCTCTTAGATCTACGTAGTCTCACTTTCTTGAATAAAGGAAGGTAATACCACCACGAATAATACAACTAGCACATATATTTCAAAATACACTTCTTGAAATAAACGCCATCTTAGCTTAAAGATTTTATCAGCCAGCAGCAAGTGATATTTATTCACCTATTTATTACCCACCTGGATAGTAGACGACCAAACTTTCGACAACAATTGCCAAACTTGGGATCGAAGTTCGGTGTCTATCGCCAGGCGAGGGCCATTTGGACCGAAAACGAACTAGGATCATAGAGGAGGTGGCAAAAACAAAGTTCGAACGTTATTAAAACCCGAATGTCGAATGAATCCTGTTTCAACACCGGAAAGTTTCTGTTCAACAGCTTTTCGTTCAATCGCCGATTGCGGTGTGGGAGCTGCCGGGCTCTCGTGTACTCGTATGAGCGGTTTGTGAACATTTAGGATTTACATATAGTTACAGGCGAATACAATATTATTGGCATATTAATTTGTGATTTTGTGATGATTTTTCGACACCCCTAGTGTGCTCATCACTAGTAGTAGTTTTTTTACTTATTGATAGATTTTACACAGCTATTGCTAGAGATGACCCGCGTGACGGAGCGGTCACCATACCGGTCTGACGAGCAGAGGGTCCTAGGATCGATCCCTGGTCAGATAGATATCTAAATGATGAATTTAGATTTTGTTTCTTGGTCTGGGTGTTTGTGTATTTGTATGTATGTGTGGGTCCTAGCACCCACGATACAGGGAATCCTAGTGAAGCTGTGAGTGTAGAAAACGCCTTATTGCAAATGTTGTCATAATTATATACCGTGATATGTATAACATATCTCACCTATCCTACCCTTGTAGATCTAAATAAAGCCCACATGTAAGTGCACGGCTTTTAAGTGATGTGGCGATGTTTAGTTGGTAGTGTGGGTAGTATTTCAATTAAAGTTGGAGATTGTGCCACCGCCACCTATCTGATCATTAACTTTATTCATTAGTTGGTTTTTGGCAATTCAGCGTAACGGTATCACGAGGGGACGGAATGCGAAAGTTTTAGTGTTGAAAGTTGTTTTGTCGTTTGGCTGATGATTTAATTTCTTTTTGGTTATGTCTGGCTTAGATTACAGGAACAGGTAATGCATGTGAGAAAGGGAAATGTGATGTCTGGCTTGAATAGGATTCATGGCTAAAACCGAGATTTTGATTTCGGGAATAAAAATATATTTATTATGATTTAAGACTTTCTAGTGACTGGCCGAAACTGAAAAAGTCGAAGCCGAAACTGAAACCGAATCTTTGACATTTGTCTTAGCTTCGACCAAAAAATATTTTTTAAGACTTATGAAAATGTACATGTGTCCTAAGTCTTAGCGATTTTCAGACTGATAGGAGCACTTAACAAGTGAATTTCTGAACATATATGTTTAAAATTCAATAAGGATATATGAAATGAAATAACAAACTCATTTTTTGAAATAAAGAAGGTTCGGCGAATTTCAGCCACTAGTATTTTCGAATAATCCAAAAAATTAACTAGTGAGACAACCCGAAGAACTGATGTATAATCAATTACATTTATTAAATACTTAATTTTTTAAAATACCATTAAACTTATTTTTCAATTCTATATTATCTTCTTCCTTCTTTGCTTTCCTTTGATAGTAAAGATCATGGCAGTAATGTAACACAAGCTGGAGCATTTCTAGTAACGATAGAACACTGCATCCGAAGAAAACGTTGAAAACACCACCCAGTTGAGCTGTAAGGAATGTTCAAGTTTTTTAGTACACGTATTACGCGACAAGCTATTTGCATACAAAAGAAGAAGATAGAATTAAATTGAATTTTTACCCGATTGCTACGGAACGGATATTTGGATCACTTATAGCAACCTCAGTTTATTTTTATGGGGTAAGGTGGTAAGGAAACTTCAAATAAAACAGAGTCACTTCTCCAAAGAGAAAGCTAGAAT
Source organism: Epargyreus clarus (assembly GCF_041222505.1). NCBI lineage: Eukaryota > Metazoa > Arthropoda > Insecta > Lepidoptera > Hesperiidae > Epargyreus > Epargyreus clarus. Next base: position 16,328,381 of record NW_027332230.1, read on the forward strand.
TGCTGGATTATCTCTTAAAGGTGGGGCACTTTGGCTTTGGTTTGGCTGTTATTTTATATGTTGAGCCAGAATTGATTAATTATTTGTCTGATAACCTTTATGCTCTATTGCTATACATCATTATTTTGCCATTAATTGCCGTAGTAATTCATCACAAGGCTCCAGTGCGCAATGGTCATTTTTAAACAGTTTGGAAGCGCAAAAGCGTGCAAGCAATGTTATCATAATAGCATAAGCTCTAAGGAACTATGTAGTATAGTTTCTAAAGTGTTTTGAGCAAAAATAGCATATTTTGTAAAAAAAATGCCTGCGAACCTATTATGAATTTAAATAATCTTAATAAATGCAAATTATATTCTATTATCTTTATGAGCATTTTCGGTCTAGGAATGTAACATATACTTACAAAACAATTGAAACGCGGTAAAATACGAGAGTCGAGAGAAATGTTTCCTGTCACGGCTGGAAATAAACATTCGCACTATACTGATGTTAGTGAACTCCAAATCTGCACTGTAACAATTATTATTCGTTAATTACAATTAAATTAAATGTATTTATATTTAATTAATGCAATTTATTAACTGTGTATGAAGATGGTATAACGAGAGAAATACATACACGAAAATATTTACCACGAAAATATTATTTTCCAAAATATTTCTATTAACCTATAAAAACAAGCTTTCTCTGTGTGGTAGGTATCAAATTCACAAAAACGAGTACATTAAGACCCTTTCCCAGCATAGAAATGAACATTATTTTGAATATCAGATCGTTACGGCAACCGCAATTTGTGAAAACTATGATGTATTCAATAGTCATGTAACAGTGACACATGAATTCTTGCTATGTGTATTGTGTAAATGAGTACAATGCGATTTCATTCGTATTTCACCCGTACGGCATAATTACTTCTTTATTCCCGACCAGGTGGACTGATGACCTGAAGCGGACAGCGGGTAACCACTGGATTCAGACTGCTCAAGATCGGTCAGAGCGGCGCAGATTAGGGGAGGCCTATGTACAGCAGTGGACTTTAAGCTGATGATTGGATATATTATTTAATTAAACGATGAATACTTACTAAAAGTCATCAAACTCGTGAGAGTTTTGGACAAGATCGCTGGTAGCTATGATGACATATTCTATTTCGGTGTCACAAGATGGTGGGCAGTTGCAATTGTCATGGCCATTGAACGACACTGGAATACAATGTACCTGAATAGTCTATTGCATAAACTGTTAAACCTTAAAATCTATCAGTATCATATAAATATGCTAATATAGAAATTAAGGAAAAAACCCACTATACGCTCTTTCAATCGATGTAGAGAAACAAGTAATGATAGATATAATTTTAATACGTAATGAAACGACAAATGTGATAATGTATGATTATGATAATAAAGTTTAGTAAAACTGGAATGGTATAATTAACTGAAACTTAATTATAATTTTAAACATTTCTTATTTAATGTTATGTGCACTAAGAAACGATTTTTAAAATATCCACTAAGGAGGGCAAAAGAGTACGAAGAACAATTGTTTGTAAACGAACTGTAACTGTAATCATCCGCAGATAAGATTAGATTCCTATCTGAGGTCGGCCACAGATGCGCCACTGAGGACTGTGCTGTGCTGGAACGCCTCAGAAAAGTATGGCTCCCTTACCACACCCTTCAAACATAACACAGCAGCGCTTAACACTGCTGTTATTAGGTAGAAATAGGTGAGCGGTGATGCCAAGGTTCTATCAACCACCAAGGGTTCTATCAACTTTAAAAGTATCACCTTTATCGTAAAAATATGTAAGTCAAATACCTGCACTTCGTCTTATGCACGGCATATGTTTGGTGGTACAGATAGGTACTCCCTCCTGATATGGATGCGCGATTCGAACACAGTTGCATTGATGCCTGATGCGCTCCATCTCACACTCCAAGATGCAGAATTTTCTGCGTGTAATGAGAATAGACGTTACTCATATCAAATTAAATTATCTTGTTCTTTGAAAGTAGCTACTGGATGACAGTACAACAGCAATGTCGCTGAGTGCAATGTTTGTTTACTGCCTGATTGTGGTTAAAAAATCTTGAAATTGATGAGAATTACAAATATTCTGATGTTGGAAGTTAGTTAAATCTTCACATAACACACATCTTCAATTAATTCTAAAAAGATAAACTGTAGGGTCTCTTAGAAATAACTAATTATGATCAAATTATCAGACAATTTGGGGATACAGTGAAGCAGAACATAAAATACTTATTTTTGTGGTGGACAACTTGCATTGAGTTAAAATGAGTGGAATGTGTATACAAAATAATAGTTGAGATAATAATTCATTTGAGTTGTTAAACGGAATATTTAATAAGTTTTCTTAATTGTGTCGGTATCATTACTAATCAAGACCAAAAAGATACTTATGATAATAGGGAAAGTATTTCAGCTGATCTTTCTTCATCCTGCAGTGACGTAGCTCATCGCTGAGACTCCCAGCATCATCAGACACGTGGAGGACATTAGACGTGAATATAGCCCACGATTCCACACCAGGGGATATGGGTGTACCGTTGTATATTATGTCGCTGTATTCAGAACTTTGTAAAACTAACTGAAACGATAGAAACTCGGTCAAGAACAAATCAGCTTTGTTTAGTGAAATCTTATGCTGTTTCTCGTGGGAATTTTAAGATAAGATAATAATCTTTTTTTTTATCAAAGTTTTAAGCTCAGGAGTTTCGGGAATATGCATAGGGATTAATGTTCTGTTTTCGTATTTTTTAAAATTGAATTAATCTTTTGTCCGCTCAATGTAAGGTGATTAGTTGCTCATATCATTATAAACCTTATCTATGGTTATGTTATAAACATTAAATTAATAATAAATCATAATTCTGTAGCTCCAATTCGTTTAAGACGAAGCATTTACTTACCCATTTGTAAGACAAGTCTAAGCTTCCAAGTGACGTCTGGCTTTGATTCACTACCACCATAAGTCCGCTATCGAATCCAACGGAAGATGTGTATAGTTTTTTCTTGGGGTGCTTTGTATGAATACCAAATTTTTGTATTTCTCTAAAAACAAAATTGGCCCGTTGAAATTGAAATCATAATAAACTTAGTGGCGATTGCAAGGCTTTTCCTTAGAAGTGTTAGATTAAAAAAATGTTATGTGAGGGTCATTTGAAGGCATATGAAATTTATTGAGCGAATAATAATTTGATTCTTTTATTTATTAAAAAAAATGTATTAACACTTAAATATTCTTTAGGAAAATTGTAATATCTTAGTGAAGGTAATTTTTTGGGCTGTAGCACCTCAATACAGTTACAAGCAAGTCCAATTAGGTACCTTTTGAGAGACAGTCCGTTAAAAATACAGCAAAAACCGGAATTGGTCAAGTCCATCTTAAAAGCTTCTGAACAGTTGAAGTTTATGTTTAGCCATCGACATCTGAAACGTATGGATTTTCTTTACTACGAGTATTTACAAATATTGTCATTGTTGCAAAATTTCAATATTCTATTTTATAATAATTTCTCTTTTGCTTTTCATTTAATTATTGTTATTTTGATTACTATGGTTATTTCGATTCATTCCGTAATTCCAATTCCAATTATTTCAAAAAATATAAGTCTTACGTTTATACGTAAGTAGTTATTTTTATATTCATGTATTATTTAGAACTATACTATAGGAGTAGCAGACGAGCATGCAATCCACCTGATTGTAAGTGGCTACTGCCGCCTTTAGACATCTGTAATCAACCCCAGGTAGAATTATATATACTACCTGAAGTCGGCCACATATGCTCAGCTACCCCTGAGGACAAAGCCAGAACACACCAGCGCTTAACACTGCTGTTGTTAGGCAGAAATAGGTGTGGCGGTGATGCCACCGGAGTCGAACCACAAAGGGTTCTACCACCTTCAAAATTATGTGCAGGTTCAAAAGTACTACCTTATAACAGTTTCTGCACAGCTCAATGTTAACTGCTTCCCAGCTGTTTCAATGTCAATGTCATTATAACTGAGGATATACTCTATCTTCTCCAGATCTTTAGTAGCGAATGGAACATCTGGTGAAAAGAATGCCCCAAGTTGTGGCAGGATATTTGCAATGTTGCTTGCGTTCATATCCGAGGGGAATTTGCTAAAATTATTAATTTAAAGCGTCAAAATTGTCTTAATATGTGAACAAAATATATTTGGCTTGCAAGTGGTGAAATACGAGTATATGAGTATTTCAAAGATTCCAATGTTTTTTAAATTTTGCACGAAAGCTTAATATATTTTTATTTAACTCTTGGTAACAGATTATACATATACGCAAAAAATCGCTACAAAAATACGGTTAAGTAAACATTATTATATTTACGGGAGATGGGATAATTTTCATAAAATTGTGTAGTAATTTTAAGCATTTATTGAAATACCCATCGAGGTACGGCAAAATCAGCAAATCACATAAATCTGATGTGGTAAATTCTGACATCGCTTTACTTATTTATTCTTTGGTGATATTTTCTTCTGTTTTTGTAAATTAGGTGTAATAAAATATATCTAAGATGTTGAAGCGAATTTTCTAGAGACCAGATAAGATCTTAGGTTTACTATCAGAGAATGTCCTTACGATGGCGCACAGGGACTAATGTCAGGTCGCTGTGTACATTAAGCGGGGATTTCTGAGGATTTCTGTTATAAAATACCTCTGTATTAGGATAAAATTTCTGTTTGTAGGGGTAAGTGGTTTTTGTTTGCTCAAAGCTAAGTTTGAGCTTTTACTGAAATATTGCCTCTATTGAGTTTATTATTGTTTTATTCCTGAAATATTCTGTGTAGCTCACTGTATACTGTTTAAATATGAAGCCTAAATAAATGAATGGATAATCGTGATTTGTGTGATTTTAATTTTTTTCTTGTTTTTTATTTTATTACTGGAAATGACTAAGACTTAACCTACAATTTCTTTGAGATTCTCGTCCTTAAGTCCTCTTGTTTATGTCTCGTTTAGTATTGTATAATACAAGAAAAGGGTCTGGATATAAAATTTTTATGTATAATTATATTACTTACAGGTTTTCAAGAAAAGCGTCGATTTTATACTGTGGGAATTCAATTTCAGGACACAGAATTACGGTCGGGAATGGCTTCAAGATTCGGGTGGACTCCTCCAGCGCCACAAACGTCGGGTTCTCGAAGTATCGATTGATGGCCACCGAGAGGACACTGAGAGAACAACATAGAAGTACTACTAGTGCTAAGGCCCAGTAAAATCTGAAAAAGGTATTCAAACATATTACGTAATTGACTTTGATTAGAAAGTTGAGCATTTATTTTTATGAAATATCATAGTTAGAACAATTTTTTTTTTCTTCAATCTGAAATAACACCTATATCCTCACTTCGAGTGCATGTCGAATCTAACTACACCTCATATGTGAAAATATCATACCGTTAAGAGGACCTATGCCAAAGAAATAGTGATATACACAAATCCATACACAGTACATACACACGCACACATATACAAACGTTCAGTCGTATGTCGCAGTCGCGTGAAAACCTAACAAACCATTATTTGCTTACGTGCCTATACTTGGAGAACACAAGCCGTCTGGCGCCATGAAATTGCGCCTCACCCAGCAACTGCACCGAATTCATTCTAGTTCCGTCTGATTCAGTGCCGTCTCGGTACCGAATCCTTCCGATTTGTTCCGGATCGGCGTTCAATCGGAATTGGATTTCCTCTGTTCTAACTCGTTAGGCCCCGGATAGGCGCGCGCTAAAAAATAGAAAGACGAAGTCCCATTTATTTACCCGGTTAAATCAGGACACTGAAGAGATTGAACGAACTGTTAAATGCATAAAGCACTTGTTTAAATTACGTTTATACTCCGACGTAGCTATAGATTTGTTAAGGTAGTGCGGGGAGAGGATTGTCCACATTATCGGCGTAGCGTGAGCCTTTACCGCTTTTAACTAAATTTGCTGCCACTTATATTAACAGTTTGACAAAACCTTATCTTTTTAAAAGTTATAATATATGTGAAGATTTTTTTCTCGAATAAGCATTCCGGTTCCCTGGATCTCCACCCCTACTCTAAATAGGTATGCGCTCCATTACTCAAGAGCAGTGTAACTCTCAATTTGTGAAAAATCATCGGTTCACTACTTCTGAAGAGTGTGGTAGGGTAGACATATTTATCGTAATCCACGACAGTGCTACTTCTGGTTACACTTCAAGGTTACAATTTTTAAGAGTGGAAATGCCTACTTACCATCAGATGGGCTGCATGGTAATTTATCACTTGAATATCAGTGTTTCAATAATGTACTCGTACTAAGGTATAGATAATATCTGTATGCATCAAATATCATCTAAAAAGCCGTTTTTCTAATTCTAATTCTAAAGTCATGTTATACAAATAAATCTAGTTTCGAATATGACCTGCAGTACCATTCGTGAGCTCACGTGCCTTACTTGCATGGTACAAGAACATTACTATCAAAGTACCTATTGTTGAATATAGTAGTCCGTCTGTCTGCGCGAGTAAACAGTTCATCGTATTTTCATGACATATTAAGTTTACAAAAATAGACTAATAAAAGAAAGTAAGCTGCCGGCTTCCACTTAAGGTGACCTTAGTCCTCAGCCGTGGCAACGCATCTGTGATCGACTTCAGGTAAAACACCTGTTCAATATTCAGTTGTTCACAAATATCATGGAGCTCAGTGACGAGCATGCAGTCTACCTGATGGTAAGTGACTACTGCCGCCAATGAAAACCCCAGATAGGATTAAATATTCCTACCTGAGGTCGGATACAGATGCGCCGCTACCCCTGAGGACTCAGCTGGAATGCCTCGGAAAAGTATAATATGTCTCCCTTACCACACTCTTCAAACTAGAATACAGCAGCGCTTAAAACTGCTGTTGTTAGGCAGAAATAGGTGTGGCGGTGGTGCCGCCGGAGGTACAAAGGGTTCTACGACCTTCTTCAATCTTCAATTTCACAATTGCTACCTCAGTCTTACAAAAAACATTTGTGACCGTGATCCTTTTGAACTCCCACTGCTGGGCACGATTCTCTCACAACTATTCAAGATATTACTTGGATTTTTATAAATAATTAAATTATGATACAGAACAATACGCGGACAGAGCCGTGTGGAAGTGTTGAAATAAATGTTTTTTGATGCAGATACTATCGACGAAGGTAATTTAGTTCAACTGATTAAATGTGGTCTCTTTGAATTATTTATTGGCTAAAATCGTTTTGTACACGTGTCGTGTTCATATAAACTTTGCATTCTGTTCTGTTTGATAATTGCATTTCATATTTTGATCATTGCATATGGGTAAGGGTTGGAAAATGGAAGATTATTAGAAGATCTATTTTATTTAAATAGCCAATTGTTTATGCCTGTTCTTATGAATTGTGTGTTACTATGATAAAAGCGATAATGGCGCTAAATGTTTTAAGGCAAGTGCTTCCAGAATGGAATCACTTGTGAAGTAAGTTCTTACAGGCGGTCGTCAAAGAATCTTCTAAAGGACATTCAAACTGACATTTTTCTACATGAGTGTTTTAACAATTTCAATACAGTTTTTATTGAAAATTTAGCTTGGATTATCGAAATTGTTTTAAATATATACACAAATAAGTATTTGATTTATATCTGTAATTTGATAAATAATGTGGTTATTTCGTGCATGGTGTCTCATTAGGCGCAAGCAACCATGTCGGATAAACTGATTACCCGCTAACTAATGTTCCGTTCAATTATTCATTAGTCACGCGTCAGATTGATAAAGTCACTTTGTAATTTAATATTTAGGCAATATGAGATTGTACACTTTTTTAACCGACTTTTACTTACTTACTATTATATTTAATAAAATTAACTAGAACGACGTAGGAAACATTTTTTTTTAAATTGATAATGATTTTAAGTAAAGAGAGAGAACTTTACAAGAGACAATACGATCTATATTTTATCCCTAAGTCTAAGCTTCATGGCTAAAGGCAATAGGACACGAAGAAAATTTCATGTGTAAAATTACCATGTCGTTATGTTAAAAACAAAAAAGGCATAGCCTTTTTTTAAAACCAACTTCCCCAAGGAAAAGGGCTATATTTCATCATCGCGTATATACGAGTACTCGAATTTTTTAACATTTTGTGTCAATTTGGGAATTTATATGAAGGTATTTTTACCGATTTGTGGAGGAAAATATTTTTCGAGCTCGTAGTTGTATGAATAGTGTATGTCTCATTCTGTGGCACGTTCTGAAAAACGGTTCGAAGTACACTAACATAATTATGAGGTCTTATGAAGTTAACTTAATTATGACGTCTTAGTTAAAATTATTATATTTATTAGCTTGACATTAAATTGAAAATAAATAGATATTGTTATGCAAATTGTGTGGAAACTGTATTTGAAAAGGCGGCGGCCACTTATTCCCGCTTAAAATCTGAGGGACAAGGATGTGGCTGAAAAACAGCGCTGCACGGAACCCTGACTCTGTGTCAGCAAACGCTTAGCCATCTCCTTTTGCTTCTACAATCTTATGTTTGTTTCTTTTTTTTGTAAATCTTTCCCTTTTCTTATTGTATTGTATTGTATATTGAGGCAACAAAGTATTATAATATTATTATTATAATTTTTATTATATTATTATAGTCGAATGAATTGAGGAAGTGACAAGATATTATTTGTGATTGTCGGGAATTTTATTTTAATTTACTTTAGTTAAGAACTCTCTAGTTACAAGAATAAACACTGAATAAAAAACTTAAATAAGAATTGCAACGTCACAAATACCTTCGACACATTCGTCCCGTCTAAAATAAGCCGTGAAACCGACGCCATTTCAATTTCCCGGCTGGAAATCCTGGAGCGCTGTCTGAACCTTTTTAACTGTCAAACAGTGAGAATCAGCTGAATTAATGCAAAGCCGTACAGACGACATTGCAAACATTTTTTTATACATAATTCTTAGGTTGGGTTGCCATTTTTTTATATCTTGTTTACTATGGCTTGAAATTTTGGCTCTCATACAAGTGGAGCCGAAAAAACAAGATATGTGCGAGTTTTTAAACATACTTTGAGAAACAAGTTTAAAATGTTTAAGAAAATGTTTTACTTAACCGTTACTTTTATATAGTGTGTCGAAAAATTGTATAGTGGGTCTTTCCTTAATCTAACTTATGATTAGCTGTAAAGTTCCAAACTTTGACATGTAAAATTTAAATTGTGTGACAATGTTTTTAACTTTTAATTACTTTTATAATATAAAATAAAAAACAATACTACAGAAGGATCCTAGATCCCATTGTACTAATGTATAACATTAAATATTAAGAAATTTGTCATATATTTTTATTGCAATGATATTTTACCCAAATGTTGCAAGCCTCTGCATTTTCTGTGGCTCGCAACATGGACACAAGTATCAGAATAATTTAATATAGTCTTGCCGCTACAAAACTTAAAATAGTCTGATTGTTTTCAAATAAAACGTGGTAAAACTAAAATATTTATTTCAGTATCGGAGTTTGAAAACCGTCTGTGATTTTTTTCACTTTAAACTGTAATTGTGAAACTGCAGTATATTAAGTTTCAAATTTAAAACGAGGCTGCTGTATGGTAGAAGTATTATGCATATGCAATAAATATTAATGAAAGAAATAGAGATTTAAAATTATGCGTTTAATGATATAGATGTACCTTTAGTACTTCGGAGGGCATGTTAAGTTGGTGGTCCCGCTTATTATCGTTGGAAAGCAGCTGTTAAACTTAAGCGAAAGCATATAGGTTATTTGAAAACATATGTCTAATGTTTATCACTAACTCTTACCGTACTTACATCAATGTAGAGAAGCGTAGAACTGCAATCGATCATGTGAAACACAAGTGTAGTTCCGACATACATATTATTACACATATAATATTTATTGTCTTCTTTTATTCTCATGGGTATACTAGTATTACACTTATATCATTTTATGGCGTATAAATAGTACATATCGTTATTAGCTCCTTATGCCTCCTATCTTCACGACATTTCCCAGCCAAGACATAAAGATCAGCGGAGTACATCTCTATTTGTATCATCAAGTATTTTTTATCACGAAATGTTATCCGTCCGTTCACATGGGAAATAAAATAAAGGAACACGTTGCGACAATACGGCCTGCTACATAAATATTAGATTCGATGGAGAGAGGCGTTGCTAAGACGAATGGCTGGCTTTTATGAGACCGGGACTTATGAAAATGTATGTATATAGAATAGAGTGGGGACGATACGATCCGGCACGAAGGACCAATTTTTTACACTATCAGCGCGCTTTCTAGGAGTTATGTGATCGAAAACGTAATGAGAAAGCCATCGGCTAGGAAGTCCATTGATGGTTGAATATCTTTGGAGTAATGGGCAGTGGAAGCGTCTGGGAGTGAGGTGGGACTTCATATTTTTGTTATCAAAATATTATACGTTACGTTAAAATTTTTTTTGCGAAGACTACCTAGTTTTATTCCAAAATATTTATTGTATAATTTGTGTGTCTCAAAACAATGTTATAGACAATATCGGTTTAAGACCAATCGATTAGCTTCAGGCTGAGAGTATGGTAATACATTCATGTTCATGTATTGAGAAAAGCTATAGCTTTGCGTACATACAATACATAATTATCATTTGTTACTTTAATTTAATTAAAAAGTTTCAATACGTCGAGCACGTAAGTTCTTCGACACTTTTGTCAGCTATATGTTCCTTTGCTATCGAAAGACCGAAATAAAAAGAAATGTTGTGACTATTCTAATGTGAAACTCATAGACCTGTATTGTGGTGAAACTAGTAGAGTATCGACATTAATACTAGTGGGGGGTCCTCAAAGTAACATACGAGTAATCAAATGGCTACGTAGATACTGATTGGCTTTGCCTTTAAGCTTGACGCTCGAAAGAACTAGGTTGAATTCTAACTGTTTATCGTGTAATCAGCGCTCTACAGTTCCATTCGAGTCTCTATTTAGCTAAGTGTCTCGCTTTGTGAGCGTTGATTTGTGTTGTTTAAGCCGAATGGGTTCAGACTTCAGCGAGACGAGTTGAGAACTTTGTAGATCAAGGTCAAGTGTTTTGTCCTTTATTTTATGATTGAATATTGAATAATCTTTGACTGGATTTTCATCTATCGTTTGATTCGTATGTCTGCAAAGGATAGGACAAAGTTATTACTCTGCGTTAACAGCTATATTTGATCCATTATTAATTGCCGATTGCTAATGACCTTACTTCCTACACTTACTTGTGTTACTTGTTTCTTTACCTCTGTAAAATGCACTGCATGCACTATACTGTCGAGAATGATAACCGATGTAATAATATATGAATATGAAATAAAATAAACCTATGCATATAACATAATTACACATATAAGTATATTTTATATAAGCCATTCCATGTTTGCATGTTTTTGTAAAAATTCAGTCTAAGCTTCGTAACAATGAAGCGCCTGCAGTCCTTCGAATAGACGTTTTCATCACACTCTACTTTACTGCGCGAATTGCTGTAAAAAATCTACTTTATCTAATAAAAAATATCATAATTCATTTTTTTTTGTCGTTCATACTGCTTTTTGGACAAAAGTGTATTATTTTTATTTTAATTGTATGTTTTTCTTGAGAAATTAAACTTTACCGCCCCACTGCTGGGCACGGCAATATCATTAGGATTTAAGCCTAGCACGCCCTATAATTTCTAACTATTGCTTGCTTGAGATGTGAATCAATATTTTTACAAAATCCCATGGCTTACAAGAATAAAATGTCACAACACTACTGTGATTGCTTTGGGGAGGATATTATGAGTTTATTAATGTCACTGGCGAGATAACAGCGACCTCACAGAGTGCCGCTGACAATTAGTGGCGAATCCGCTAGTCGTCAATGATTTAGTGTGACATGTCTTCCTAAGTAACGAGAGAATGGCGATTTTTGATATTTTTTAGGGTTGCTAAGGGTAAAAAACCCATATTACTCAGCCTCTGCTGTCTGTTCGTCTGCTCGTCTGCTTAGACAAGCGCCACAGCCGCACGAGCCCTGTGACAGACGCCACAGGGCTCTATCCCTTGAACCGTAATTGATACAATAGATGATCTTGACATTTTTACAGATTGTGTATAATGGTGGCCGCTATAACCAATACTAAAAAAAACAATCAAAATAAATACGGGTCGCCATACAAGAAACCGCTGTTTTTGGTTGCTTAGGCTATATTCATTTCACCGTGTCACAATCATAAATAATGTATACAAATACCTAAACTAGAAAATAAATGAAAATTTGATTGCACGGAACCCTCGGGTGCGAGTGTGACTAGCACTTGGCCAATTATCCTATTTTATTGTTATTTTCTGTATATTATTTTAACCCAATAGGAAACAAATACATTTCCGCTTTCCGCTCTCAAATTGCGATATTTCTAACAGTGTTAGCAGTGCTTATTGGATCCGCGTTCAGTTATTACAGATATTAGGAACGTTTCGCCGCCATTACGTGCCCAATAACTCGGTAACGTTCGTCGTGGAACGACCGCTGTTCCCGTTTCGTATTGTCTGGGGAGCGATGCTAATTCGATTATACTAAACAATAATGTATTATTTATTTCGGATATTTGTTTCGTGTTCTAGCACTTTATATTCTGGTTGAAATGAAAGGAATACGACTTGTTAACGAATACAAATACATAATGGATCAGACATCTGAATTGCAGTTGTGTATTCGTCTGTCAGAATCAATGATAGCCCAGGGGGTGAAATTTGGTCTATATATCCAGGGGTCCGAGGTTCGATTCCCTGAACCTCTGATTTTTTGAAATTATGTACGTATTGCAAATTAAATATTTTTGCTTTGCTTTAACGTTAAAAGAAAACATCGTGAGGAAACCTGCATATCTGAGAGACCTTAAAAATGTTCTTAAAGGTGTGTGCAGTCTACCAATACGAACTTGGCCAACACTATGACTTATCCTTGGAGAGGAGACCGGTGTCCAGCACAGTAATGGGTTGATGATACAATGAATGATGAATGATGTCTTTGTGTGTGTGATAAAGATAATAATAACAATACTGCTAATACAGTAATTGTAGTCGTATCGTATCTTCAGCCTAGTTCGATGTCAACAAATATTTGCGGATGCGGCTGATGTTCCGTGGTTGAGTTGGGTCGACAAGTAACTGATGTTGCGGCACAACTCTACTTTGACTGACAATAGACATGGAAAGGTACGAAATTAATCTAATTTGTGTCTTTAGTACAGCGGAAAACAATTTTGGTATTGATGTTGAGAATAAGTTTTAATCGTAAAACGATTCAGTTTTAAACATGGCTTATATGATGTCATAATTTATAAGGTATAATATAACATACACTAAAACTATTTCTTATAAGTGACTAAAATATAATAAGTTTTTTAACCAGAACTTTTATGGTTCGATTCCGGATTCCGCCATACCTATTTCTGCCTAATAACAGCAGTATTAGAAGATTATAAATATATTAACATATCATAGAAGCTTTATTTAAATCTAAATTACATCTGGTTATCAGTTAAGAATGAAGTCAAAAAGCAAAATTCTTAAATAATAGCACGAGGGAAATAAATAAGAGCAAAAATAAAAATCCTTTTTCCATGAAACGTGATCGCTTACTTGGTGGAAACGCTTTGATCCTGAGTTTAAAAGATAATCCCTAAGTATTGCTTTAATAAAATGCTTATTTTAAAATCCTTTTATCAAAAAACACGGCAAACGTGGGCACAGATGGTCCAATTTACAAGCTGGTTATGAAAAATATAAATGTACCTGGTAAGACAAGCTTATGTTCTATGATGGTCTATATTTTCATAATAGTGATGTTGAATATTGAACATAATTATTAATTTCTTTATTTAATTATTAATTATTAAACATAATTAATAAAATTTATTAAACATAATTAATAAAACATTTTGATTAATTCTCGTAAAAACACGGTTATAATTAATTACATTGAATTTAGTTTCTTTATAACTAAAAGATCGGGCTATGTTTGTTCCGCAAGCAATAGCAATATTTAGGAGCAATATTCTTCCGTTGTATTTAAAACATTGTTTTAATATTGGGGCATATTTTAATAATTTTAATAATTGGGGCAAATTTTCAAACATGTTTATAAACGCCAATATTAGTTTCTCAAAAGTAGATTTATGGACAGACAATAAATCATACGTTAAACTTCTCATAGATTATTGTTGCTATTAAATAATTAATTAGATACTTTTTATTTTGACGTGATATATTAAAAAGAGTTTTACAAACTTTAAAAAAAAATATTAAATGACTTGTAGCTTATGACTTAAATCCAATTTGAACAGGACAAAAGCCCGCTTGTTCTCCTGTCCCAATATTCTTCAATTAGTATTTAATTTTATCGACAGGTGTTTCATTAAAGTGCCTAAAGGTGCCTATTCTAAATACTGCTGGAAATGGACAAATGAAAGGAAATAATAGAGGTGCTAATTGAATTCGAATTGTGATTACACAAACAAATTACGGTCTAAGACTTTTAATGAAACGTTTGTGAAATGACATAATTGTGCACTTACTTAATCTGAAAGTTATTGAGAACTACAAAATAATTAGTAATGGATTAGTACAAATTTACGGACAATATTTTTTACTACGCTATTTTTATCCTAATAGAATAACTTCAAAAGATAATTTATGAAAGTAATTGCCCCATTCATAGTTTAAATGTGTTTGTCGAAGCTGTAAATATCCATAATAAATAAGACAAAAACAAAATAGCGTTGCCAAGAGTCGAGTTGGCCATTAGCAGAAAATCTAACAAATTAATGGCTGAGGACATAAAAATTGAACCTGCTAATGGCGATAACGGCGAAAATACTAATAGGATCGTAAAAGTGAATGGGTCTCATAGAATTAACAAGTAAGTACCTTGGAGGGGCCGGTAGTAGACGATATTAGACAAGTGGAGTATTACTAGCTGGAAAATATATTTTTATTCCTATTCTTAATAAATGTGAATCCTTGAAGGTGGTATGGTACCCTTTGTGGTTCGACTCCGGCCGCACCACTGCCACACCTATTTCTACCTCATAACAGTAGTGTTAAACGCTGCTGCGTTCTGGTTTGAAGGGTATGGTAAGGATAATGGGAAACTGTTATTGCATTGTCATGGGAATCAAATTATTGCATTGTCATGAGTCCTTGATACGTGTGCAAAGTTTCATATTAATCAGAGTTGTGGAAATTGGTGAAAATTATGTTCAAAGATTCCGTTATATACATAGATACATAGATACAATCCAAGCTAATAAAAGCGTGTTAAAAATATTGCTGTGTTGTTTGAAGGATTTTGCAGTGGTCCACATGTGGCGGATACCAGGTGGGACTCCCATGCTAATCGGTATTGATTACAGAAGTTCATAGGCGATATAGTTCATAATAAATATTTACCATCGGTGGTGCTCAATTGTTAAATGAAATATTGTAATCATCCAAAATTATTAGGTTGTATTAAAAGGCAAAGGTGGCTACAATAAGACGCCATTCAAAGAGGAAATTGTACAGTTGGTCTGCTTACGTATAATTATGTTTACTGATTCATATGAACAATGTAAGAGCAAAGGCAATATTTACACAGTTGCATCGATTGCATTTAAAATCTTTGTTTTGTTATTCACTGAGTTTAATGTATACAGAAAATTATCGCTTATTGCTTTTGATGATACAAGTGCCGAAGATACAAGTACAATGAAAACTCGATTACAGAATTTGGCTCGATTGCTGAAATTAGCAGCGAATTTTGAAATCGACGATTATCTGCCGCCACCGGTGCAATCGATTGGCAAATCGATGACAATGTTCCTGAATTGCTTCTTGGGAAGTTTGATTGCTTATCAACACTTTACATTAAGTACCAAGGTGTTTTGATTCTTTTGTTAACTTTACCTTTTGTACTTTTTAAACATTTCAAACATAGCATGGACATGGGCATTAAGTTTCTGCTTTTATGTTTAGGGCCAGATAATAATGTACACGTGGCAACGTTTATTTTTTTTTGTTTCTGAGTAATTATGTAGTTCATATTTTTATTCGTTTGATGAACCTACTTGGATCTTTCAAAAATCGACTAATGTTTTGAAATAGAGTACCTACAGTAAAAAAGCTTCTAGTTCCAAAGGGTTTAATGTCAAAGGAGTGACATTTAAAGCCTTTAAGGACATCTAGTTTGGATCGTCTGTTATATTTAACGAGTTCTTAAGATTTTGTAATGCCTGCCTTTGAGGTTATTTTTACTGTCTCTACATATTTCGGCAATTTGTCGTAGGTACCTAGGTCGATAGTCTGAAAAGTTGTAGCACGAATCCGAACAAGTTTTGCTTCGGGAATGGGATATCCAGAATACGGTACATAATGGATACAGGCTACGTTTCTTACAAATTAGTTTTATACGAGCATGTTTTTGTTACGAATGGCGCACATTAGCGTAGGGCAGGAAACTCATGTTACTCGCAACGCCGACTAACTTTTAAACGTTCATAAATTTCTCGGCTCCAAGCAAATTTGTTTTAAAAGTTCCATTTTGTTCTCGGAAATTTGTCTGTTTTTTTCTAGCAGAGGCTTATCTACAGTGTCTGCTTTTACTTTTTATCTATTGAACTAAATAAAATTGTTAATTTTATGGATTTTAAAGCTAGAATTTATGGCGTTGTTGGTTTTAAGCTTCCGTTTTGTTATTGCCACATAAAAAGCGAAGTGTAAAGTATCCAGAATAACTTTCACGATTGTATTATTATTTCAACTGCAAAATTCATTTCCATTAAGTATAACACTATTACTTATTAAAATAATTTTATTGCATCAATTTATTTCGACGGTAATTCAATTGAATGCAACATTGGCTATCACAATTAACGTTAATTGCAGCTTGAAGCTGTTTATTGTGAGTTTTCAAAAGGAGTGGAAATTCGACAGATAATATCAATTATCGTCGACACGCTTACGTACAATTGACTCGTTGGTTTCAATAGAGTTTCCAAATACTTCTTGATTGTTTTAAATTGTATAATTATACTTTTTTACATTTTGGTATTTTGTAAGTGGTTTATAATATTTGAATAATTCCCATATATCCAAGTGTTTGGTAGTGTTCGTTTCGTGTCTGGTCGTGATATGATATGTGGCACATCAAATTACCATAACATCTTGTACTTTACTCTTACGTAATCATTATTTCCATGACATAAACATATTCTGCGACTTCAGGGCTTGCGTTATCTATTCCAATTTATTAAATGCCGCGTCATATAAAGTTTAGAGAGCTATATTTGTACGATCGATATGTATTCATTGTACAGTTTCAGAGCCAGTATCAAAACTGCGCGGCGTGGTATGCACGGCACAGTCCGGAGCGGTCGGCTGCATATTCATGAGAACCACCGCAGCGCCGACCGCTCGTGTACTTTTCAACACTCACTTGTTCGTTTGTTGTTGGAAACTCGGCCTCTTGATTGAGGGGTCCGAGGTTCAAAACCTAGGGACACCTCTAATTTTTCAAAGTTATGCATGTATTAGATATTAATTATCACTTGCTTAAAAGGTGAAGGTAAACATCGTGAGGAAATCTGCATATCTGAGAAATCTAAAAAAAAGGTTTTAAAGGTATGTGAAATCTACCAATACGCACTTGGGCAGCGCGGTGGACCATGGTCTAATCCTTCTCATTCGAGAGAGACCCGTGTCCAGCAGTGGGACAGTAATGGGTTGATGATGAGTCAGAGTCGGCATCAAAACTGCGTAGAGAGGTATGCACGTCACAGTCCGGAGCGGTCGGTTGCATATTCGTGAGAACCACCGCAGCGCCGACCGCTCGTGTACTTTTCAACACTCACTCGTTCGTTTTTTGATTAGCAATCACATTATCTTCAGCTAACCCTTTGTTTTTATTATTATTCCGGTCTATAATACTTCTTAAGTTACAGTTAATTTCAATATTAGCCATTTAATTAAAATATTTGAGTATATTTTCATTGTATTTAATTTGAATTTGTATTATCTACATATTGTATTGAGACATAGTTGCTTGAGGCGTACCAACTTAGTACCCAGGGGTGGGAACGCATCTGACCTCTGACTTCGCGTAGGACTCGGCAGGAGTCACTTAGTATTACGTGGACTGCGTGCTCGTTCGTCACCTATGTATTATAAAAAAGAAAAAAAACTTTGACATGAATAATATCAACTACTTAGTATGAAAGTACCTAACACTATCAAGTTTATATTACTGCAACTAAATACTAACCTAACCTACTGCGTTGGTTATGTGGAAGGATTATCATAGTGGCTATCTAACAAACAAATAATCAGACCTAATGGTGTTATCACTGATTACTATCCGAATTAATTGCATATTGTACGTTTTGAATCGTTGTAATTCACCTGACGTAATGTTAGCGATATAACGTCAACAAACACAAACAGTATGAGTAGGAATTGACACGTGATAATACACATGTCATTAGATTTTCTTTGAAAAATCTTTAGCTATGAAAGGGTTGATTGATCTAAACCAGACTAAACAGTTTATAGTATTCAGAAAGAACAGGCATATTTAGCGGATAGGTTCAGAGATTTTGCACTTAGCACTTTCATAATAATATCATCAATATTGAATACAGTGTTTACCTATAAGTGATGGTGCATTTAGTTATATAATAAGTTATGTTGTAAGAATGTACCAATTGTTGGTAAACCAATAAATAAATACAAAGTATTTTTGACATTTTTAGTTTACTTGCATATGTAGTATGTAGGTCATTGAATAGTTTCGGGACCAGAATAGGGCTACGGTATCCCCTGCCTGTCGTAAGAGGCGACTAAAAGGGGGCTTCCGGGGTTGCGGGTGGCAAGAGTGGGAGCTCGAACCGCCCAGCCAGCGGCCCCGGGAAGGACGGTGGTATGTGTGGTCGCATACCGTCGTACGCACCAGACGGTGTGGCGAGCGCCAAGCTCACCTGGGCGGAGCCCGACGGGGCAACGCGCTAAGAGGGCTCCGGTTGCGTTCCTTTGGAGATCCCGGAGCCCTCTACGCAGCGCCGAGGACGGCCACCGGGGGGGTTTTAGTGCGGTAAGAATCCCACATAACCCTACGTCGCTCCCACGACACTGGGTACCTTTTGAAGGTTTCCCCCTCGTAAAAAAAAAAGGTCATTGAATTTAAGCGTATCTGTACATATAGCGTATATGTGATTCCGATAATTCAAAATTCAAAAAAATAAGAATATGTATTCGGAGTACTCCGACGTTTAAATTTTTATTATTTACATTTAATAAATTGTATAGATAAGTTTGTAATTGTGGAAATATATTTATATTTCTATCTAACGAGTCACGTTTTCTTCTTATTTGATTAGGGCTGAGACGTTAGGTAGAAATGCCATTTGAAACTAGAAATTACTTTCCCATTTCGTCCTCGATTTCATTCCAGCTAGGTTCCATTTTTTGTGAGCCGGCTTCAGTCTCTGACTAATGTCCTAATTCCAGATCTTATCAATCAAACCTTCGGGAGATCCATTAGAAATTGAACGAAGCTATTATGATGGTGACGAGTTATTTCGTAGGTTTTTCATGTAACTTGACAAGCATACCAGTAGTCCAACTGATGTGAATTACGACTGAGTAATTAATGCCATACAGAAGACGATTTTAAAGCCTGAACCCTGTTATGCACTTCTGGTGTCTACAGAAAACGGCATGCTTCATATATTTCCTCTTTGAGTGAAAACGGAAGGACATCCATCCATGGACTATGTCCACCCCGCTGATAAGGTACTCTTACCTACTATCCACCAGAAATACCATTCGAGGTATAAAGTACACAAGTTTCCTCACAATATAACTCTTCACTGTTAAAATGTGTGATGTTATCTAATACGTAGGTATATAAAAAAATTTTAACGAAATATACCGAGCGCCGACTTCAGAAATATGTACTAAACCAACATTTATTTCAATTATTTTTTACTTTGTAGTGACATAGAAGTCGGTTTTATTTTTTTGTTAAAATTTTTTTTTCACCCTTTTTAGTGATGATATGCTAACGTTTGTATTAATATTATGTAAAATTGTATAAATGTGATCATGAATAAAGGTAAGGTCTGAATAGATACGGATTGGACCCACCCGCTCGCAGGGCGCTGCCGCGCCCTTCTCGCTTAGTTTTATATTGTCTTATATGTTCCAACCTAACCTAACCAATTCAATACGAAACACTATAGTCGAAGCTTTATGAGATACTAATTATTGGCTAGGTTAGGTAGGAACAGATAAGTAAATAAATCAAACTAGGTGGTAAAACTCTGCGAGTGAACCGGTCCAATTTACCTTAATTCAATAGTTAAGAAAAGAAAAAGGAGTTGATGGTCAAATTTTTCATCATATATCTCTGTCTAGCTACTTCATTACAACAAATGTCTAATCTATATACTTTACATGGGAGGCACCTCTGCATCATCAGGATTGAAGAATTGAAGGTCATATCTTCCATCATATGTCTCTACTCAAAGACCTTATCATATATTCGTAAGCTCCAAATGCCTAAGTTGTATGGTTGAGGCAGGAGGCACTTCTGCATTATCAGAGTTGAAGAGTAGAAGGTCAAATTTTCCATCATATATCTCTACCTATCAACCTTATTGAATATTCATAAGCATCAAATGCCTAACTTGTATGGCTGAGGCAGGAGGCACCTCTGCATTATCAGAGTTGAAGAGTGGAAGGTCAAATTTTCCATCATATATCTCAACTTATCGACTTTATTAAATATCCATAAGTTCCAAATGCCTAACTTGTATGGTTGAGGCAGGAGGCACTTCTGCATTACCAGGGTTGAAGAGTTGAAGGTCAAATTTTCCATCATATCATGATAACCTAGACACTCAATGTTCATTTTAAGTTTCATGAGAATTGAGTGGGCAGAAGGTAAGTTGTCATAAAATATGTAAAAAGCAGGGGTAGTGATGATGAGTTCCACCCCATAACTTAAATTCTAATCATCAGAGCGTACTAATGTTAAGGTAGGAAAGTACCGCAAACACAACACCCTTTCATATGAAAACAAGAAAATTAAAATTGGTTAAGAAATACTCGACTTATTCAAGTTTATATGAAATCGGGTTTTTCCAATTTTCCGGAAAAACTGGCGGAAATTTTCAAATTTCCTCGAAATGGGACCCCCTGTGAAACTAGCCGCATACAATGGTGTATGAATCATGTCGATCGGTCGCGGCATCGCGAAAAAATCGCCGAACAAACATAAAAAAAAAAAAAAAAAAAATATATATATACGGTCGAATTGAGTAACCTCCTCCTTTTTCGAAGTCGGTTAAAAATTCAAAAATCATTAAATGATGTTATTAATTATTATGCATTTAAATTATAGAACTCCTATACAGTAAAAAGAAACTTCGTGGTGTCATTTAATTAATTTTATACGCATGCAACGAGTCGTGCTAACCCAACGTTTGATTTTAATGAAGTTTACCCTACGTTATGTTTGTGTTAATGCAAAAAGCAATTCGTGCTAATAGCGTATCCACATACTACTATAGGGATTGCGGTGTTTGATATTAGCACAATATATCGCACCCTTAGAATTAGGGAATAAACATATACGACGACGAGCGACAATAAGATTATACTGCCGATTGTCGTTAGCAGTCGCAGACGTAGACTGTCCGCGGCAGTTGTTAGCAGTCACTGTCCGTCGACGACTGTTGCAGAGTGCTGTCGACTGTCGGCGGCAGTTATGTGCAGTCGCTGTCCGTCGACGACTGACGCAGAATGCTCTCAACTGTCGGCGGCAGTTGTCAGCAGTCACTGTCCGTCGACAACTGTCGCAGAATGCTGTCGACTGTCGGCGGTAGTTGTCAGCAGTCGCTGTCCGTCGACGACTGTCTAAGAATGCCGTCAACTGTCGTCAGCGCTTGCTGTCTCCCGTGTATCAGCTCACTGTCGCTCGTATATTACTGATAAAAGTGAGAAATTAAAATGAAACTTTTAAAATAGATATTTTACTTAAAGTGCTATACCTACTTCAATCAACGGGACTAATATAATTAACAATAATATAAAAGTATGGCGAGTGGGACAAGGCGAATTTCTTTAGACTTTAGTAGTATTTCGACTTTTAATTATTATGCGGTATGTAATACTGGATTAGAATATTTATTGCGACGATGTGTGGCTCCACCCGACTCAATGGGGTGAAACTCCTACGTAGCAACTTAAGTAGTGAAGCTCTGTACCGATGTTTACAGGCATTACGTATGCAGATTGGTCGGGAACTCGCGCGACTCAAAGAAAAACTTTGCCCGCCTTGCAGCACTTTTCAAGTTTTACTAATTTTAATGAAGATACATCCATGATGGTAACGTTACCAATACACACATGTATCTACGGTGAAACTTCTTGTTAGATCAGGTGTAGCAGGACTTTTACCGGCTGACGTATAGAGGATCCGACTAGAAAATACGTTAGTTACCTCCTGCGATTAGCTTTCAATTACAAGTTTCAAATTTTGTTCTGCTTTGTAAGAAAATACAAAATAAATACGCTCTTGTCTATTTAAATATCATAAAAATCTATAGCTATGGGTAATGCTGGCAATAGAAAATTCGTCTTAGATTTAGAGTAAAGGTAACAATGTGTAGCGGAAAATCGTATTGAAAGAACTTGCACTGTTGCAAGCCTGAAAACTCATACGAGTTTCTTCAGGCATCCAGCTTAATGACAATCATGAACTTTTCACGTATTGTTGAATTATATCTGTCCATTTGGAAACATATTTTTTTAACCAGCATTTAATGCCGAACCCGTGAATAATCCTTTCATTATGTGACAAATAGCTTAAAAAATCATTTGTCTTTTAATTTTTACGTGACAATTTTAATAATATCTCGATGTCCACGTCCACGTTGCTGTCCAATCATCGTCCAACATTTAGCCGTTAATCCGGCCCTCCGAGCGAGATTCAATCAACTGGATTCGTTTTGTTTTGTTCATATATGATTTGGCTGGCAGGACCCTTTAGACTGAGATAGTTAGTTGATCAAGTACTTGAAATCTAGAGTGAAGTGCCAAGACTGCCAAGTTGTAATGAGAACACTACAATTTCAATTTTCTGCTTTTGCTAGTTACCTATTATTTCTATCCTAAAAGGTACTACATGTAACTAAAGGTACTAAAGGGAGACATACTTTTCCGAGGCGTTCCAGCTTAGAGTAGAGGCGCATCTGTGACCGACCTCAGGTAGGAATATCTAATACTATCTGGGGTTGATTAGAGATGTCCATGGGCGGCAGTAGCCACTTACTGTCAGGTGAACGGCATGCTCGTCTGCTACTCCTATATTATAAAAAAATCCTAAAATGTGTAATTAGTACAGAAATAATTAGTATGTCTTCTTTACCACCATCCTGCTATTAGGTATTTCAACTTTACCTCGGAGTCGCACGGAGGTAGTTGACTGCAGGTATGATTTCAGTCCTATTTGGATTAGATTTCCGATGATCATGAGGCACGGTACATTCACCAGTGGCTTACAGATTACAAGTGGACTGCAAGAAGGCGTGCTTCTTTAATTTCATAAAAGAAATTAGTGTCAAAATTGTTTGCCTAAGTACGAAATTCCACAATGTTTTTCGATTTAAATTAATAAATTCCGAATGTAGTACTCAAAAATTGGTTAACCCTAATTATTTATAATTAAATTTAACACGACATAATGTATAATTTGTAGAATACTTCATTTCAGTGTACACATTCGTCTCGTTTTAGTCAAAGTGATAATGTTGGTGAAGTGGCAATCGAGTTACAGTTGTGGAGTTTAATAAAACGTTGTAAACGAGGCATCATGTTTCAATCGCGAGGTCCTTTGCCGTGGGATTTGTTTGATAGTTCTAGTTTATTTCTATTTATTTTACAAAACGCTGTTTGGATTTCACTTCATTCGAATGCAAATAGACGCTTGGAATCTCGCTGGCTGTGGAGTGTCAGCACAAACATTAATTTTATTAGAATTAAGTAGTTTTAATGGTGAAACATAAATTGATTTTAGACAAGTTTTTAGAAAAGGAAAGCCACTGGATTCGGAGGATCCCAAAAGGAGGAGGGACTTTATGATAAAAATAATTAACTTTGAAAAATGGTAGATACCAACCAGTATGGCATTTGGTGATTGGTATCACGTTCATGTTCCACACGCGTTCTGACTTCTGATTCTTTGATATTCTATGACATATGCGTATTAGTAAATGATATAATAATGATATGATATGATATAATAATTGAATTAACAGTAAAGGATAACTTTGTTGTCAATTTTTTAAAAATGTCTGTGAGTTTTTTTTAAAGTTATCAACAATGTTTTTATAGGAGTAGTAGACGAGCATCCAATTCTTCTGATGTTGAGTTTACCAATATTCACTTAACTTCATAAAAACCTGACTTTAAGTATTATACCTACCTTCCACGTTTCCAGTGTCAAAGATCTAATTTGGTGTTATACGAGTACAAAGAATTATTTAATCTTAAAAATTGTCATATTGAAATGACGCAACTTGTAGTGCATTTAAATCTTCGCTTAGCTACGGAGACTCATCCCTAGAAGTGGAACATAAGTCTTATATTTTTGTCGACAAAAAATGTACAAATATTTAAACTTATTATGGTACTTAGTGCTGTGGTATAAAATAATATTAGTACGGATATACTAACATTAGACCAGATCCCTGCGTTATCTTCGATATAGGAGTGTAATCCCTCCCATCGCTGTACCGTCACGCATTGAGTCACATCACTAATCTTCAATTACAACAGATTCCATAACGGTTTATATAACTGACGGATATATTTATTTTATAATATTTAGAGTGGTGACGGTTGATTAGGTGTAGCCACCTTTTAGGGTTCCGTACCCAAAGGGTAAAAACGGAATTCTATTACTAAGTCCCCCTGGTCTGTCAGTCTGCCCTTTGTCCGTTTGTCATATGACTATCTCTTGAAACATAGGTAGGTAATAAAGATAAACACTTGAAATGTTTACAGACTCTGTATAACGGTGGTCTTTACAAGAAATACAAAATAAAAATAATAATAATAAATAAATGCTGGCGACCCCATGCAAGTAATCGCATTTTTCAGTGTTTTTCAATTTACCTATTACATCGTATACGTAAACAGTTAAAATTTACACTATGCATAAATTTACTCCTATGGCTGCAATAATAACATACGCATTAAGAACAAAAAGCTCGCTAGGATTTTTCGTGAAAGTTATCGATAGTCAAACCGAATAGCATAAGAACCGCTCGGAAGTAAACGTAAGAGGTGTAAATTCATAAAACAGGGTTATGATAGCCCAAAAAAATGTATTTATACATCAATAATATACACGTTGTCAAAAAAATGAGCGTAATCCCGTCAGGCGCGGCGTCCTCGGCGGCGGCGTCGCGGCGCTAAGCCTCAATTACAACATATTACTGACGTAATTTCACATTAATATTTCGCTAAAATGAAAACGTAAAAACTCATGGTAAGGGTACTGGTATGTAGTCTACACCAGTATTTCCATGGGCGGCATAGTCATTTACCATCTGAGTGCATGCTCGTTTACTATATACCTATCGTTTTAAAAAATGAAAATTATGCGATTAAGCGCAATTGCCGATATGTCGAAGTAAATAATACATACATATATGTCATAGTAGGTGAACAAAGTTGTTCAATCGTGATTTTGTGATTATACGAGTAAAAGGATTTATTTAGAAAAAAGTTCAATTTGAACCCAGATAATGAGGGCTTTTGTTTAAAATATACGTGTGTGTGAATATAAAATACACTTTAAAATATACTTTTATAGCGGTTTCTAATTTCCTCTCGCTGTACTAAACAAAGTTAATTAAAATATACAATCCATTATTCAAACATGTGCTGGAATATGATAGAGATGGAATTTGGCATACACAGTTGTAATTTTGGTAACAAGAACAAGTTAGGAAAAGGATTCATTTTTAATATATATAATATTTTAATATAATATAGGAGTAGCAGACGAGCATGCAGTGCACCTGATGGTAAGTGGCTTCTGGCGCGTATCGACATCTGTAATCAACTCCAGATAGGATTAGATATTCCTACCTGAGATAGGCCACACATGCGCCGCTACTCTTCAAACCAGAATACAGCAGCGCTTAACACATCTGTTATTAGGCAGAAATAGGTGTGGCGGTGTTGCCGCAGGAGTCGAACTACTGAAGGTTCGAAGGCCACTATTCGCAGTTTCTTATAATAAATGATCTAACACAAGCTTTACTTATTTAAAATATCTAACACATTAGATCACAAATGAGCGTGTAATCTCGCCGCGCGTGATATCGTCACGCCTGCCACGTCACGTCGCTTAATCTCCAATTACAACAGATTATTCCTGTAATTACCCATTAATACTCTGCTTCTCTGCTTACTGCTTGTAATTTATTCATTAGGTAGTATAAGTGTTAGATTGAACACATCAAAGGTTTATTTATTAAGAAATGTTGAATACGACAGTACGTACCACGTAGACATACGTGGTTATACTGAGGCAGTTAAAGTGAAACGTATTTATTTTCATAGTCTTTTGAAGAGTGTTGTAAGGTCATAAGGCTGACACTTACACGAAGGATACCAATTTTGACACCCCAGTACCAATGTGCCCCACGAAGACGTAAACGCGGTCACCGGGAGTGTTTTAGTGAGTAGAAATCCTACATAACCCGATGTCGCTCCGACGGCACAAGATACTATTTCAAGATTTTCCCGTCGTCACCAAAAAAGGGCAATGTATTTGTTGTCGGCATTAGGTGGAGCAACCTTAGGTTAGTTACAACTATCTACAGACGGCAGAGATATTTACCAACGGGCTGCTCGCTTATTTATTACACCAGTTTCATAACAAAAAATAAATTAAAAACATGTTTAAAATCTTGTTTAAGTTTATGAATATAAATCATCAAAAGCGGTATCAGTTTGTAGAATACTCTCTTAATTCAAAATATAAATTAATTTCTACGCATTCCCATATCAAATCGTAAGCCGGAGTCTCGATGTTAAGCCCATCAATGCCGTATAAATAATTAATAACAGAATACCAGTCTAATCTCGCTTGATAAGAGGAGCCCGCCTGACACCGTCGCGGTACTGGTTTATGTAATTTGACAAAAGTTTTCATATTTAATTTTTTTAGTGTACGAGTATATATTCAAATTTTAAATTGGTACCGCACCAAACTTCAAGTCCTCTCTGAAGTTAATGCGTGCAGGTGTCAGTTAAAGAGTCAATCCGGTCAAACACAACTACAAGCATATTTTTCGTAGCAACGTAAGGGCACACTAACGCAGAGTACATAACTCATGGGCGAGAGCAGGCAGCACGGGTGCCGGGGGGTCCCGCGCTGTTTTCGTCCCGCTGATATCTCAGATGCAATTGCTGTTGCGACGCGACTTATTTCTATATTTAGATAGGACTAGCAGTTTGGCGCGAACTATAGTACCCAACTTTAGCTGGTTACAAACGTATTGTAACGCTCCTCACAGAACTTAGTTTCCTCGCAATGTGATAACAGATACAACAAGTAACAATCCATGAATGCCTACGATTTCCTTCCGAAATTCATATTACAAAGCTATTCCTTATCTGAATGTATATCTTTCATTTATAATATGCCCTCTACATTTACTATTCTGCACGGCATCTACCTTTGTGGCGGACCAACCCAATCTATCCTCAACCAAATATGGTCCGTTAGATATTATTTAATAATTGAATTATAAGATTTTGTAATTTCTTACTTAATCATAAAAAGTATTCCTGTTCAATTCTATAGCCTGGAAACGGAACTTAAACATAAAAGAAAATATTAAAGCGTCAAAATATTTACCAAACCCAGCGTAGGCAGATTAAAACATTACCGATTAACATTTTGAATGTAACATGTTACTTTCGCCGACAGGATCCAGTGGGTGGCTGTCAGTTACTCGCAAGACGTTTTGTGGAGGCTTGTTTTGTATATTAAACAAGCTGGAGCGCCACGTTATAAAGACCTTGGTATAATGTACTTGTGTGTTGATACGGTAGCAAAGTTTTTATTAAGTTTGTACTTTTGGGGTTTCGTAACCAAGTAATGAAAACGGAATATAATCTTGTCAAGTCTACCTTTGGTCTATTCGTCAATTTGTGTGTTCTTTTGTTCGTCGATTCGTGCGATCGTTTGGTCGTTTGATCATTTGTTTGTTTTATCGTTTTTCATTTGACCCTTTGATTGTTTGATCTTTTGCTTGTTTATTTGTTTAGACACGCTTCGTTTGGTTGTTTATTCGTCTGGTCGTTTGTTCATTTAGTCGATCGTTCGATTAATTGCTTGTTCGTTTGGTCGCTTGTTTGTTTGGTCGCGTGTTCGTTCTGTCGTTTCTTTTGGTTGTTTGTTCGTGTGGTGGTTTGTTCATTTGTTCGTTTCTTCTGTTTGCGTTTGAGCTGGAAAATTTTGAAAACACAGAAAAGTTAGCACAAAGTTACTTTGAATGAAAATTGGTTTCATTTGCATAGTTTATTAATGTCTTTGTAATAACACCACTATTACAGAACTCTTCAATGTGCCTGATCCGATACGCACTTGATGATTTCAAAATTATTTCGTCCCTCTGTATCGACTTCTTGGAAACACCTGTATTTTGAAAATGTATTTTGAACATGCTCTTCTAAATGGACTTTAACAAGATTTGGTCTTTGTACGTTAACAAAGACATTGTTTTCGTTGGGGAATAAAATCCTACATGTGTAGGATGTAAACAAGAAGGCACTCAAAATAAGTTATCGCTTCTAAATATTTAATGTAATGGATATAAGTTTTAATTTTTAACCGACTTCAAAAAAGGAGGAGGTTACTCAATTGGACCGTATATAATAGTATGTATTATATATGCTTTTTTTTTTTCTTTTTTTATGTTTGTTCAGCGATTTTTTCGCGAGGCCACGACCGATAGATATGATTCATACACCATTGTGTGCGGTTAGTTTCGCAGGGGGTCCCATTTCGAGGAAATTTTAAAATTTCCGCCAGTTTTCCCGGAAAACTGGAGAAACCCGATTTCATATAAACTACAATAACTCGAGTATTTCTTAACCAATTTCAATTTTCTTTTTTTCATATGATAGAGTGTTTCGTTGCAGTACTTTCCTACCATAACGTTAGTATGCTCTGATGATTAGAATTGAAGTTATGGGGTGGAACTAATCATCACTACCCCCGCTTTTTACATATTTTATGACAACTTTCCTTCTGCCCACTCAATTCTCATGAAACTTAAAATGAACATTGGGTATTAGGATTAACATGATATGATGGAAAATTCGACCTTCAACTCTTCAACCCTGGTAATGCAGAATGCAAATGCAGTGCCTCCTGCCTCAACCATACAAGTTAGGCATTTGGAACTTACGTAAGTTATATATGATGATATATAATCTCGTAAGTTATATATGATGATATATATGATGGAAAAATCGACCTTCAACTCCTCAACCCTGATAATGCAGAGGTGCCTCCTGCCTCAACGATACAAGATAGGCATTTGGAGCTTACGAATATTTAATAAGGTTGATAGACAGAGATATATGATGGAATATTCGACCTCCAACTCTCCAACCCTGATAATGAAGAGGTGGCTTCTGCCTCGACCACAGAAGTAAGGCATTTGGAGCTTACGAATATGTGATAAGATCCTTGAGTAAATACATATGATTTAAAATATGACCTTGAACCTTCAACCCTGATGATGCAGAGGTGCCTTCCATGTAAAGTATATAGAATAGACATTTGTTGTAATGAAGTTGCTAGACAGAGACATATGATGAAAAATTTGACCTTCAACTCCTTAGATCTGATGATGCAGACGTACCTCCAGCCTAAACCACATGAATAAGCCATTTAATGCTTTCACACATAATTTTACAGGTCCTAACCAGGTACATGTAATGAAATAAATGACCTCAACTCTTCAACTTGACAATTACTTCTTACAAATATAAAATATGATAAATGAATACGTTGTAGTTTTTTTTAACTATTAATTTAAGGTAAATTGGACCGACTCACTCGCAGAGTTTTACCACCTAGTTTGATTTATTTACTTTTCTGTTCCAACCTAATCTAGCCAATAATATAGTATCTCATATATTATTATCTCATATAATAATATAGTATTCGCCTATAGTGTTTCGTACTGAATTGGTTAGGTCAGGTTGTAACATATAAGACAATGTAAAACTAAGCGAGAAGAGCGCGGTAGCGCCCTGCGAGCGGGTGGGTCCAATCCGTATGAATTCAGACCTTACCTTTATTCATGATCACCTTTATACAATTTTACATAATACTAATTTATATACGTTAGCATATCATCTCTAAAAAGGGTGAAAAAAAAAATAACAAAAACATAAAACCGACTTCTATGTCACTACAAAGTAAAAAATAATTGAAATAAATGTTGGTTTAGTACATATTTCTGAAGTCGGCGCTCATATTGGACACGCTGCTTACGCCGTTATCAAACGAAATTTATTACCTTTTCTGTTTTGTTTTTCGACAGAACAAGGGACATCAGCACAAAATAATGTTGGTAGAACCATTCGTGGTTTTTCTTGAGAGATGCCATTACCATACTTATTTCTGGTTTATCATCGTGTAGTACGTACTGTCTTAAAACTTTTTAAGAAATATATTCTATTACAATACTCGGAGTTGAATATAATAAAATCCAATTAAATGCTCCTCCTTTCATAAAACTTTTCAATTGACATTCCGGATTCTACCCCGGCGCGGGCGGAATATTCTACCCCTGTGTCCGCGGCAGCGCGAAGTTAAAAATAAATTGTAAACTGTGTGCCATGTCACTTTAAGCGCGAAATTAAATACTTTCATAATGGTTGAGTGCCGTAACTTTTGATAGAAAAAGTTAAGGCAACTCGTAAACACAATTAGGACCGCTCCGACTCGATTGGGCGGAAACTTTTTAAATTTCCCACCACCCCCTCTCAACCCTTACCTGCTTTATTAATCAAAAACTCAATTAAATAGATACTTTTCATTTTCGAGGGGACCCTTTGTATATTTTTATTTACTTTCCAGGCAGTAATTAAAAGACAATACGATTAAAATGAGCGAGGCGTCGACTTTGTTTTCATTTGCATATTTTATGGAAACCCCGCGAGTGACGTCACAGGGCAACTGACACGGAAAAAATAATTTCCAGTTGTTAATTAAGGAATTTTGCGTTTTGTCAGCTTGTGACTTTAATAAATTTTGCCGAATACCTTTATCTTTCCATTTCAGAGGTGTAGACGAAGTTGTTCGTAATGTTCTTTACATTATTTCCCCCTGTTTTAATGGGCTCATAAATAATTGAAATATATAAACAATACATTTAGCTACCTAAAAGAGTAGGTTATGAGTGAGTGTGGGAACTCATTCTATTGCTGGTTTAGTGTATTCAATATTAAGCCAAAGGTATTGGTGATGGTAATTTGAATTATATCAATCAATTTATGAGCCTCCGAATGTTCGTTAAACATATAAAAATACACGCGTCGAATAGAGAACTTATTTCTTTACGGAAATGTATTGAAAGGAAGTAAACATCTATTTTGTGAATTATTTTAATCTGGTATAAACTAGGTGTTCACAATTCTCGGATTTGAATGGGTATCCACTATCGACGGCTCAATTACTACCACTGTGAAACCACTTAAAGAATTTGAAACGCTCTACGATTTAATCCAATAAAATAATAAATAATGACATTTGGCAAAGCGGATTTTTACCACTCTACCTGTTTATTTTGTGGCAAATGCTACAAAGACCATACGACTCTATACTATTTCTAATATTAGTCAGCTTGTAGCTGATGCAATAATAAAGTAATTATAAATACAATTTTATTGTATGACCCTTACATTTATTTTATTTAAGCCGTACGAGGATTTTACATTTTCAGATTTGCGGTAGAAATAGATACATGTAGTGTATCTAAATCTTCATTATTCCTATATTTTGGTTTAATAACTACTTTAATTTTAGAAAGCATAGTAGTAAGTTTGTTTCCGAACGTATTACTTATTAATCTTAATACTTTTACTTTATTTTATTAGAACCCTAAGACATTATTTTCACAACAATATCGCATGTAGTCGTACTTATTTAAATACTGTATTCGAGATCCCTGAAACTCTATACAATAAGCATATGAATTCAATAGTACTATTCAGCATTAAAATATAATAAAATATAAAAAAAAAACTATTTTCTGAGATTTCCTTGCGAGCTTGACCTAGTTTACGCAGTACCTACATAATATTATGTGACTTACTTATGCGTTTTCCTTTTTAATAAAAAAATAAAAGATTTAGCAGAGCGTGGTTTCGATCCACGGACCTCTGGGTTATGGGCCCATGAAAGAAAACTAGGAAATAGCAGAGTTTAACAGTATATTCAGTGCTTCGCGACCGTGTTGTATGAAAGCTACAGCAAGAATTTCGATGACATATTTTCTAAATTCAAAACAGAGTTTTTCTACAGCATTCTATTTTTGGTTTACAAAAAGTATCAATATCCAACACCTGCCCTTAAACCAAAAATCGCTACACTTCCTAATAAAATAGTCTAAACAATGTATCATATAAAAACACAGTCACATATCAAAACCTAACTGAGAAACAAATTTAACAAATTTCTCTTTTACCAAAGGTTTTGTAAAAATGTCAGCCGTCATTTCATCAGTAGAGAGACACTCAACTCTCACCAAATTTTTACTAATTATGTCTCTGATAAAATGATGTCTGACGTCAATGTGTTTCGTCCTAGCATGAAACATTGAATTCTCAGACAACTTAAGCGCGGATTGATTATCATTGTACAGCGTTACTACAAAATTCGCATTAAACAATTCCTTGAAAAAGGTACGCATGAACAATGCCTCCTTACACGCATCAGAAAGTGCCATGTACTCTGCCTCGGTACTAGACAGAGCAACTGTCCTCTGTTTACGACTCTCCCAGGAAATCACCGAATTGCCAATCTTAAAAAAGTACCCCGTGTACGACTTACGGTCTACCTCCGAGTTTCCGTAATCTGCATCCGCCAAGCCAACAACATCCAGACCAGACTTTCCAAATCTTAGCCGATATTGTATCGTCCCCTTCAGATATCTCAATACCCGTTTAGCGGCACGCCAATGAACGTCATCAGAACAATCATTAAACTGGCTCAAAAAACTAACCGCATGAGCAATATCAGGCCTGGTGCAGACAGCGACGTACATCAAGCAACCGATCAGGCTCCTGTACTCACAGTTGTCAGATTTCTTCTCACCTCTCGTAAGCTTGACATTGTGATCTATCGGTGTACCAATTGGGTTGCAATCTGTCATTTTGAACCGCTTCAAAACACTTGCAATATAGTCCGATTGGTCAAGAGTGATCTTCCCTTTCTCTCTTGAGACTCTCATTCCCAAGAACTCATGAACAGTTCCCAAATCTCTCATCTCAAATTCCTTCATCAACTGCTGTTTAATTTCAGTCTTATCTGCAGCAGAAGACGTAAATAAAAGAATATCGTCTACGTACAGTGCAAGCACAGTCAGCTTCCCTTGTTGGTTTCTAAAATACACGCAGGGTTCAACCGCAGACTTTCGAAAATTCATTTTGTCTGTAAGAACGCTGTTTATCTTATCGTACCAACATCTGGCAGCTTGCTTCAGCCCATAGATGGATTTGTTTAACTTATAAACGTAGTCTTCCTTCCCCTTTATAACAAACCCATCTGGCTGTTCCATCAGCACGTCTTCATGGAGATCACCGTTCAGGAATGCAGTCTTTACATCTAACTGATCAATATTTAGATCATATTCGGCGACTATGGCAAACAACATTCTAATTGTTGGATGGCGAATTACTGGAGCAAATGTCTCCTGGTAATCTATACCGTATTTCTGAGTAAAACCTTTCGCCACCAGACGAGCTTTAAATTTCATTAGCTCTCCATTCAAGCCTCGTTTTTTCTTAAAGATCCACTTACATTTCACAGGTTTCTGTCCTGCCCTTAATTTAGTCAGTGTCCAACAATTATTCTTTGCAAATGAGTCCAACTCATCTTTCATTGCCTCACGCCACTGCTCCGCCTGTCCACCACTCAACGCCTCTTTCACAGTTCTTGGCTCGTCGATGTTGCAGTTCAGCGCACACAATAGGACGCTTTCATCCGCGCTATCGAAACTGTCATCCGATTCCTCAGAAGTTCCTGGAACATACGTAACATCCCGCGAGTCATCTGAACTATCGAAGGTTTGTCTACCATCAGTGTCGTTGAATGAGAAGATCTCCTGGCGTCTTTGACGTCGCCTCTGATCAATTAGTATGTCATCAGATGGAACCTCATTCAAGGACTCTGACTCTAAGTTGGGAGGGTCAGTTCGCAGTTTAGTATTGCCATTCGAAACAATACTCGGTATGTCGACCAAATCTACACTATCATCATGTGACATACTACTCGAGATAAATTGATTCTCGAAAAATACAACGTCTCTGGCTGCTATGCATTTCTTAGGGTACTCTGGATCTAAGAGTCTATAGCCCTTGCTCATCTCACAATATCCAACGAAAATGTACTTCTTGGATTTCGCATCCAGTTTCCGTCTATTGTGCACTAATGCATAAGCTACACAGCCAAAGATCCTAAAGTGACTAACATTTACCTTTTTGCCAGTCCACTTTTCCTCGGGCGTCATCCCCATCACAGCTTTGGTAGGCGTCCGATTTTTGATGTATACAGCTGTCTGTACAGCTTCCGCCCAGAACCGCTTATCTAACCCAGCGTCCTGCAGCATACATCGCATCTTTTCCACAATGGTCCGGTTCGCTCGCTCGCTGACACCATTCTGAGCCGGTGAATACGGCACAGAAGTTTGATGCACAATCCCGTGCTCCTTCAGGAACGTCTGCAAACAACCATTAATGTATTCCGAGCCCCCATCCGACCTTAGGATACCTATTTTATTCCCTGTCTGGTTCTCAACAAGAGCTTTGAAGTTTTTAAATTTTTCCAAAACTTCGCTCTTATACTGCAAGAAGTACACGAAAGTCTTTCTCGAGCAATCATCTGTGAAGGTTAAAAAATATTTTGCACCCCCCAGTGACGCCTCGGACATAGGCCCACATAAATCCGTGTGTACCAGGCCTAACAACCTGTCCGACCTACTTAGTGATTTCCTGGGAAACGGAAGTCGCGTCTGCTTCCCCTTAACACAGGCTTCACACGGTTGGAAATTTTCTATGTCGTAATCTATGCCCCTAGCCATACCGTTTCGCATTACAGACATGCTCCTAGCATTCAGGTGAGCAAGGCGTCTATGCCACGTCCCCTGCGACACCTTCGACGCAGCCAGATTCGAAACGCCGCTTGGTTGCGAACCCGCAGTCGCAGCTCCCGAGCACGAGGGAGTTATGGCACTTTCTAATGCTACACTACATACATACCTTTTGACGTTAAGTCGGTAAACATTGTTTATGCGTGTGGCAGTAGCTACACACTTGCCGTCCTTCATGACTCTACACATTTCTGAGTCAAATGCCACCTTGAAACCTTTTTCTGTTAATGTACTAACTGATATTAAATTACAAGTTAATTTCGGTACATAGAAAACACCATTAATTGATTTTATTTGACTTTTACATGTCAAGTCAACTTTGACGTTACCTTGTCCAACCGCATATAGTTCCTCACCATTTGCAACTTTTACTTTCAAATAAGGTTGAATAGCCTGAAAATCACTAAAAAGATTTCTGTCCTTGCATAAGTGACTCGTCGCACCACTATCAATGTACCATGCGTTGTCGCTATTTACATCCACCGTGAGCGCTGCTAGCATTCCCTGGCCCGGGGTCTGCTTCTTGTCCATATTTTGCTCCTGTTTCTTCTGCTTAAGGGTACAGTTTTTCATAATATGCCCCGGCTTTTTGCATCGGAAACAAGTAATTTGTTTATGGGCTTTCTCACAGCTAAGGCCGACACTTCAC
Source organism: Epargyreus clarus (assembly GCF_041222505.1). Taxonomy (NCBI): domain Eukaryota; kingdom Metazoa; phylum Arthropoda; class Insecta; order Lepidoptera; family Hesperiidae; genus Epargyreus; species Epargyreus clarus. The sequence continues at coordinate 16,364,625 of NW_027332230.1, forward strand.
TCTCGTGCTTATCATTACGCCTATGACACTCCTGCAAGAGTTTGGCCTTCACCAGCTCACTCGATAGCTTCGATGATGCATTCTCGAGCGTCATGACTAGTGGATCATATTCCGTGGGTAACCCACTCAACATAATCACGGCGACAAAATCATCATCCAGCGGCGACCCGATATCATTAAGTTGCTGTGCAATTTCCGTAACTTTGGATAAATATGTGTCCATGTTACTAAACTCAGATAGTTTCAACCCAAACAGACTTCTCAGAAGACTCAACCTCCTGCATAAACCTCGGTCCTCGAAAGCACACTTCAAATTATTCCACGCTTCCCACGCAGTCGCTGCGTTTCTCACGTGAGGATACACCGACGTATGCACAGCTAGGCATAGTTTTGCTAGCGCCTTCAACTGTTTTTTACTATCCTTCGATTCTTGGCATTCTGTAGGCTTCTCAACACATTCCCACAAATCCTCGTGGATGAGGATCATCCGCATTGAGAACTTCCAGTTATGGTAGTTCTGGATGCCTCTGAGTTTTTCCACAGGAATATTGGAATTTTCTCCGGCCATGTTTTTTCTTTAAATGTCACTCGAAACAAAAATTTTAATTTTACAATTTTATTTTCGCGGACCCAGAAAAAACTCATGCGAAGCCCCCTACGGGCGTGTATTGCACATAACCTGAAAGAAAACTAGGAAATAGCAGAGTTTAACAGTATATTCAGTGCTTCGCGACCGTGTTGTATGAAAGCTACAGCAAGAATTCCGATGACATATTTTCTAAATTCAAAACAGAGTTTTTCTACAGCATTCTATTTTTGGTTTACAAAAAGTATCAATATCCAACAGCCCAGCACGCTTCCACTACGCCACTCTGCTTATAGACGTTGGTACAAAATAACAAATGTGTATCGACTCCATGACTCAGTTGCTGATGCAATATTGTTATTTACCTCCCCGCACCATACCTCATCTCATATTACTCAGATTTTCCGTGTATGGTCAATCGTATTTATATTTGGGATAAAAGTACCATTTAATATTTGTAAAGTCTTAATCTATGTTTCATGACCACCTTTGTTCCTCCTCGATTCAATCATTTTAAAATGTGTAAAAATCTCAACTGAATTTCGAATAAACATCATTGTGTCCAAACAGTCCATTGACTGTTCGAATTAAATATTTAAGATATTCAATATTATCTCAACGAACCGAAAATTTAAATGTGTAATGGCGAAAGTTTAAATTCATGTCTATTGTCAAAGACGAACTCGGTACAAATTCAGTTGCATTGTTAGATTCGTCAACAAACAAAGTAAAGGAACGCGAATTTGGGGTTTTTGTTGGATTTCAGTAAACAAACTAAGAAAGTACAAACTTCTTACTTTGTATTTGGCTGCTCAAATGAATGGGTCACAATGCTTGAGACTGAGTGAGTGTTGAATAAATATTAGGAGTTTAATGTGTCTTATACTTTATGTGTAGAATTGACAATCGGCTAAACAGTACTTGTTGACAGTTGTTGATGTATCTTCCTTACATGTATATTAGATATCTTAATTACAGACAGGGACGTGACATTCAGCAATAAACAAAACTATAGAGGAGAAAGTATTATACTCATTTACACTCTTAGAACTCGTAAGCCGTTATATTTTTTTAGTTTAATTACATACCAGATTTAAAGATTTATATTTCAGTTATTTTGCTAAGTTTTACTTTAGGTACATTTGCTTACGAGGGTAACGCGCATTTTTTATTTAATGCGAATTTAATACGAATAGCGGACGAACATGCAGTTCACCTGATGGTTAGTCGCTACTGCCGCCCATGGACATCAGTAATGAACCCCAGATAGGATTAGATATTCCTATATGAGGTCGGTCACAAATGCGCCGCTACCCCTGAGGACTAAGTTGAAACGCCTCGGAAAATTATGTCTCCCTTATAACACTTTTCAAACCAGAACACAGCGCTTAACACTGCTGTTATGAGGCAGAAATAGATGCGGCGGTGGTGCCACCGGACGACAAAGGGTTCTACCACGTTCAAAATACCGCGTATCAATTTTGTTGTTTCTGTGAAAGGAAACTAGTATAATTAGTGTAGTTTAAACATGCACATCGATGCGTCTGCAATTTGTTAAACACTTACCAAGTGCTCCACCGTAGCAGACTTCATTCATTCAAACACTTAAGTGCGAAGTTTACTCTTCCTCACTTTGTTTACTTCGATTCTAACAAAGCCTTTAAGATTTGCATACCTGCTTTGTTTGTGTATTATCAAATTTAACAATACCTATTGTTAGTTTAATCAGAGGATTTGGTCTGATTGTTAATCAACTTGAAGTAACTTCTTCCTTTTATTAATAGACTAAAATTATAATCAATTTAATTTTCATCTTATTTTATTTCTTGACTAATGTATTAATTCTCTGGCGAATGTAAGATTAATATGACTAAAACGTACATACATAGAAGATGTACATAATTTGAACATTAATAAATATAAGCAGAGTGGCGCAGTGGAAGCGTGCTGGGCCCATAACCCAGAGGTCCGTGGATCGAAACCATGCTCTGCTAGAATTTGACATATTTTTTTATATAAATTTAATATATAAGTAATCTCCTTAATTTCATTTGATTTTTCTCTCGATAGTATCAAACTTCTATTCGTAAATTAAATATTTTCACATAGTTTCTTATTCCTCATCGTGTATCACCATATTTTATCATTTAATCACATTTTATAAAAAAATATGTTTTTTTATAAAATATGTGTCATCATTTATGTTTTATTACTTATTCCTCAAGAAAAATAATTAAAAATTAAGTAACCACTACCAGAAATCGGAGCTAACTCTATGAGCTAAATCCCATGCTTTCAAAAGGAGTTTTATGACATAATCAGTATAAACCAAACGTGCTATTAAATGGGTGTTTGTTTAGTAACCCAGCTGCACATTACCATAGTAATAGTGGATGCAGATGCAATTGTGTGGGAGAGCCCTTGACTGCAGACCCGGCATATTGCTGCAAATTTATGTATCGAGACTGAACACTCCAACATGACTAGTTAAAGAGGAAACTATTAATTGATTTTGAAATGAAGCTTAAATCTATAAGTCCGGCTAAGATACTATATGACTAACATGTTTCTCTTTGTATTGGATGTGCAGAAGTAATTGTATAAAAATATTTTTATTCTCTAGTTCTTATATATTTTATTTATTTATATTAATATCGTATATTTTATTTATTTATATTAAGGGTGATTTGGAGGATTTTGGAATGATAATTCAATTGTAGTTGAGATACTACAGATTTGTAATGAAATATTACGCTAATATTTAGACAAAACTTTACTATTAATGCAAATCAAGCATCTTTTGTTTAATGTATTGTAGGAAAAAAAAAATAGCAGAGCATGGTTTCGATCCACGGACCTCTGGGTTATGGGCCCAGCACGCTTCCACTGCGCCACTCTGCTTATATATAAAAGTCATAAAAATTGTATACATACTACTCGATGTAGTGACTAAGCAATGGCTGATGCAATATACAATTTACTTGTATAATAAAACGCTAGCAATTGCTATATTGTGGTTATCAATGTTTTTGATCCAATAGTATCTGTATGTTTATAGAGTTCAAAATTAAACAAGTCAAGCCATAGTACCTTACTTCTAAAATATCATATGCGTAATTACAATTGGAAATAAAAATTGTAAATGTCCTTTTTTACTCTCCATCCATCTTATAAGTAATACTTTTCACAATCCATTGGTCACCATCTACGTTATATTTCCTATAATATATCCAATAGTTACTATTTAGTACGTATTTTAAATAGTATTCTGTTAAAGCAGTTCCAGCAACATTTGTTTGTAGACAGCCGAGTTCTTCTACATCAGTTCTCGTATTGTTATGAACTAATGAAATAAATAAATCATTAAATGCAAGCCATATTTCATAAATGCCGCCGACAGGAGTTGTAGTTTAGGCAACTGTGCAATGTCGTGACGGGAACTTGTCGCATAAATATTAAAATTTATAGATTATGTCTCTTTACTTAGACATTCTGACATTTTCTTATCGATTGATATACAACTTGTTGTATATACATTCTTTAAATTTAGAAAATGTATTAGGTGTGCTTTTTTTTCTTCTGTCGTAAATTTTAGAAGTTCTTGATTAGTTGTTATGATTTTAGTAATAATTAACAATAATATATTATTATGTTTCGCTATTTCATTTTTAATACTCGAATAAAGTCACAAGTTGATAAAGAGAATTATACATCATTTATACGGTTTTAGTGTTCCGTTTATCTCCACAATAAACCGATTATCTTGAAAAGCTACTTCAGCTTTTATTTCATTTTTGTATTCGATTTTTATTCTGAACGTAATTTAGTAACTATACATAAAATTGAACAATGAAATTGAAAACTTTTTCCATCAGATCGCACAATTCATTTAAACGTCGAATAAAGTAAGCATTGTGTAGTAAAACGCGATAGCTTCTGCGAATTGATGAAATCGTGAAAAATGATGTGCGTCGCTGGAATTTATTTATGAAAGTGTCATTTTTGGCATAGTGAATAGCTCTCTCAGCATATATTTAAATGGTAAATTTGCACTTGTGTTAAAAATCTGGCAGTGAAAATCTTGGCATTGTTTCTGAATGACAGCCTCAAAATATAAATTAAATTTGAACGGTTGTAGATTTATTTTCGAAATATAAATGGCCAAGGACAAACTTGAGTTGTGCAGATGAAGAAGCATATAAGTTCTAATGGTAATCGTTTGGTGTATGAAACATTGTGATTATAATGCATCTTCAATATTGGAACGCTCATTTGGATGTATGATGAAAATGACAAGATGGTATACCCAGTATGGTTTGTTTGATACTTTAATCGTATGAAAAAATCTTTGACTATCGTTTCTCTGCGAAATAGATCGAAATATTCAGACAAACATACAAAGATGCTTAAGACAAAAGATCCGCCGAAAACACAAATTCAAAGCTAAGCCGCACATGTTCTCTGACATTTAGATGAAACAATATTTGAATATTTAGTGAGGGCACATCAAAACATAGTTGTTGATAAAGATGATTCCATGCTAGCGCTGCGGCAGCCATATTTATGATTTAAATCTATGTTTGACATAGCAAATAGCACTTTTAAGCTTTTACTGCCGCGGGACGTTCATTATTCATTTTTACTACTCCAAAAGCACTGGACTTCAGCTATTACAATGTATCATATTATTAACTCCAGCTTTCTAGGGAAATTTGAAGCCGCGAATTGTTCCTTTGTTGGGAAATTAGCATCGTTCTGCAAACAATGCTGAATTTTGTATAAATAGTACAGCTTTTATTAATATCATAATTGTTTTCTCATTTTAGGTAAATTTATTAAGATAATAGTATGAATACAAAATTTTATTAGCCTAATCATTAGTACAACAATAGAGACTAGTTCTTTGTTGTTGATGTCGTAATTATAAAGGAACTCAGATAATAATTTTGAATTGAATTCTTTTGGTTTGAGTAAATGAAATATACGTAAGTTGACCACCATGCATTTTTCACTGAATTATTATATGGGACAATCATATGTATAGAGCAAAATAATAATTCTGAATACATCTTAATTCAAATACTTCTCATTTAAATTTCCTATTCTAAACAGCACGAAAAGTCGCAGAAAATTTGCATCTTAATGGCCTTTGTAGAAAGGTGTACAAAATACAAGAAAAACAAATTTGTTTCAGTTTCTGTTGCAGCGAAGTAAATTCCAATCTAAAACCTATTTATGTTACAGATTACCGGAGCAGGTAGCTAGCATAAAAAGTCAAATAGAAAAATCGTTTCGAATTGCTCGATTAAAGTACTTAACCCACCGAGAACTAATAACGAGGCAATTGCTATTATTTATCTTGTTAATACTAAAGGTGAGTTGCACCATGAAACTTTAATATTTACAAAAGCTTAAAAATCCGACTAATCCATTGTTAAAAAATCATGTGCACTATTTTAGTTAAGGTTTTGAAATAACAGCATTGTTAAGCGCTGCTGTGTTTCGTTTTGAAGGGTGTGGTAAGGGAGACATAGTTTCATTAATGTCAACAAAAATGGTGACAGAAAAATGACGTTAATGACAAATAACTTGGTTCAAAATTATTGTTTATTATAAAGCAAACATAATACGGCCTTTCGGTGCAACCCACCCTAAGTAAACTACAGTGTCATAGTTTTTTCACCTTGGAACAAGCTTATTGAATCGTCGTCATTACGATGTGACCTTGTCCCGGAAGTTCTATAAACGTATTGCGCCAGGGACTTCATCCTTATGTAATACGAAGCTTTTGTTATCGTAATAATATCATTCCAATATTTCCAGAATATTATAAACTACAGACAATTGTTATTTTAATATTTTTCAGTTTAATTTTGTATAAATCAAGTTTTATAATCATATTTTATTGTTAACTGCGTAGTGAATAACTTTTTCTAAAGTCATAGTTCTGTGCTAAATATCCTTGCGATAGTCCTTAGTCATTTGTTTTATTTTAGATTTTTAATTTTTTTGCAAGTTTTTTTTGTTCTTACTCTAAAAAAGTTGATCGCTAGTCGTCTATAGCCTATTATGGAACATTATTAGTAAGGTAGGTGCTTGTCTAACACGTAAGGCTATATTTGATCAAACGTCGATTGTAATTATACTATTTCGATTAAATCCCACTCGTGCGTTCTGTTCTACTTGCTTCTTGCTTAAAAATACACGGGCATCTTAACATTTTCAATTTCATTTTCTTTATTACTTACGTGTGTTTTTTTCGATAGTGTTTTATGATTTTCGATATTTCTTATGTACTACTAGCTCACCTACTTTTAGTTAAACGCTTACTATGAAAATTTTCGTGTTATTTTGTTGAATTAAGAATTTCAAAAATTGACAACAATATCTCAAAAGCGTCTAAATACAAATATCTAACGTTACAGCTGTATTACGTATAGATACGAGTAGGTACCTATTAGGTTCGTGAATGCAAATAGCGAGTCATATGAGTACGTGGGAAACTGTAGGGTGCTTCCGCTGAACCATTCGTCTAACAAGCGCGGTGGAGAGCACGCGTGCTCACGTCAAGCACTATGAAATCGTCGGCTACGTGTGTAATTTGAACGCTTAACCCATCACGCGTTTTCTTTGAGATTGGTAAGAGTGACGCTACGAGTCCGATGACATGTAAATTTTGAGCAGGTAAATCGGCCTTTTTAGGTAAAGCAGTTTTTGGCAATCGTTTTAACTCAATTTTACTGTTATGCAAAATTAACCTAGTAAGGAACTTTTATTTTATATTATAGAAGCGTATAAATATTAAAATATGTTATAACTACTTACCATCAAATAGTAAATAAATAAAATAAAAACGTAGAACAAAAATATCGTATGACTGCGGTGTAACCACCGTCAAATCAATTTCTGCTTTATAACAGTTTTAGGGTGTGGTAAGGCTTACCACCGCAAGGAGTTCTGAAAGAGTCCTTTGGATAGCGACGCGTCTTTTTCCGACCTTAGACTTTTTACTAGATTACCGAAGTCTATAAACAACAGGGATCACTTCCTATCAAGTGGAGTTTAATCTCGCTAATTGCTACTTATAAATCTTATAATATAAAACATGGCTAGATATTTTCAACTAAAGATAAAACTCGCTCAAGAAATACATCAGAATTCAGCCTGTATAAATCTAAACAAACTCTTAAGTCACGATTTAAAGTAGCAAGAAGTGACGTAGAAAACACCGTAATAGTGCTCGTTACAAGTACAGCAATGGGGAGCGGAGAAACGGCAATTGTCATTCACCAAAACGTTTAGTGGTTGGCGGGAGCGTGTGTAATTTGGACGAGCGACCTTCGCTCAGCTTTTGTCGTTTGTAGTGCTAGTATGTAACTTTATGAAATCAGTTGGGCATGAATATCATATATATGGTAATTATGATCTTTAATGTTTATCTTATAACGCGCATGGATGATGGAATGAATATATCTTATACAATAGGCAGTTAAATAAAAATTCGTTGTGACTTTAGTGAAATATGCTGCGTTTAATTTCAAAATAAATCAATAATAGGAAGAGTTTGTCTCCAATCACGCGGTTTTTTGCCTGCATGTGGATCGGTCCATGTGCGTGCTACTCGCATACTATCGTTTCATTGATACTTTTCTTGTCACCTACCACATGCACGCATGTGGGTAAAACATGCGTGCAAGCTTTAACACGCATGACAGGAATTTTATCTTAAATATAGAAGATTAAAAGTTTATCTGTGATTTGGAATCAATTGAAATTTTAAATTAAGGCATTTTTTGCATAGCTATTCCAATTTTAAGGGGATTTGTTTGGAAAGAAAACCGGTGATTATTCAGGGGTGAGTTACTCATTATAGGGGAGGATGGTTGGAAATATAAATTACATACAGTATCTAATAGCGCTCGCATGTACACTTAAAGGGCTTAGCTCGGTACCCCTAGTGGCGGAATTGTTTATATGCTTGTCGAAGCTCCTCACGCAGAACCGTCCCTCAGAAAGAGCATTTAGAGGTTGGCGGGAATGTGTTTAAATTAAATAGCTGGAATCAACACATAGTAAAGCTACACATCACAATCACATCACTAATCATTGTGATTTTTTTCGATTAATTTTTAATTTTAATTGCATTTTAATAATTTTCAAAATGTTGAAATTGTTTAACATAATATCAATTTATTATTTTTCTTTTGCTGCTTTATAATATGGTGTAATTAAATTTGTAAAGGTATTTCACTTAAATTTCATTTAAAAAATGTTCTCAAAACCGGGTGAGTGTATAGTGGATTATGGCTAAAACATTGCCTGAGAGGAGACCCCTGTCTAACACCACTCATTAGTATCTCAGGATAATAATCAGTCATTTGTCGTCAAAGCCTATAATTACAATACCATAGTATATAAAACGTATAGTGGAATTGCCAACCCTATGTGTAACGCCGCTCATGTGCAATCGTCCTCGCACAGTAACGGCGGAGCGTGTAACGCTTAGCGGCCACAGCACAGCCATTAAACGCGTGCGTTGAAGGTAATTATGTTGCAGTTCATTTATAATTGTATAGGTGAAGGTATGTTGGTTTGGTATGTATGTATGTTTCCTATTTCTACCTAATAAAAACAGTGTTAGGCGCTGCTGTGTTCCGGTTTGAAGGGTGTGGTAAGGGAGACAGACTTTTCCGAGCCGGTCCAGCTTAGTCCTCAGGGGTAGCGGCGCATCTGTGTCCGACCTCAGGTAGGAATATCTAATCCTATCTGGGGTTAATTACAGATGTCCATGGGCGGCAGTAGCCACTTACCATCAGGTGGACTGGATGCTCGTTTGCTACTATTATATTATAAAAAAATTATGGATTTGCTATAACATGTAGGCAGAGAAGACATTAAAAAACTAGAAAATCATTCGAACGAGTTTAATAGAAGCCAATATTTTTTACTATTATTTTTATTTTGTTTACTTTGTCTATCACCGATGGAAAATAATAATTTGTCACTGATCAGCAAGATGTTCAAAGTTTATAAATGATACATATTTATTTTGCCCTTATCTAAGTACCCTACCTTTTATTGTAATTCATACTTTCTTTAACTCCTCACCCTAAGGTTGTCTGGAAGAAATCGCTGTTTTAGCGATAAGACCGCCTTTTGTGTCGTCCTAAATTGTATGTTTATTATTTTATGTTCTACATCTGCACAGGTTATTATTATTTGATGATTTTTAGAAGGGTTGTTACTAATAATAAATGTATTCAAGAAAGAAAAAACAGAAACAAACATAAATGAACAAACAAATGCAATATACTCGTAATACTAAAACCCTTATTTATGGCATAAATACATAATAAAATCACTCAGCAAAACTAAAAAGTTATATAATTAAAAAATATTAGCATCACCTTAATCCATTAGCATCTGAAACAAACCGATATTTAAACCGTGACAACAATAAAGGGCCGAAAACGAAACGGGAAGGAATTGCAGCGACTAAAGTAACAATGGGTAGAGTGCAAAAATTTTCCATTTCATTCGCGTTCTATTACCTTTGCGCGCTTTTGTCCGGTCGACCATTTTTTTTCAGTCGTGTAATTTGTACCCGACTGCCGCACTCTAGTTATAAGAATTCCCGGTCTTTTGTATAACTTATTCGTTTGTATATGTGTATAGGATTCAGATTTACTTTCATAAATCGTGTACCTAATTAAAAAAAACTATGACGTTCATTACTATTGCTCAGTACGAGATGTGGCCGAGTTAGTGAGTTTTGTATGGAACAAAATAATGGAATAAAATACTTTGAATATCAAACATTGCAGTCAGGATGCAAATGGCATATAAGTGGAATTTATTGCCTGCTTTGATTCTACTTGTATGTAAAATGGCTTTAAATGAAAATAACATTTTTATTTGCAATTATTTATTTTTGCAAAGCAAGAATGTAGATAGTGAAATTACGTGTAGATTGTAAGGATGTATAACATTATGATGAGTATGTAAAAATATAGATTTTATCACTTTAATCCCATGAATTATTTATGATTTCTGATTTATTGGCTTTTTCTGAGCCCAGAATATAATGATGGATGAAAAATAAAACATTTGAACAATTACCAAAAAAATATTGACGACGCGCGGCATTCGGTCTATTAGCTTATAAGTCATGTTATAATTAACACAACATTTATTATTTCTAAGGCAGTACGAAGTTTTCCGGGTTAACTGATAGCATATAGCAGGAACCATGGATTAATTACGTTGAATCCACAACTGAGCATTTCGAATTGGCAGATGTTTTGCTCCAAATTGCTCCTCTTATCGTTCCAAAACCATTCTGGCCACGAGACCCTTATGAAATTTTTCATTAACCAGTGTCAACTAACTCGTAATGTTTCTCCGGCTTTAATATCGTTAGCTAGTTTTCATTAGCACGCTCCATGTTCGCCTTTAGTGGCCATAAGACTTTATTGTGGAGATAGATTATATTGTTATTATGTTTCCCGCTACGCGAATTGTTTTAAACATTTCGTGATTGCGGGTCGGGTTTTGCTCGTACTCGTGACGAAAGTTAAAAATTAGTGAAACAATGTTTAAGTAACAATATACATATAGGTATGTACATTTTTGTAGTAACATTTTTGAGAAGGGTTGTTGCAGATATGATACGGAAGTTGCGAATGATAACATTACATTGTGACATAATCGGTGTTATATTTAAAGTAAAGTTTATTGGAAGACCTAATATATGAAGGTGGTAGAACCCTTTGTGGTTCGACTCCGGCGGCACCACCGCCACACCTATTTCTGCCTCATAATAGCAGTGTTAAGCGCTGCTGGGTTCTGGTATAGGGTGTGGTAAGGGAGACATACTTTTCCGAGGCGTTCCAGCTTAGTCCTCAGGGGTAGCGGCCCATCTGTGGCCGACGTCAGGCTTCATTGTTTTAAAATTATTTTTTCTAAACTCACATCCCAACATTAGGATTCCCTATATCATGGATGCTATAAATATACACAATGACGAATGAACAAACATAGATACATAACAGATGTTCAAATTTACCATTCAGATGTGTCGCTGGCCAGGGATTGTACCCGGAACACTTTGCGCGTCAGATCGGTGACCACTCCGCCACGCGATTCGTCTGCAATGAATGAACTGCAATGAAACTGAATTCATTCTAAACTTTTACCTAAATAATATAAATGGATAAGTTAGATGGAAGTATTTAACATGGATATTATCCTTACTAATATTATAATTCCGAAAGTAACTCTGTCTGTCTGTTTGTCTGGTTGTCTCTTCTTCACGCCTAAACCACTGAACCGATTTTAATGAAATGTTGTACAAGATAGTCTGAGACCCGAGAAAGGACATAGTTTTGAGATATAAGATAAGAAGATAGTTTTTATCCCGGAAATCACACGGGAAATAGGGATGGTGATCCAAGATCGATTAATCGGAGAATCGATCTATTGGACCAAAAAAATCGATTCTTTTAATCGATATTAGTAAGGATTTCATCGTAAACTATTTATTTATTTATAAATTTATTGTAAAAGTAACATAAAGTTAAATTACAACAGGGCAGACTTAATTCCTAATGGCATTCTCTACCAGTCAACCCTTGATGATTGGAGAGAATATAATACATTAAGGATAAATAAATAATATACATATTTTATACATACATACATAAATATGTTTTAAATATAGTAAATAAATATACATATAAGTGATAAGAGAGAAAAAAAGAAGCTTTATTTGTCACATGAGGTGCTCAGATGCTCTCGGACAAGTTTTTTGAAAATAGCTTTGCTGGGTGCTTTTCTGATGTGCACGGGCAGGGCGTTCCAGAGCAGAACTGCCTGAACAGTGAATGAGAAATGGAAAAAGCCACTATTATGTGTTGGAATGTCTGCTTTTAAATTATGGGACGACCGAACTATGCATTTGATCAAGTGATGATCTTTAGCAAAGTTGTTGTCCATGAGCCCACGAAGGTTCCAGAGTTGGTACGACCAATTTCCGCCAGATGGCGCCACTGTCATTCCAATGAAGGTACGAATTTTCAGTTTTATGTATGTTAGTATGTCATATTATTTTCTTTCAAACGCGGGTGAAGCCGCGGGCAAAAACTAGTCTATAATAAAACTTCGTGAAACACGAAAATGATATTAGAATAAAACAGATTCTTCTCAGAATTTCTAAGTGGATACTTTTTGTTCCCAGACAAATATATCGACTTTTACATTACCTTTGTTTTCGAAGGGCATTTAAGGCATGTTTGACCTATTTCGTATCGACCTAAGCTTCTTGTGTTGTCTACAACTTTTGTGCTACTAACTTTTAAAAGGGATTTCACGGAAATTTGAAATGTATTCTATTACTTAGGTTAAGAGAGGTTGAACGTAAGACAAGGTTAGGCTAAATTTATTTATTTTATGGGCAAATAGTCTTAAAATATAGATGCCGTAGGAAATCGTCTGGTGTTGTAAATGTCTGACGTTGACTCCATTAGGTAGTGCGTTTGTAGGTTGTTATAGTAAAAACCAGAAAATGTAACAAGAATTTAACGGGTGCTATTTTTCGTGGAAAGTAAATTTGTGTAAGGTTGTTAGGATTAGTTTTAATACTTAGCATTCTATTCAATTTTATTGTATACTTAATAATAATGGCAGGAATTAATGTGATTCGCGCTATTGTTTTTAATAGGAGTAGTAGCAAGGCATGAATTTAATCGTTCTGGCTTTGAATACATGCGCTTGGAATCCTAGGATAGGTTTAGCGGAATAAAAAATAAAATTATTTATTTGTTGCTGGATACCGTGTCGAATTTTCAGCCAATTTCAGTTTCGATATTCAGTCAAAGAGACATGAATATGAATATTTATTTACTTGGCTTCGTGTCAATAACAACCAATATACACGAGCTTGGGTTAAACAACCGAGCAATGTACTAGTAATGATAAAAGCCAAATATATTTACCTCATCATAAATTCATGACAGGAATAAGAAAGGCATGCGACGTAGAATATAATTACTCAGGGCCTAACAGCGGAGCTCGTAAACAGGCGGATTTACGAGTCTGCCGAGATTTCGCGTGACACGACACGCCGACACGGATCGGGGCCTAAGTTACAGTTGTTACAACGTATGCTTAATTTACTTTGAAATATGTGTGATTGTGTTTCGGAGAATAATTGTGAGGAATAGTTTGCCTGCGATTGTTTTTTGCTCCACTGCTCGGTGCAGGTCATGAAAGTCGCAGGCCAACATGAAAAATGAAAAATTGGGCAGCTATGGGTTGTTCTGAACATAAATCTATCCTAACCTAGCGACAAATCAATCTATCAACTGCTGGAGATCTACGCGCGTTATTAATAAACAATATAATAGAAATTATGTAATTGATTGGATTTTTCGATAACTTATTTGCAAAAGGGCTAGACGATTAGAGTAAAGAAAGACAGATTTTCAAGGTAAATTATAAGCCTATGAGAAAAATATAACTAGATCGTAATGTCAAATTTCAAGACGACTTAGAACTTTACGATGAAATCGAAACTTTGTAGACAAATTTGAGGTCCTAGCACGATTTCCAGATTTTACAAGATGTCGTGAAGAAGTTAGGGTCGAGTAAAAATATGCACAATGAAAGCAATGGAGAAGTTAATGGATTGATGTCGTAGTTTAGTTAATTTTCTCCACCCAAACAATCGTGTGAAAATTTCGGGGAATATTTACAACAAACATAACGTTTTACTACGACTGAAAAAACTAAAGGAATTGTGACTCGTAAAGAGCAAAATAAATGTGAACAATGAAGAATTGTCCCTTATCTGGAACTAACAAACATTACACTTAGGGCTTGAACGCCTCTGTGCTATTATAAGTTTCACCATAAAAACACCATAAACCATCCCCTTTACTGGCAAAATATACGTCACGTAGCGTTAGGATGGACGCTCAGGGTCAACTAATGGAAGCCTAAGTATTTTTAGGGTAAGCAGTAGGTACCTTTTGTTGTTCACTGTAAAATCTTAGCATGAGATCAAATGTGCCGAACATTCGATCAGCGAAGTGCCGGAGCAGTCACCAAAATGTTTCGTAGAGAATACTGGGTTCGATTCCGACTAGACTCAGCGAGATGAATTTAGTTTTCTGGTCTGGGTGTGTATATTCATGATACAGGAAAAAATACTTTAGAGCTATATATGAGTATCCAAAGCATTATTATTGTTCTCCAAGATTATAACGTATTTTTAACTCTCGTATCCCAAGCCCGTAAATTAAATATTCTTAATGACGTGTATGAGCTATCAATTCACATTGGCCTACGTGGTGCACTATAGTCTACATTCTCTTACATCAGATCTCATCAATATGATAAAATAAAGTTTACGAATTCTTAACACATCCACCTCGACACCCATCTCGATAGTCATCAACAAAAACAACATTATTCACAGCAATAAATGAATGTACTGTCGTAAAATCGAATCTAATTATAGTAAAGCTCTTGAAGTAAGAGTAAATGCCGTTTTTACGATGCTGGGATTTGCGACACAGCATCGTGATGTCACGGAGTCGTGCCTGGACTATTTTTATTAATTTTATGGGTAGGAAAAAATCAAGATGGTAGATTTTTCAGCAAATAAATGCATGTTGTCAACTCATTATTGTCCCAGTGCTGAGCACGGGTCTCCTCTCAGAGTGAGAGAAGTACAGGTCCACCGCACTGGTCAAGTGCATATTGGTAGAATTTACACACGTTTGAGAAGGCTTGTAGGGTTCCTCACGATGTTTTCCTTCACTGTAATAGCAAGTGATAATTTCTGCTATGCATATAACTTTGTAAAATTAGAGGTGCATGTGCAGGATTTGTATCTCGGACTACCTCGACTGAACGGTCGAGTTTCAACTACTAGGTAAGCTATCCCTGCTTTACTACAGTATTGGACAATAGAATAACAAAAGAAAGTCGAATATCCTACGAAAGCCGTATCTCATTTCAGTATAGGTCTCTTGCCCCATAAATACTGGAGTTACGACAAGATTCGCGACGGCAACACTGTTTCTTGCTGTTGAGATTGTCACGTGCGTGTATTTCCCTGACTTTACAACTTCATACATGTTATGTGTATGGGTTAATACGAGTATGTTGTGTCGAATAAAAAGTTTAGTAAAGTTACTAGGCAACAATCTGCGAACCACGTGTGTGATTATTTATGTTAAGACGTGTAGAATTCACTGTGACCTTTCATCAGGTTTAATTAAAGTAAATTATAACTATATTATGTGAAATTGTTTTAAACTTTTCATTTGTGTTCTATAATATGTCATATTAATTTTGTATAGTTCAGCGGCTTCTGTAGATCTATATATGTACAAAGCTAAGCAAGTTCAGGCGCGGTTGGCAGTTGAATGGGTATATCGCTATCCCGATCCTTGCTTGTCGTCAGAGGTCACTAAAAGGGTGCTTCCGGATTCGAGTCCTCAAACCGTTCAGCTAGCGAACCTAGTACGGGCGACCGCATGCTGTTTCTAAATACCTAAAAGAGTGGGATGAGCGTAATGATCTCCTGGGCGGAGTCTATCAGGAGCAGCGCGCTATGAAGACTCCAGTTGCGTTCTGTTAAAGATACCGTAAAGATCCCCGAGGAAGGCCATCATCCTACAATACCCAGTGTCACACCCAAAGCATCGTCGTACCTTTTGATGAGAAAACCATCCACAAATAAAAGGTAATTTCGTGTAGTAAGTCGCATTGGAGAAACGTGCTGCAATTTCAGACCAACCCTGGTTGTAGACCTGTGTTCAGCAGTAGGTCAGAAAAAAATGTTTCCTGAGAACTTCTTCAAACTTGATTTCCTCAAACCAATAAACCTTTGAGGACTTAGCGCCTTAAGCGCAGATCCAGTGGCCTTTGCTATTCGAATTACAAACGCTCAAGTGACACACTGACCTTAAGTAACTCCAGTCAGCTGACTGTATCCCATTCGGAGGTACACGCATGCGCACTGGGCCTTAAGTGTAGGGAGTGCTGGATGAATAGATTTTGCGGGATAGCATACATATAGTATGTTATTATGCTTAGTGTGGTCAGTAGCGGTTTTTGAAAATACCTATTATAGTTTGTTTATATAATAATAATAATAAAACTATAATAGGTAGTTTTTTTGGTTATATTTCAAACAGTTTGTACAGTTAACCATCAGTTATGATAATTGTCAATCGTAAATTCGAAATATATTTCTATTGATTTCTTGTTAAATGTTAAGTACCTAACTAACACCGTAAAAACAAGTATCGGTTACGGGCCGCTGCTCTAAAACACTCGATTCTAAATCGCTGCTATGTTATTTTTACATTAAATTGTACTTTAACATCGCGTCATTCTTAATTGATCCAAGATTGGCCCAAATTGAATTAAATCGATGTCCGGCTTTTCATTTATTATTTCAAATACTAATCAAAATCATTCAATTGTCTCCTTTGTATCGCTATTAAGAAGTAACGGAGCAGTTTTAAAATTGAGTCCTACTAAAGTCCAAAGAACAGGCACCCTCGGAAACTGCGCGATATGGAAGGCCCTCAGTACTCTGCAGTACCCGATAGACCGCGTCAGAGGGTAGGCGAGTTCGCGCCACGAAGGGCGGTACGCGTGTGTTGTGAGTGATAAGTGACGGGTTACGAAAATATTGGGGTAAGTTTTTTTATATTTGTAACCGATGTTTCTTGTTTATGTTTGACGCGTCGCAATTAATTTTGAATAATTGTTTTTTATTTAAAACGAAATAAAAGGAGAACAAATATGTGGGTAAAATGAAAAAATATGAGTGGTTAGGATTTTTAACAATATTTAATTATAAGCATGTTTTTGCTTATAGAGGAAAATCATCTATGTGTTAAATAGATAATATTTTATTTTTATACTTTTGTTGCGATTTTTAGAAATGAAAGAATATGGATGGGTAGCCTTTTTGATTGTAACCATTTTTTGGAAGGTATTGTAACAACAGGTAAGATTAATCATTTATGTTTGCCATGCATAATATGATATTTAAACGATACCTACAGGTATCGTTTAAATATTTTTTATATAATTTATTCCAATTACATTGTTATGTAATTTAGCATTTGTTAATTGTTTATTTACAAAAATTATACCTTATTTTTATCGCGGTATCTAAATTGGAATTTTCAATTTTTATTTCTTTATTAACTATAAGTTTTTTTTTGCTTTAAAAGCTATTCCTTCGTAAGACTTCGTAATTTGGAAAATCTAATTGTTGTACAGTTTTATTTAATAAAAATAAGATAAATAAATAGTTTATACTCGTAATCTGATTTTTTTACAGATTAACTTGTAAAAATTTTTGCAGTAGTAATCCATCTATTTATTGTCATTGTCGAAAAAAAGTTTTAACACTTTGTAATGTATTGCTACATAATGGCATGTTACGTCCCATATTGGTTTATTCAAAAATATCTTCAAGTATTCTTCAGCTTGTCCGATTTACCCCAAAAAAGTTTTGGGAGTAGTTGGAAATTGTCGTCCAAAAAGTGTAGGCCGAGTCCCCGGCCGAGGTTAAGAGAAAAGTTTATTTTGTTTTATGTCACGAAATCAAATATTTCTTCTGATTGGTTGCCTTTTTATTATCCCTCGACGTCTGACTTCCCTTGTTTTAAGGTTCCGTAGAAAAATATTCAAATATAAGTACTCGATTGTTATCGTCGTTAATAAGAAGCTTGGATATTAACGATATCACATTTTTATAACGTTACATTAAAGTAATAAGTGACTCATTTGATACTACAGTTTAAAAACAGATGCGGGTAGGTGAAGTGGGGACGACACCTTGGCGGCGCTCGAATTAACAGAGAGCGACATTCTGGTCGGAGACTTCAGCAAGAGCAGTCGAATAACGGAGATACTTGTGTAGTTATAATACTTCTAATCACTAGTGTGAACTTACTTACGTATAATTGTTATATCGTTACTCTGTACCGTTTATGTGACTATATTATTACATGACTTCAAGACCTACAAGATGAGTTTGATTTCATCAGAAGTGTACAAGAACCAGCTCACAATCATGGACGGCGATTCGTAAGTACGAACATACTTGACACAGGAATAAAAACCGTGAGTTAAAACATTATTATGTCATATGTGAATTCATCTTGGTAGAATAAGTAAAAATGGGGGTAGATTAATGTCGTTGATGTAAGGGAAAACTCATTTGAATTAAGAAAATGGATAGATTGAGACTAGTAATTCAATGAAATGTTAATACCCTCTGAAAATGATATACTTAAATTTTGTGAACAAACTTTACTCTTATCAAATTACTTGTTAACATTGTAAACTGAGGTGTTTACTTCAAAATAAGTGCATTTTCTGTGAAGAAGTGTCTAAAAGTAATTTTGCAAGGCAGTTCTTGTGGTAAATCTGTCCATTTGGTTAAATTCTGTGGTGTAAAAAGTAAATCCTAATTGTTCTAAAGTTACACCTACTTTGAAATATATAGAAATACACGTACTTATGAAAATATTTTAAGGATCTTTAATCTTAAATGTCAGGCTTTATAGATATGGGAACCTAATGGTTGTTAATATAGGCTAATGTACGCCAGAAATTGCATACAGGTTAGATTTGAATTTATTTTTGATAACTTTTAATGTTTCAAACGGGGTTTACGTATATGCGTTTGTTTTTATTGTATGGAAGGGACTATGCGGTAGCAACAAACGCAGTTACAGAGTACAGTATACCTACTTGATATAAGTGACACGTTTATTAAGTTGCAAAATTTTGATTATTCATAATTGTACAGAAATGTATAATATCTACGTGGTACATATTTAACTGCCTGCAAAAAAGTATCACGACCACGGTATTGAGTGGCTGAGTGTACCCAGGAGGGAAATGGTAAATGAGTTTAAGGTTTATTGTTTTTTTTTTTTGGATATTAATTGACTATATTTAAAAATAAACTTGCATTCACATCTACATTGTTCACATTTTCATTTTATAAATCAATGAAAGTTTCCTTTTGATTTCATATACTTGATACGTAATTGTTATGAAAGAAGCATACGTACGTTGCCAAATTTAGATTTCCATCAATTCTAGGCGAATTCACGCAGTACTGTGTACTACTGTGTTTTGACTCCCATAAAGTATAAATGCACATTAGTTAATGATCTATAAGAAAACTGAGAAACTTATGCGCAGCGGTCTTTGGAATATTATATATAAAAATATCTCTCTTATCTCCCATTCTACTTCAGACTGACTCACTTATACATAATATTAAATGTCTGTTTTAAATTTAGTATGCAACGTTTCGTTTTGTATTAATATTTCTTTACATCTCGTAATTTTAAATCTTTAAATTTCAATTTGAATTTGACACATTACACGTCCTTTTGGTTTGAAAATTGGGCACTATCAAATACTGGTAAATGAAGTTTGTACCTTAAACGTTGAGACGCTTAGACTATCGATATTATTAATTATGTGAGCCATTTACGAAATGATAAACGGGATCCACTTTGTATGGGATTGAGAATAAATTATTTTAAGTAAAATAATAATAATAATAATAATAAATTGATGCTTTTATAACTTGAGCTTAGTTCTATTTACAAGTTACAGCAATTAAGTTATTATACGTATTAAGTGAGAAACGGTCACTGAAGCCTACATAAATTTAGATAGTCTCTTGTATACCATATTTAAAATGAGTCTTGCCTGCGACTTTGTTCATGTGGAGTCAGAATATAATTTGAATTGCATTTTTAAAACGAGTCTTGCCTGCGACTTTGTTCATGTGGATTCAAAATATAATTTGAATTGCATTTTTAAAACGAGTCTTGCCTGCGACTTTGTTCATGTGGATTCAAAATATAATTTGAATTATACAATGCCCTCTGTCAAGATCACGGAGTACGTTAGTAATTTGGAATTGTCCATTACCTGGTCATGTAATGTTTTTTAAAAAAAATGTATACTTTTGACATCGACTTCGTAGTTTTGGTTTTAATGCATTTTCAAATATACAAACCGACAGACAATTTTTCTTTTTCAAATATATTCGATGTAAACACGTGAAGATTTCATTCTTATTATATGTATATCATAGCCAAATGAATAATAATGTAATCAAATAAAAGCATAGGTACATTTCGATGGGATTTTCTTATACAATAATTTACTTTTCATATAAATTTCATACGGTTCACAATTGCGTCATGTCTAGGTTTTCTCTATAGAAACATCGAGCATCTCCTTGAGAGTGTTGGTTGTAAATGATACATATTATATTAATATAATCTATATAGATATTACGCACTAATATAATTTTTATTACAAACTATATAAAAGTCAGGTGAAGCCGAGGCGTTTGAAATATATATAATAAATATGAATTGTTCGGTAATAAGGTGTATCATAAGATAGTTTGACTAACTGTTTGTTTGGCTGGCTGGTATAAAATCATGATCAACTTTAATAGACCTTTTTCAGGTCATAGAAATTTTAGGTTGTGATTGATAAGGAGCCACATGTTATGTAAAACAGTTATAGTTTTAAATCTGACGATCGTGATGAGACAAAATTAGAATCGGACAAGATTATTAAAATCATGTCATGTCATAGGTATTTCAAAATTTTTAAATAAATCTGACCGTTCAAAGTAGGTAAAAATCGAATTCAAATATTCCGTTACATACATACAGGTCAAGTTAATAAAAGCGTGGCAAAAATAAAAGCGTGTTTAAAAAAAATCTTTTATCAGTTGTAGACACAAATAAGTATAGTTAAATAATGGCCGGTTTCTGAAGTCATTTTTCTTGGTAGGTAGTTTACGAGTGTGTATTCAATAACACTATCCGTTTGATAACTACCTACGGAAAAAAAAATCCGCTTCCGAGGAACTCAATGTAAGACAAGGTCTGTTTAAACTCCGTTTAGATTAACGGACCATTTTAATGTGTTTATTCTTTCCATAACATTATTTGATTTTTTTTTTAAAAACGACGTTTGCGTAAAGTCTAGCAAATCTTCCTTAGTATAATGCATAACTTTTACAGTAAAATAGCCCAAACTATAACTTCCTTATGGGAATCTTAATTTAAAACTTTTGGTGAAATAAAAAAAAAAAAAAGTTAAGTAGTTAAGCCATACACAATTGACAAGTATGTCGCTGACGTGAACGCATGGGTCCTTTGCTTTGTTAATTAAATTTTGAAATTCATGTAATAGTATGTATTATTATAACTGAATATAAATTCAATTTAATGTAATGAAATTTCTTTCTGACTTTCAAAAGTGGGTTATGTGGCCCTACTTTGAAAGAAATAATTTGAATTTGTGATAAATAACGTAAAAAAATTGGGTTCATACAACTTATACGTGTTATATTGTGTGAAATTCATGGTTAGTTTACCATTATTTAGTCTTTAACTTTGATATCATTCATTTCAAATATTCACGATATATTATTATTTTGATACTGCTTCATCAGTTGATAAAAGACGTACATTGGAAAGGCAACTATTTGTATAAAATAACATTGTAATAATTAAAAGAAGTACTAAGTAGTAATAAAATAATTTTATAATAGTATTTTGAGTCGCACAGATTCATTTAGTGGCCAACTATAGATCTATCTATCTATCAGTATAACAGTTATTGAACAGGTTGTTGAGCATTCCGAAATGGACTAATAAGATAAACGTCGTTATTCTGATGCGTAACTTTATCGAATCAATAGTTGTTGGAGATTTAACTATTGGACTTAGAATCCAGACATAAGTAAAGTGGGCAGCTAGATGTTGTCATTACTGTAGGTGTAGGAAACTTTTTTTAGTTTGATTTTTATTTATCTGTAGTTAAGATGGATTAGTGCAGATGCCTCGAGCAGTGTAATGTTCGCGGGTGTCTCTTGGTGATGCATATGGTTGGGTGTATGTATGTATGTATGTTGGGTGGATGTATTACATTGAGTGAATATTGCATTTTTAGAGTAAATTTGAGTTGAGCACTGGCCGAATGTTATCGTAAACAAGGTATAAAAACTGCGGTGATACATGACTAGAGTGATCCTATATGAACATCACCTAGTTTAAACCGTGTGTTTTATTATTTAACAATGGTCTAATGCATTCGCTTCAATACCTGTCGCGCATATGACATTTATGTAAAGAGTCCTTATGAACTATGCCTGCAACAGAAATCCGTGGTGAACACTGTTGGGGCAGATTTATAACCTAGGTAATACACAACTAGTGTGATTCTATATGAACATCACCTAGTTTAAGCCTTGGTTCGGATCAACAGTTCGGGCTTTTTACATGCGAGTCGGTATTGCAAGAAAATGCGTAGAGTTTAAGCCATGTTTTTGATAAACAGTTCGGGCCTCTTACGTGCGAGTCGGTATTACAAGAAAATGTGTAACTCTTCTGGACTTAGGCATTAAACAACTGGTTTTCTTTTGCAGCTCTTGCATCAGACCATACACGATCGAGGACGAACGTGTGAGCAGGACGGCCGAATGTTATCGTCGTTAATAAGAAGCTTGGATATTAACGATATCACATTTTTATAACGTTACATTAAAGTAATAAGTGACTCATTTGATACTACAGTTTAAAAACAGATGCGGGTAGGTGAAGTGGGGACGACACCTTGGCGGCGCTCGAATTAACAGAGAGCGACATTCTGGTCGGAGACTTCAGCAAGAGCAGTCGAATAACGGAGATACTTGTGTAGTTATAATACTTCTAATCACTAGTGTGAACTTACTTACGTATAATTGTTATATCGTTACTCTGTACCGTTTATGTGACTATATTATTACATGACTTCAAGACCTACAAGATGAGTTTGATTTCACGATGGTGTTTTATCTTAGTAACGTCATTTTGTATGTTCTATCGGGCTACCACCATACGTTTAAGATGAGTATTAATATGAGTTATGAAAAATATTGAAAATATCATTCTGATATAATCTTAAAAAATCGTGAAAAAATCTTGTATTGTCGTGAAAAACAACTTAAACTTTGTAGTTCGTTTTTTCTCCTTCGGTGGTGACACCGCCATATCTATTTCTGCCTAATATTAGCAGTGCTAAGCGCTGTTATGTTTCGCTTTGGAGGTTTTGTTAAGGGAGTTATACTTATCCAATGCATCCAGCTTTTTCATCAGGGATAGCAAAGTCAGGTAAGGATTATGATGTTATCCGGGTTTGATTAAAGATGTCGATGGGCTGCAGTAGGTACTTAATGTGGACTGTATCCTCGTATGCTACTTCTGTATTTAAAAAAAATATTTGAATATAGTAACTATGGCAGAGGAGGATATTAAAGTACAGTATTATCCTGTTACCACCCACTGCAGGAAACAGGCCCTTTAAAAATTATAACATTAACTTCGAACCTTTCAGAATATTATGAAATAATTTATTCAATTTTTTTATTCAAAATAGGTTCTTTACAGAGCACTTTTTGAATTTCAATATAATTAGACTTGTAATAGAAGTATTGTGGGTTATACGATATCAAATTTTCAGATTATATAGACTTCATCACATTTAAAATACCAACAGAATTGTGTATTTACAAAATATTCTTCATAATATTTATTTCACCATCACATTATGTCACAATTCATACGGGTTTGTGTATTTCCAGATTTCTTCATTATATTTTACTATCACATTATATCATCCTTTAAACCCCTACGGAATTCTGTTGACCAATACTTTTAGAACTTGACCGGAATTTATTAAAAAGTTTTTATGTAAAGAACCGAAGTCGATTTGTATCGACACCGAATTATATTTAGACGTATCCCCGTGATTTTGAAAGAAAATTTTCTTAAGACCCGTTCAAACGCAATGAGTAAAGTGGGGATTCCATTAGATCGGCTTTTAAAAGTTTTCTGTTTGTTATACATCGTTTAAAGCAAATATTGTTAAAATTAAGTGCACGATTATGTTCATGTTAACATAAATTTAATCTAGTAATGGTTCTGACTCAAGAATAATTTTATGATTTGTTGATGTAACATATTGTGGTACCCATTCATGATACGTTAATATTTGTCAGTTTTTCTGTTCAAGCTCAGTTCAAAATGAATGGTTGTACCTATATTAAGTATTCAAAAAGTGTGAAAAATTTCGTAAATGAAATTAGCAAAATGAGAAGTTTCTCTGACGAGAAGTGGTCACTAATGGTCCTCTATAATCAATCCCAAATAGGACTCTAGGAATATTTGAGGTGGGCTAAACTTGAATTGTGATTTTCAGAGTAAGACGAAGTTGAACGCGTATGAAGTGTCTAACTTACTTAGAAGTTAGCAGTAATTAACACTCTGTTAAGTAGAAATAGATGTGATGCCGCTTTAGTTGATTGATTGACACAAACTAAAATTGATAATCGATGAAGATTATAAAATGAATTCCATCACAATTCCATACATAGGTAGTATGTATGAAATTAAGTACGTAACCCATTTGCTCGCCACTCTCCGGGGCCGAGCCACCTCGAGCACTTTAATGTACAATCGCGCACTTAAATGGTACATTTTAAAGCTTTCAATTTTAAAAATAAAGAGAAACTAAAATATTTTTGAACCGTTCTTACTCCCTAGGATAACAGAGTCTCTCATGCTAAGGTGAAGACATGACGACGTTTTAACTTTATGACAAGTTGATTTGAAAGAAAATTGTGTTATAAATGTTATAATCATGAAATTGGTATATTTTATACAGCTTCAAGACACGCGTGGCGCTTTGTCAACTTGGCTAAAGGTCCCGAGTTTGTTCTCTGCCAAAAAGACATTCAAATCATGAATTTAGATATTTGTCGTAACTCTAGGCACTTGGATTTTGTGCGCTTTCATGTGACCCACAGTAAATATCTAGTCAGAAGACATATTTCAACATTCATATAATATTGTCGTATAATATTGTCAATTATATTGTCGTAACTAAAAAAATATTTGAAACTCGTAGCACAGCCACAGAATCGTTATAAGAAAATTAAAGTAAACAGCTTGTGTACACGATAGTATTGAATATGTACACAGCGTAACCTAAGTTGCTCGTCTACTTTTCTTTTCTTTCTGCAAAGTTCCTCAACTTCTTTGGACGAGTGCACGTGCTGTAGGTGTTTGTAAGTGCCTATTTATACAAGTAAATAAAAATTAAGTGTCTGTCATAGATTAGTAAACATTACTCACTCCTTACAAGAAAATGTAACTAGTTTTGACAATTGAAATTGTCACTGTCATCTATTTTCATGTTTGAAAAATATTAAAAAAATGTAGTTTTTAGATAATTTACAAATGAAACGATATTTCTCCGCACTTTCTCTTCGATTTCGTGTTTTTGCACCAGTTAACTGCACATGTCGGCATTGTTCCGCGTAAATTACACCATGACAGCCATTAAATGGCTGACAAATTGTCAGCCGTTTAAGCCATTTAATGGCTTCCTTCAATTACAACGCGGTGAGATATCTATACTTATCTATGGTGTATATATTTAATGTCAAAATAACAGATTTTTGCTAAATGCATATAAAAGTATGGTACTGAATTTTTTAAGGTGGGTGAAACCGCGGGACATATAAAGGGATACATATCAGTAACTCAATGTACGATTATTATTAGCGCTCGTTACTAATCATAATTAATCTATCTAATTGTTGCCAGCCAAAATTCAAAATTTAGGTCTTTGGTAGGCAACATTTGTATGCTTTGATTATTAATAACTAGCGTCGATAGAAGAACAATCTAATTCTAAACCTTAAAGATATTTTTCTCTAAACACATAAAAGATACAGATATGGGTATTGTGAAAAAACGTTAACAAACGCCACATTAAGTTAAACCGTAGCGTCTCTTGTTAGTGGTGAGCTACAGTTCTATGCATTAGTGAGGATAAATTGCCACGGATTAAAATTAACTTGGATGAGCTTACGTGTGGTCTTTCGAACGCTGTAACTTGGTATTATTTTGCTTTCTTGTATTTTTTGGGATTGAAGTAACAGAAAAGTTTGCAGTCTACTTGATGGTAAGGTCAATTAAAATCTGGTATCTGTACCGGGTCAAAATAGGGCTACGGTATTTTCTGTCTGTCATAAGAGGCAACTAAAAGGCGATTTTTGGGGGTTGCGGGCGACAAGAGTGAGAGTTCGAACCGCCCTCGAACTCCAAGGACGGCGGTATGTGTGGCCGCATACCGTCGTACATACAAGATGGAATGGGGAGCTTTCAAGCTTTATGCCTGAAGGATAACACGCTTAGATGACTCCGGTCGCGTTCCTCTGGATATATAAGTCCTCTTTGCAGCGCCAAAGACAGAGGAGGGGGGTATTTTGTGTAAGAATGTAACATAGTCCTGTGGCGCTCCCTCGTCACCGGTATCTTTTGAAGATTTCCCCCTATTATCAGATAAAGGCTATCGATGCTGCAACAGATAATAAATTATTACCTAATCAATTTGCAATCATTAAAAAAATGGCGGGAATTTAGTTGCCAACCTATTAGATGTCTATGGGAGCAATGACTTACCATCAAATAGTCATGCTAGTAGACTACTCGAATTTCATCCAAAAATGTATCAACCTATCATAAAACAACAACGTGACAAAAAAAAATTTCTTTTGTTAAAATTGTACGGCCCTCACCAAAAACATAAGCGTAGGGGACTGAATGAAACGGAGTCAATTCAGTAACTTCATTAGGAGGTTGAAGTGGGTTTGCGGAAATGCCAGCGGACTCTTGACCTTTGGCGGTCAATAGACGACTCTATGGTAGAGCCAGTTGTGTAGAGAAAAAACTGTATAAACAACCACAGTGGTATAGTCCGTGTAAAACTGCTAGTCCGCTCTGACTGACTCTGACTCTGACTACACCTGCTCGCAACAACTTCAGAGTGGACTGGCAGTTTGGCGCGGTTATGTATATAAACTTTGGGCTCTTAGAGTTCAATGTAGAAGTACTTAAATAATTATAGATTGTTTTTTATAAAATGTAAGAGAAACATACAAGCAAGCAGTCTGCACGATGGTAAGTGGCTACTACCGCCCGTGGACATCTGTAATCAACCTCAGATAAGATTAAATTCCTATTTGACTAAGCTGGGATGCCTTAGAAAAGTATGTCTCCTATATCGAAGGTTGGTTACGTTTTACATAATTCAAGATTTATTTTAATTTTTTGTAATTTAGAAATAGGTATATTAAGGACAAACATATAGTGCTTACTTTATGAAATCGGCTAAAGAGGGTGTGAATACCCTTAATGAGTTTTAAGTTTCATTACAGTCCACTAATTAGAATTTTAGTGTATGTTTCTGAAGAAAGATTAACCAATTTAGGTAAACAGCGACAAAAAAATGTAAAATAAAAACTTTTATTAATTGTTAAATATTCAAATTTACAATTACAGTTTGTATATCATATTTTATTTTATTAATAGCGGGCGAAGCCGCGGGTTCTACTAGTTAATTATAAAATTAAGAATAATTAAATTAATACAAAGGTACTCGATACCTATACTCGATAAATACAAATTCATTCAAATAATTATAATAAAATTACAGTTTACAAATGAATAAACGTTTGCGGATATCCAAAAGTTCAATAAATGTCAATTTTAATGTAAATAACAACAATTATATTCAGATAATAAAATTACAATTAACAAATGAATAAACATTTACAGACATTTAATAAATTCCATAAATCTGCTATTATTTTTTATCTGATATTTAAATTATGGAAATGTTTGACATTCTTTTAAACTTTTTATTACTTACTTTAAAAAATAAGTCAACAATATATAAGTCAACAAGTTATAAAGTAAGTATTGCTGACATAAATTAAATAAAACACGGTGTAGAAGCCTCTTAAATTGTAAGTGATTCCATTCGGAATTGAGTCGAGAGGCAATTAAGATTTCGAGTAATGTTACGTGCTTGTATGTAAGAAATGGGTATCTCGAGACTCAAGTACAGATACGTACCTATAATTGTATGTTGGTTTGTTCATGTTAATTTATTTTAAGTTAGTTGTTACGTGTATTACTGTGATAGTACTTATGGCGTAGTGATCTCTGACGATCTGGAGTTTAATCTAAGGCCACTGTTATTTTTTGAAGTTAGAGAATAATTATCAAATGCGTAAAGTAAAGGTACGGAGAAGAAAACATCGCGAAAAAACCTACAAGTATTATAAGTAGTTATCTAAATAAGTTTTCAAAAATATGTTTTTTTTTTATAATATATGAATAGCGGACGAGCATGCAGTTCACCTAATGGTTAATGGCTACTGCTGCGCATGGACATCCGTTATCAACCCCAGATAGGATTAGATATTCCTACCTGAGGTCGGCCACAGATGCGCCGCTACCCCTGAGGACTAAGCTGGAACACCTTGAAAAAGTATGTCTCTCTTACCAGAACCCTTCAAAGCGGAACACAGCAGCGCCTAACACTGCTGTTATTAGGAAGAAATAGGTGTGGCGGTGGCGCCACCGGAGTCGATCCACAAAGGGTTCTACCACCTTCAAGATTTGTACGAGTATGTCCATCGCCTACATTAGAAACATACATAAGATAAGAAGATTAGTGCAGGGCAATGAGCATAATAACCGTATTTTCCACCTCCATCTCATCCATCCCACAAACTACCCGCGGCAAGCTTAACGACACTCTGTCATAATATTTTAACATTGAACGTATAATTAAGTGCGGCTTCATGGACGTGTAATTAACCGTATTCCAAAAAGGTTATTAAAAATTTACGGTCGCTGTTTTACGCTTCCCCTTTTATTGCAGCCCCGGTTATTGTTACTGAAAATATTATACGTACCTTAATGTGGGTATTAAAAAGTCATAGGTGCTAGCTAGTAAAATTTCAGGCGCACCGCGAAATGTTTTTTGCGATAATATTATTCGTATTAACTTTGTGTACAGTATTATTTTTTGCTGTTTTATGAAAGAGTAGATTATCTCTAAATAGCTTACATCTCATCTCTAAATCTTAACATGTTTTTCAAGTTGACTGACGTTTATTAAAACGATGGAGTCTCCTCGATAGGGGTGGCTACTGCTATATATTAAGACGCCAGTAAGTAGAACCAGATAAGAGTCCTATCCGAGGTCAATTACAGTCTCAATGCTGCCTAAGAAAACTAACTTCTACTTAACTACCTTCAAACTACAATACAGCAACGCGTAACACTACTATGACTGTGAAGGAATGGGTGTGGCATGGTGCTACCGAGTCGAACCACATTCGCTTCCAACCTCTAGCGGACTAAGGAGGGGCGGAAGGGGCAGTCCGCCCTGGGCCCTCGGTTCTGTGGGGCCCCCAAAACACAGTAGCTAAATAAAGGTCGTCATAACCAAACAATCTGTGAAATGTGTATAAATCAGCGAAAAAAAAAATAATATTGTAAAATCAAAGTCAAACAACATTCTCATCTGGGGTCCTCACTTAACATTTCCGCCCCGGGCCCCCGACGGCCTCATGCCGACACTGGTTCCAACCTAGGATCCCCAGGGTAAGACGCCGAATTTCAAACCGCTAAGCTCATGCTATAAACCCAGCAAGCAGTGTAAATCTTTGGTCATAGAATGGCATTACAGTTCGGCCCGCCCATGAATAAAAGATTACGGATGCTCCTTAAACTGCCAACTTATTCGCGCTGGCTTAACGTGCTTTGTCATAATGGCGTGTTTATGGCTCGTTTTTATGTCCCACTGCTGGGCACGAATCCCAATGATAGTACGTTGTAATCGTTCTCTGCAGCAAAGTGGTTGGAAGTTGGATTAGTGACCACTACTGACGACGACGACGAAGTCTTTTTTGCAATATAAGAGTAGCAGACGAGCATGCAGTCCACTTGATGGTAAATGGCTACTGCCGTCCGTGGATATCAGTAATTAATCCCAGATAGGATTAGATATTTCTACCTGAGGTCGGCCACAGATGTGCCGCTACCCCTGAGGACTAAGCTGGAACGCCTCGGAAAAGTATGTCTCTCTTACTATAGCCTTCAAACCAGAACTCAGCAACGCTTAACGCTGCTGTTATGAGGCAGAAAGAAAGTGTGGCGGTGATGCGGCCAGAATCGAACTACAAAGGGTTCTACCACCTTTTATATTCCACTGCTGGGCACTGCATGAGCCTGATACGTCTGTGTGGTGTAAATGAATCCTAATTCGTAACTCCTTCTACCAAACTTCACTGGAGCAAAACCGTGGAGTACACTCCAGGTCTCCACTGATCCGTGCCAATACTTATAAAAAGTTGCAAACAATACATAGAAGGCAGAAATTATTTACATAGATAATTTGCCGACATCCTCAGTACAGGTGACTGCCAAGCCGTGGAGTAGCCAAAGAAGTTGGATCGCAAACAGCGATGAGCAAGGCAATAATGTCAAGTGCCTGTATTTCAAGCAGCGACTTGGCAGCGCCTTCAGCAAACTTTACCAACTCCATTACGATCACGATCAATCGCTCATTCGTTTCGACCCTTATATCTGGTGGCAGTTAGGTGACAGTTTTTTGTATAAAGGTAAGGTTCTGCCTACTTTATTGTCAACCGTTTGATTATTGAGTGTCAGTAAAAAGTACAAAAAGTTTTTACTTTATATGACCGGGTTTTTTTTCACCTTCATGAGATGTTTGTTTAAGTTTTTTCAATTGTGATTAAAAAAAATGAAATGAAATGACATCTTTTTATTATTTTATTGGGTTAATGTCGCCTGTGCATATGTAAAAATGACACAACTAGACAGTTCATCAGGGATGCAATTCTGCTCCTTTCTAATATAAGAAACAGTGGATCCTGCCACTGATGGACTTCTATAAACAACCTCACATAGAATTATAATCTTCTGAGGTCACTAACAGATGCCTTGCTACCGAAAATCATAACGTATATTTTTGACGACCTAAACTTCGTACTAAGTGACTTAACAGCTGAGCGCTTTTACTCGTTTTTACAAAAACCTAAACCTCAATAAGCACTTAACCTACATTTTCGGGTAATACCAACCGTGTCGCTGTCTCCCGGGCATCGGCGCGAATAATTATTCACATCAAAATAATATATTACGGCTACAACATGTTTCAAATAACGCCACAATGTTTACAGATGGCTCGTTTGTTCGGGCGCAGAAATATCCTCAGCCCGAATTAGGGTGTCAGCTCATTTATTGGTGTACCATCGGCGGAAAACGTGTGTCGTTTCGGACGAGAGAAGCTTTTTCAGAAGTAGGAATTTAGTTGGATACTGGTTCGAATTTAAGACATTTCTGTTATTTCTTCGTCTTCGCCCTTGTCGTGGCCAACCAGTTATTGTCCCTCTGTTGGGTTCCTCATCTACAATTCACCGAAACATTAATTAATATGTCTTGTAGAACGTGTAGTATTATGGTAATTAAACACACAACATAAAATGGAATGATAGCTTCGTGATTGAAACTCGATCTCTCGATTGAGGGGTCCGAGGTTCGAATCCCAGGCACGCGATTCCGATTTTTCAAAGGTATGTATGTGCGTATAATAAATTAATGATCACTTGTTTTAACGGCGAAGGAAAACATCGTGAGGAAACCTGCACACCTGAGATATTTTACAAAAAGTTCTCAAAATGTATATGAAGTTTAATACACACTTGCCAGCGCGGTGGACTATGGCCTTTTTATATTTACGAGGGGGAAACCTTCAAAAGGCATGTGGGATTTTTAACGCACTAAAACCCCCCCATTGGCCGTCATCCATCACCATCTGGTGTTTACGACGGTATGCGACCACACATACCGCCGTCCTTCGCGGAGTCGCTTACTAGACAGTTTGAGCTCCCACTCTTGCCGCCTGCAACCCTGGAAGCTCCCTTTTAGTCGCCTCTTACGCCAGGCAGCGGATATTCTGAGAGGGGACGCGTATCCAGCAGTGGGACAGTAATGGCTTGGTGAAAACGGAAAATTATTCATGTAAAAGATAGTCAGCACCGTTATTAATAAAATACATAGTGAGAGACCCCGAACTAGGTTAGATTTCGGGTTCCAACTTTATTAGGTTTTTGTTAGCAGAATAAATTATGTAGATAACTCTCGTAGATATGAAAATAGTCTTGTTAATGATATACCGTTATAATTATATTTAACGAAATGTTTTTGTAAGGAATTACTTTCCACCTCGTGTTGTTTTACGATGGATTCCAGCTGAATTCGAGATTCAATAGTTTAATTAATTACTTTCTAGTTTTGAAACGAAAGTGATAGACATTTGTGTTTGGGCTGCTGCGGCACAACCGACTTACCTGTTTTTGCCTTACAGCAGTTAAGTATTAGTGTTTAATTTAGTTAAGGTAGTTTGTTGTTATGGGTATGATCTTCTACTATGGAAAATACGAATGAATATATCTCAGAAGTTACAGTTCTTTTGGGACGTTGTTGTTGAAAAATGATAAAAGTGATATTTTACTAAATTGACGGATAAAAATCGACACCATGAAGTTGGCTAGTTAATATTATAAGTTTTGCAGACTTTTATAAAAAGGTATAAAAGGTGTATTAAACGTTACAATGCATTATGGTAAGTAACATTACGTGACGTTATGTTACGTTTCGTTACAAAATGTACAAAAACGGCACTAGCAATTTAATACAAAGTGAACTGTGCGTCTATTTATTTTTTGTAGTAGGTATCTATATAGAAATATTTAACGTATAAAAAGGTATCATTACTTCAAACCTTCGTCTAACGTCTAAGATTAGTCTAGTCGTGCTAAACCTAAATCTATTTAATGGGCCATTTGATCTATGACTAATTAGGCTTACGGAACAGATAGGCACTGTATAGGCAATAGATCTGGGTACGTAGCTCCATAAATTATACACGAGATCCTGAATAACGGAGATTAGATCGTCCCAGTTGAGAAATGTGTGTATGATCTGTACGTACGGCACTGAACATGTAAATTGCTTAGTTTACTTGAGGTACAAGTGTCACACGTTCTACTGATGTTTTATGATATAGGAATAGCAAACGATTATGCTATTCAATTGACGGTAAGTAGCTATTGTCGCCCATGGACTTTAGCCAGCCCCTGATAAGATTAGAGTCCAGTCTGAGGTCGGCTATAGCTGCGTTGCTACTTCAAAGGACCAAGTTGGAACGTCTGTCCCAATTTACCATTTCATTGTGTCCTTGCGTAGTTTCCCTTGTAATCAAGTCGCATTTTTTATGAAGCACGAGCGTCAATATTCGCATGACGCAAATCGCATGCTGTTTGGCGCATGACGCGATCACATGCCGCATGACACGAGCACATGCCGCATGACGCATGACGCAATCGCATGCCGCTGCTCCTTATCGTATTGCAACTGTATAATTGCGATATCTAGATAGACGTAAGGATTTGATGGCAGATTAATCAATCGAGTATCAAATGGTTTTGCTTGGATATAATTATGATCTACTAAGGGTGCTAGCACGTGTTTAGTTTGTTTACCGATTATACGATTATGCGACAATAAGTTTAGGTATTTGTAATAAGAGCATACTTAAGGTAAAATAGTAAAGTTCAAAAGATAAGGAGTTAATTATCTTTTGAACTTTTAAGGTTGTAATTTTAATCTTGTTCTGGGGTAGTGCTTCTAAGGTTTTATCTAATCTACTTTAATTTCATAAAATATATGTAAACGTCGTTTATGCACTTGCTGGAGTTATTCAATGTTTTAAGTATTATTTACCTGCACAACTTTACAATTAAAACGGGTATACCGTTTTAATTGTAAAGTTAAAACGGGTATACCGTTTTAATTGTAAAGTTAAAACGGGTATACCGTTTTAATTGTAAAGTTGTGCAGGGATCCTTAGGTCTGTAGTACCCTCAATCCCACTAACTAGACAGTGTATAATCCGATAACTCAGTCCAGAGTTCCAGGTAGCTAGAGCCGTATCTAATGAACTTAGTCACGGCTTCCGATTATTGAGTTGATATTATAATCTTGTTAAAGAAGGCGAGTGAGTTGAAAGTCTTATTATATCGAATGATATGAAGATTCGATAAGACTAAGATGAAATGTAATTCATTGTTTATCACAGTTTGAAGTTCATCTATGAAGGTTTTAGAAGTCTTCATGGTTGGTCAGCAAGAGCATCTTCACCCTACTACTCTGGTTTGAACGGCATGTTAACGGTGATTCTATTTTCCGAAGCATTTTGTTTTACCGAAGATGTTCGTTCTCTGAAATATCATCTTCGGTGCGTTTCAGGTTGGTTTCCAAAATTTTAATTGAGATCGAGATAAGTAACACTGACCATCTACTACAAAATTTATGCTTGATACTATCATGCCATAAAACCATAAACTAACTTTTGTAGCATAAATTGAATTGCCGTTACTTGTTAACAGAACTTGATTGTTTGATTGGAAAACAATTGACATTCTGCAATAGGAACAGACGCAATTGCATAATGGTTTATTTCCGTAATAAGTGTAGCATGTGGGAAGGGAAGCTGGCACGACGGCGGGAATTTCATATCGTCCCGGGAATTAATTTATGAGACTATAAGCAATAGTGTCGATTTGATGAATGTAATAAAACTTTGTCGTAAATGAAATATGTTTGAAATTGATGAGGTGTGGTACAATTTTGGTGCCCAGAACCGGAACTGTCTCATGGAATGTTAATTATTATCAATAATTATTATTCGAGATTTTTTTAATTTATTAGTTATAAGTTATTAGTTAAGCATTATAAAAATAAAAAAAAACCTAACTGCCTAAAAATATACCCTATGTCACTCCCACAGTTTAGGCGAATTCAGTGATACCTCATTTGTCAAAAACTGTCGAACCAAATAATAAGTCATATTATAATTACGCTAGAAAAGCATTACCTTTCACAATCGGGTAAAAATATAAATACGTAATCAGCAGGTATATAAATAGACAAAGTATTGAAAGTATAAAAGAAAGCAAGTATTTAAGTAGATAATTTCAACAAAGTTTTGTTGAGCTTAGTAAATGTATGTGTGTGAAGCGTTTATTTTTTTCTAACCCTTGAGGTTGTCGGAGTCGTCAAAGAGATGCGCTGCACCATGCATGCGTCCATGCGTCTTCTTGTGAAGTTACTATCAAATGCGGTCATCACGCACCACAAACGCACGCAAAAATGCGGTCGTATGACACTATATTCTTTCTAGGAAAAGCTTTTATCCAGCAGTAAATTTTTAAAGGCGACAGACGAAATAGAATTGTAAGAATAATAACAAAATACTTGCATTATAAGTATAAAAAGGGTTTTTTTTGGCAAATATGAACATTTTAGTCCGTTTAATCAGATTAATGGAGCATGACCCTTCACCACAAAGGCCTTTAGAGTTTACGGTTTCTGTTTGAAGTGTTCTTAAAAATAATGGTACGTGTAACGTTTTAAGTTAATCGTTAGATGTACATCCGTACATAACATAAAAAAAACCATGTTATTTCTTGAGATAAAAGATCACAGTCGAACTATGATTCACGATATAACACTCCAAAGACACGGGATATTCAAAAGAAGTTTAATTTTCCTCCATTCCATTCTCCTTCAGCACTAGAGCCAAACATACCGCCACGAACGTCGCATGCCATCATCTGAATTAGTTGTGTATGACAACAAAGCGTAAATTAACATCTGCCTGTCGCAAAGCAACTTTCTTCATTTCGAGTCGAGACTGTGACACGTAACGAGGTAGGAATTTCATATCGTCGAAATTAATATACGACGTAATAAGCCGACTGCAGTACAGGATCTGAATAATTGTTCACCCCAAGCAGTTTGTTGGTGCGGGGCATTCGTTGGAATTAAATCAAGTGAATATTGTGAAGATGCCGTGCAGATGGCGCTCGAGGCGAGATACCCAGTGATGAATGGACCCGAGTGGACGGATAGTTTTAGAATACGATATAGGAAGATAGATGAAGTTTACAATGTGATTTCAGAAACAGAAGTATAAGAAGATGAGTTTGGAGAGTAATAGGATAACATTGTAAGAGATTCCGCGTTAAAATGTCATTGATACGTCTTTTTTTTTTCGCCTAGATGCAAGATTTTCTTTTTTTCCTTTATGGCTGTCCCGGAATACTATGGTTAACAGACCCATACTCTTGAAAATGTGGTAAATAATCCTTATAGCTATATTTACTTTCAAATAACGTTTTAGGTATTGAAACATATTTAAGTTATTGAAACATTAAGTTAACATTAAGACTCAGATAAATATACACTATATAGCTGACCCGGCTAACGTTGTGTTGCCATATAAATAAAAAAATGTGAATGTGAAGGGTGAACAACCCTTATCACTTACGGGTTTGAAAAATAGATAGAATATTTGAAACTGCGATGGTAGCGAAGTCTGTCGAATCCAATGTGAAACATTCCAAAATCAACTACTACTTACGAATTAAAAATTAATTAAAAAAACCTTTTCCCACGGACTAAATTGTGAATCTAAACCATTCTCAAGTCCCCTTTAACACACACAACAAATTTCATCAAAATCAGTCCAGTCGTTAAGGAGGAGTTCAGTGACATACACACGCACATAAGTAATACTTTTTTACTTTTTTAGAAACAAAAGTATGATTTTACGAAATAGGACTAAATGAGAAGATAAAGCAATGATTATGTCTGCTCTCAACATCAACATAAAGGGCGTAAGAATATTTTTTATTTAGATAACACGAGAAATTGCCGTTGAAGAGGGAATAGCTTGGCACGTTCTAAATTGGGTCAAACACAAATCAGACGCCAGTGCTCCCAACTGCAGCGACATTCCAGTAACAACTCGGAGACACTCGCAAATGAGAAATCTCAACATTTACCTTCCCCGCCCTAAAGCAAAATTTGGGAAAAAATCTAAAACGTTTCACTAAATTGCGAAACGCCTTTGAAACATCAGGGCTTAGGGATGTTCGTTTTATTCACCTCGTTTTAGTGAAAGGCGGCATTCCTCGAATTTTGCGACCCTATCAACTTGTTCTACTATCAGATTTTCAGCGAGATTATCCTAAAACAAAGATCCAGTATTTTTATCAATAATACTGAATAGTCCGTACTTCATATACATGACTACTTTATCTTCATCAATTAGTTATGTTATCTTAATGTATGTGTTGAAGTTATTTTAACGTTGTGTTTACTATCTCTGATGATGCTACGTTTAGTTCACGTTAATTCTTCTTGATTAATATTTGACTTTACTTTGACAAAATAGATGTATTATTGAAACATTGATAGATTTGGTTTCTTGAAGTGTTCTGAGATTTAAATTATTTTTCTTTTGCGGCGATCTTTCGATCTTACTTATTACGTAGCTGTGATGTAACAAGAGCCTTAGCAGCCGGCATTGTCATTTAAATTTGTACGTCGTTCCTATCGCCGCCTGGTAACGGAAACTCGTTAAACTGAAAATTATTACAGTTTGGATCGATGTCCGTCACTCTCTAACTAGACAAACCTATTCGTCTTCTTATTAACTTCGTTACTCTCTTTTATTCTGGTGATTATATTCTGTGGTACCATTTTATTTTTTCCTTACGCCATTTAATGTTTAGAATTGCTGTTATTTATTTATTAAAATATCTTAGCAAGTTTCATTATCATCAAGTTTTTCGTATGCTGGTATACCGATGTATCTGATTATTCCTGGGAAGTTTATTACGTAAACGTACGTAACGTATTTATTACGTAAATTACGCAGTATTAGTTATTTATTCGTAAATTTTCTCTAAAAATGTTTTTATTTGTCAAGAATTAAAAAAAAGAACTTACTAAAATAAGCTGTTTGTGGCTTCATTCAATCTCAAGGCGGCGAAGTATCTTTACTAATCTATGCCCTTCAACCAGGAAAATAAACTTTACGCCGCTGTAATATAGATGAAATTCTGAAATTCTTGTTAAATTAAAATAAATTCAATAAAGTTTAAATTTTGAAGAAAAATTGAATTATCATTAAAATATTTAAAATTAAAAGTTTAAAAATGTTATAACGATAGAAAAATGTTTTTTTATGCCGATAATAATTACGACATATTTCGGAATTAATTCGTTGCATGCATGTTGTACGGAAATAAATACGAAAGCGCGGGAACGGGCGCTATAATGGCAGCTAGAAAAAATCAGTCCGCCTTAGATGCACCGCTACCCCTGAGGACTAAGGTGGAATGCCTCAGAAAAGTGTGTCTACCTTACCCTTCAAACCAGAACACACGCACGAACTTATTTTTAAAGTGAAAACTTCTATACTTAAGACGTTTTTATGATGTATTTTTATAGGCGCCGCCAGGATTATCTTATATATAAAATTCTCCTGTCACAATGTTAGTTACCGTACTCCTGCGAAACGGCTTTACCGAATTTCACCAAAGGAGATGTTTCAAAATGTATGGGCTCCCGGCCACCTTTTGTACACTATACTAAAAACTAAGAAAACTTGCAAAGAACAATTCGTAGGGGTTCATTTTCTTCAAATCATGTTCGTTTAATTGTTAAAAAACAATAATTTACACTTAAACTTGCAACACAACAGTGGAAAAACATCATGGCGGTAGTGATTACCGTAATAATGTCATCTGTCATTCTATTTTAACTTATTATATACATTATATACTTTTTAATATATTTTTTACGCGAATGGGCGTAGATATATAAATATTGTATTGTATTTATTGAGAAACAATGCCTATATTTGATAAACATTAGTTATATTTACATTCATCTTATCATATCTTGACTTAAAACAAACATACCAAAATATGTACTTCTTCTATACCAATTTATTTTAGTTAAAACATTTAAGTGTGTAAATAAAACAACTTTAAATACACATTTGATAATATTTTACTTATTCTTCACTTAGATACATTATTTATTAATTTTCAATATCTTCCCTTATCAATATTTTCATCCAATCAGTAGCAGGTTCTGTAATATCCTGTGACGAGCTCAGCCCAAACATCAAACAATGGTCATAATGTGAGCGCAACTACCTACGAGTACGGTTCGTTGCCCAGCGATGCAGTTGCAATAATAACTGATTATTTTGTCATCCCAAGAATGTCCTTGTCTTGCTAATGTAATTATCTAAAAAAAGAGAAATGTAAAAAGATTAGCTTCACTAGTTTAAAATTATTAACGATTATTTCACGATTAATACAACTAACTGATGTATATTTTACCTGATGATATTGAATCCTTGTCAACACAATCCACAGCGATCGCACGAAAATCTCAAGAGTCCATAAAACATAAGCTGGGTAAACAAGTAAGGTAGAATCAGTCCAAATTCGTAAGCAGCACAGAGAAAACGTATTCAGGATTAAAATGGAATCTTCTCATCAGTACATATTTATTCAACGTTTACATTGGAGTCCACTATCAAATTGACAACTTCTTCTTTTTTAATTTAACATGTCACTTATATCTATAAAACCAGATACTATTTAAAAGGTGGTATTGTTATAATTATTATAAATAATTAATTAAATTCAGAAATAATGACGGGATACCCAAAACAAAAGCCAGGTTGTAAAGTACTAAGGTAACAATAACTTTACGACAGTAAGCGAAATACAGAATTACCGACATCCAATATGTGTGGGGTACACATAGGTTCCCTGACCGACATCGACAGTTTTGAAAACTTGACATTGACAGTATTCCGCCATATTTAATAGTTCAATGAGGAATGCTTAGTTTAAATATTTTTAAACAGGAATACTTTAGGTTATCAAAATATATGTGTA
Organism: Epargyreus clarus; assembly: GCF_041222505.1. Taxonomy (NCBI): domain Eukaryota; kingdom Metazoa; phylum Arthropoda; class Insecta; order Lepidoptera; family Hesperiidae; genus Epargyreus; species Epargyreus clarus. The sequence goes on from NW_027332230.1 coordinate 16,405,058, forward strand.
TTTTTCTTCAATTATACAAATTATTCGTGTTTTTTAGTTATAGTGTACATGAGATGGCCGAAAATGAAACATCTCCTTTTATATGCATATTCAGTAGGTCTGAGAATCGAATTTATTTATATGGCAACACAACATGTGCCGAGTCAGCTAGTTTTTTCTAAAACCTCTAAAAGTTGATTGAATTTTACAAAGTTTTATAAATGTGTTAAGTATAGACATTTTTCGCTGACGGATATATTATTATGTGTACTTCAGGAATTGTTTGCTTCTGGAGACCTTTTTTCGCTGATACAAGGACACTCCAACTTTTGACCCTTACCAAAGTGAAATCTTTCAAAGATTTTTGATGTCTTTATTAATATTTGTTTCTTACTGAACAAACATTTAACTATCTATCGCATACGAGTAATTAGCCCCTTAATGAAATACAAACAAAAATCTTAATTAGAAAACCTTTTTCTTTTGTAAAGCTGAAATTCGTTTAAGCGATGTATTATGTAAATCAATTAGTATTTTTTGTTCATTGTTCTTTAATTTCTAAGGCGCGTTATTGGGACGACCTTTTTATAATAGAATTTTCTTGGATAATGGTAGTAAAAAGGGTGGTTTTCGTGGGCTCAGCGTTCCTATTTCTATACGCTTTTACCCACATTTTTCTAAACTTCTCAAACCGAAAAGTCTTCATTTAAATGTTTATCTGACTGAAAAACAAACCTAAAGCACATTGCGCATATGATCAGTATACATGCTGTCTATAACGAAAACCAAATAAGATACAATACATTCAAAATCAGTAGTTCTGCGTTGAAGGGCCAAAATTTAGACAGCTGGTTTACTGTTCAACGCTTTTACGTCATTTGTTAATGACGTCAGTTATTGATATTTTAAATAATATTTTTTAAGAAAATTAGTATTCCGTAATTAATATATCAATAATAGTAAAATCTACAGGTGGCCTCAATAGTTTGAATATAATTGAGAATGTAGTAGCATAAATATATTTTCAGATTCAAATACCAATATTATGTTAATCCATTGAATATTTCATGGTAAACGGTCAAAGTATGTAGGTGTCTTTAAATTTGAAACATAATACGTACTTTCATTGATTATCCACAAGCTTCATGAAATACGGAACATGTTAGTACTAACCATGTTTCATACGGATTCTTCATTGTCATCTTCATCTTCTCTATTTTCCTCCCTACATTTTATATTCAAGACACGTAACTAAACCAATATAAATACCACTGTACATATCAATGAGGCGATCTTGGCAAGTCACTTTGGGTTTAAGAAAATCCAAATGGAATACATTTAAAACCGAAAAACCGGTGAGTCCCCAAAAATTTACACCTCAGTCACGTGCTGACTTCCGCTAATCAATGATCCTGACTCAGCATCAAAAATCAGGAGTGTTTGGCTTGAGGGTGCTTTGCGGCTAAATTGAAATTCCCCACGCAAACTTCGCAAGTGCGGCATGCGGGCAGGCAAATAAAGTGCGGAGTTTACAGTAAGTGCTACTGGTCTGCATTGCCATATTATTTGGCCTTCGTTCTTGAAACGTATTTTGTCCTAAACGGATTTATTTGAGATTCTATGAGAATAATGTTCTGTTTTCACAAAAGTTCTGGATAGAATTAGTGCCACCACTATAGCTGGCATTTTTATACTAAAAGATATAGTACTCCAGTAGGAGGATTGGCATAAATTAATATTGGTTATTAAACTATGGTTATTAAACTCAATTTAAGATGCTACTGGTGTGAATAATGCTTCTAATGGGCACTTGTGACCTTATCAGAGAAGTTCACTAAAATTATTAACATTAGTCCGAAACATCATGCAAATGCCCCATGTCATACCCGAATAAGTATTGATTTTTATAACAGAAACTCAGTACATATTTGTTTGTTCTGATTTGAATTTATCGTAATTCCTTTTTCTAGAACGTTCAACTTTCCACTTCGAAAGGTGCTTTGTGGTCTAAATTGAAATTCTCCATGCAAACTTCGCAGTCTACGATGGCGTTCCCAAGTATGTGGGGCAAGGTAAATAAAACCCGAAGTTTATAACTGCAAGTGCTCCGCTTGCACGAGTTTCTGGAGATTAAGACACTCTGGAGCGGTTGGATGAGTTTTATCTCTGATGGTACCGTAAATGTGAAATCAGTAGTAAGTTTTTATACTTCAAAAGTAGCAAACGAGCAAGCAATCCACTTGGTAGGAAATGTTCGCAGTTTGTAAGGAACTCCAAATGAATTGAAGTTCTATCTGAAGTCAATAACAGATGCGTTGCTATCCCTAAGAACTAAGTTGGAGGCATCGTATCAATATCTTCGCCTTACTAAAGCCTTCAAACTACAGCTGTGTAATTATTACGCAGTAATAAATAGAAAAACACAATAATTTAAAAATCAAATACAGGAATTAATTAGAAAGTCTATTAGAAGGCCTACAAGCAATTTCTGTTTACGTCATTAGGAAAATATTAATGAAATTATGTAAATGGTAACAACAACAATGACAAAGCGTTGGTAAGTTAACAAACTTTACAGACGGGCCCGTTTTAATAAACAACTCAATGTAGAGTACAAGATCTATTTATCCTACTTCAGTAGACGGAGCGTCTTTTAGAGCGTCCCAAAAATATACATGTCGTAACCTTACAATTTTATTATCTCCAATTCGCCTTTACCACCACTTTGCGAAATATGTCGACCATTCGGAGGGAATCTCCTAATATCACTGCTCCAGCGTCGTTGAGGCGTCATAAGAAATGTCAAATCGCTATAAACCGACAACTTTGTTCCAGTTGTGGTGCTATAAAATCCGACAGCTTCCACATGAGTTTATATCGAGAACATGTGTCGCTACATCTACACGTCACTTAGAATCACGTACTTGGCCTATAGGTACGTGGGAATACCGAATTTGGGCCAGACGTTAGCTAGAAAATCCTTTGAATGAGTAAGGGTGACTGGGCAGGAATATTCGTCTTGAAATTCGCATAAGGGTTAAGGGATCTATCTGTTCGTTTCCAGACGCTATTGATATCCTAACTAAATTTGTACATCAGTAAGGAATAGTTTGGAAAAAAATCTAAATCGTTTAAGTGCCATATTACGTTTTAATATGAATCCATATGAGCATACTCCACCATATTGCTCCAATGAGGTTTGATGGAGGGATAAAAATATGCATCATCAACCTATTACTGTATAACTTCTGTCTCAAAAAGCATCGAATACGGCAAATGATGAAGTATGAAGTACGCTAAAATTTAGAGCAAGGAATCTCACCAGCCAGATAATGAAAATTCCTTTCATAAATCAATGTTATAGTGAGATACTGTTTCAGTTAGCCTAGTTTGTTCCGAGCTTTGTTGCCGCATCGGAGAATCACATTATGCAGTCACAACACGAATAGCAGGTGTCGAGGGGCGTCTGCATAACAGGACTGGGATGGCTTTAGTATGTAAAGGAAAGGTACATTACGTAGCCTATGTTAGGAGTATACTGCATAATTTTATTCGCTGAACTGTTAACGAAGAATAGTTTCAGGCAGATTCGTTTGCGTTTATTGATTTTGGATTTGGTTGAAAGAAGGAAAGTATTCTGTAATTATGGGATATCTAAGCCTAAAATCATTTTACGTATTTTTAATTCATAACAAAACATAAGACTGCAGTATTCAAGTGTGGTCAGGCAGAGACGGTAACACGATGAGTTCCATGGTTCCTACTTAGTGGATCTCGCAACGCATCTGTGACCGACTTTGAGTAAAACTAATCAGTTTGTACTTTAATACAGATTTGTGTTGGTTTCCGTGACTATTTACTATGTAGATGCAGTTCACTTGCTTATTTCACAAAAAAACAAGTTGACGCGAAGAGACCAAAATATCAGCTAGAAACAGTTATCAAATACAAATTGACTTTTAATATAAGGGAAAATGTTCGAGATTACTATTCAGGTCGAGGATAGAACGATTTCCTTTCCTAGTGAAGATACCGTCGATTTAACGGAATTAACCCTATTGATAGCGACTCCGTCAACAGATGCTATTGATCGCCAATGAAAGCCACGTTACAGGCGAAGGGATACACGCGTTTTATCAATAGAAAGTAATGTCTTTTATATAAATGTAATGTGTTTCTCCTTGAACGAAATCTCAATTGGAGATGTGACGGATTTTGCGTGCTTTGTAAAATGGAATATTGCTTTTAGGGCGATTTTAAGGCGTTCTAACTTATTCCTTAAGGTACTATCGGATTTTTGATCGACTTTTATCTTGTTTATGGGTGAAGTGATCACTTATTAGGCGGACTACATGCTCATACGTCGTGTATTCAGTGGTCTCCATACAATGCTTTCGAAGGCAGTCCAGATTGTAATGTGCCGAGATTCTGATGTTAGCATATTACAGAATAAATTTACGAAAGGTGATCGATGTACCCCCTTCTATTTCTATCGTGAAATAGTTCTTGCGTTTTGTTAGAAGGGTGTAGTTGTTGGTCAATTTATATATTTTTATGAGACGACCATTTTAGTCTTCAGGAGTGGCAACGTATCTCTAATCCGCTTTATATAGAACCTCTGTCCTATGGGGATTTGATTCCAAATATTTATTAGTAATAGTTTGTTTGTTTGTTTGAAATGAATAGGCTCCGAAACTACTGGACCGATTTTAAAAATTCTTTCACCATTCGAAAACTACATTATCCACGAGTAACATAGGCTATATTTTATTTTGGATAAAATAGGGTTCCGTAAGAAATTTCAGAAAAGTTACTTATTTTGCGTACGCTGCCTGAACTATAAAAGATAGAACCATAAAATGTTCTAATTAATTGTAGATCTTTGGAATATAGATTTATTTTATGATGTAGATCCGCAATAAGAACGGATTTTTTTATATTCCACCGTTGAGGGGGTTAAATAGGGATTGAAAGTTAGTATGAAAATCCGTCAATTTTAAATCAAACTCGATGAAAATTCAAATTTAGCTTACGGATTTAAAATAATAAAAATCTAATTAAAGAGTTTTTCCAAAATCAACCCTTAAGGTGGTTAAATAGGGGTTGACAGGTTATTATTATATAGTGGAACTTTAATTCTATTTAGGGGAAATCAACCCTTATGTGGCTTAAATAAGGGTTGTAAGATTGTATGAAAGTCCCCCAGTTTTAATGTAATCTCTCTGAAAATCGGTTTTTGGCTTTTCGGTAGAAAATAATTAAATACCTATTTCATTGTTTTAAGAAAATCATCCCTTAAGGTCGTTAAATGGGGGGTTGGAATTTTATTTCAAAATTCGTTAATTTGCAAGCAACCACTGCAATAACTTGCAATTGGCTTTCTGTTTGAGAATGATAGAATTTTTTTGCACCATTTATGGAAAATCTACCCCTAAGTGGGTAAAATAGGGGTAAATAAGTTTGTTTAAAACTAAGCCGATTATGAAGCAAAGTCTATGAAAATTAATACTTGGCTTTCTGATTGAAAATAATAGGACACTTATTTCACCGTTTTTGAAAAATCAACCCTTAAAGTCATTTAATAGGGGTTGGAACTTTTTTTTATAATCCGTTAATTTGGAAGGAAGCATTACGAAAATTATCATGAGACACAATGTAGCATCTGAGTCATTGTTTTTATTAGATCAACCCTTGAGACGGCTATAAAAGGGTGTACGCTGTATGCCGTTCTATTTACACTCCTGTATCAGCATTTTTAGCTACTCTGTTGAGTACAAATCAACCCCATCAGGGTACTATAAGTAAAGAAAGTTTCTTTAAAAACCGTTATTGAAGTTATAATTCTTTTGGCGTGTCTGGATAAAGAACAAAGTGCAGAGAGGTTTAGTGTAGGGCGATATTCTACGGGCCGCCGTAACGTATAACGTTTTTAACATGGGAATGTATTGCGCGTGCTGAAGTGCAGAACAGCAGTTTTTTAGTAACGCGCAGACCCGCGGGCCACAAGGGAGAGTCGCGGGCCACACTCCACCCATGGATCACGGGTTACCGACCGCTGGTGTTGAATACTAGCTTGCAGAAATTAGCTGATAAAATAATTGTTATACGGTATATGTATTATACGTGAATCTTTTAGGTTCGAAACTTTGAAGTTAAAAACGAAATTTCCGACAGGTCTGTTCACACGTAAGCACAACTACACCACAACGTGGACGGGTACAAATGTCATATATGATAATGCGTAATTTTATTCACATGGATCATTTTGGTATACTGATTACATCCCAACCACTTGGATACATTGCTTGCCGACATTTTGTTCCCGCCGTGGGGTATAGTTGTGGTTATACATGGATTAGTGATGGTGAAGTGGTAGACACATAGAGTTTGGATTAAAATTTTGGGCTAGAACAGAGCTAGAGTATCCCCTGCCTGTAGTAAGAGACTAAAGGGGGACTTCTAGGGTTGCGGCAATTTTGGGAGCTCTAACCGCCCAGCCAGCGACTTTGAAAAAAACCACTGTATGTGATGCCGCTTACCTTAAGCTAAGCATCAAAAGTTGTGAGAGGGGGTTTTAGTGCATTAACAACTTGCCATACGGTTGCAACCAAACAGTTGCCATACGGTTCCCATGAATACGTTTTTGTTTTGTTTTTCACATACCGGGGGATAGTTATGATTTTTGCATAGTGGTTAGTACTTTATGGATCAGATAATAACATGGACGGTTCCTATGAAATAGTGTAAATAATGATTATTGTATCCTACATGAAACTTATATTTTAACAAAATTTCATTACAGGCCACTAATTAAAGTTTTAGTGTATGTTTCTGAAGAAAGCTTGACCAATTTATGAAATAAAGCTTTTATAAATGAAATATTAAAGCTACTTTATCGTTAAAATGGTTAGAAGTACAAATTTGCAATTACAGTTATTTTTATGTCATATTATATTTCTGTTCTGCTAGTATTGTATAAACTAAACATCAATTACATAAAACAATCAGTTAAATTAAGGCAGTTTTAAGCTCTTTCCACACAAGCGGTTGTTGTATTGTCGTTAACAGCACATAAGCCTCGTCCCAATTCCCGATTCCCCATAGATCGTGTAACCATAATGAATGAGACACATTAGTAACGTGGAGCAAGTGGGGTAGGATGGATCGTGCGGACGCCGTCATGGTATTGAGCCGATAGATGAGTCGCATCTTCAACCTGTTACTGTCCCACTGCTGGGCACGTGTCTCCTCTTAGTGAGAGGTGTGTGAGATATGTGTGTGACATTAATAATTTCAGTTTTATTTCTATGAAATTGTAAGAGCAAATGAGTATTTCGTTTACCTGATGGTGTGTGGTCTATTTTGCTATGAGGTTCATCTGTCTCGTTACATCTGAGTAGGTACTATTAGAGTGCGTCATGAACCTCTTCTTCCCTTATGTCTGTCTAAAAAGTCTGCAACCTTGACTTTATTTCAGTGCAAAATAAATTTTGTCATTATCATTAGAATACAATAGAATTGCAACAAAATCATGAAACGTCATCCCTATCTTCTTGTCTAATAATAACAGTTTTATTCGCTGCTGCCTTCTGGTTTGAATAGCGTAAAACAATTTTACGGCGTGGCGTTCCGATGTATTCCACAGAAATTACAATTATGTCCAATCTAAGGAACTCCAAGCATACCTATAGATGTTTACTGTACACGAGGGTTATAGGTGTAAACATTTTTTTATATACGATCTTACCATACAATCCGTTACCCACCTGCTTTGCAGTTATGTTGACCATTGTATCCCACGTAGCATCGAATAACAAATAAAAACACGGTAGTTATTTTGATTAAAAACAATATTTTTATAATAGTACAAGAAATAAATTATACTATGCGGGAATTTTATTCTAGTAACTTAATTCCCGAATATACATAATATTAGTGCAAGTAATTTATACTAGTCGGGAATTTTACTCTAGTAATTTATTCCCGAATATACACAGTGGAATCTGGATTTCTTTGACTCCCACGGCGGACATAAGCCGACTCAGTGACGGTGGTAGGAATTTAATTTACTCAAAGTAAACAGCACGATTTGAGGCGAAATAATCCGCTACCGCTGAAATTAAATATTGACTGTAAACAAATGAATGCGGATTTAAAAATATAATAATAATTTCTTAGAATGCCGTCCGAATTTTTCAAGTCGAGACGTGGTTCGTCTTTCTATTTTGATATTTATAAATTCGTATTAAGTATTTCGTAATAAACACAATATCTAGGATTTCTTTCTTAAATTTAAGCAAAAGTACAATGTGCCATGCTTTTGATGGTGAGTGATCACTACTCGTACCATCTATGGACATGTGTAAATCATAAATAGAATTGAATTGTTTGAATCATCTCAACCGGGGCATCGTGAAGAAATCGGTGAATATAGAAAAATGTTTTAAAAGGTTTGCTTTTAATGATGACATAACTATTACTCAAATTATAATACGTTAATTTGGTAGCTACAAAGTTATTTTATTAAGGTTTTAATGTTACTATAATTCGGTAATAATTTACCTACCAAATTATTAATATTAATAATCTAAAACCGATATGATAATTAATCACAGCGCTCAAGTACCAATAGTCTGTAATTACAGGTAATACTTGAACTGTAGATCATAGTGCTTCCCTAACTGATGATAATAGATGGCCATTGGTCCGTTGTTCGTGATGAATGTAGTTCCGAAGCTTCTACGTTACGAAGTTTCGGAACTCGGTGCAATTGGTGCAACGAAACTAATGTATCTCCCTGGGGATTGCCATTTACCCTGGCAATAAAGGAAGTTACAAGTAAAAAATACCTAGAGATAAACATAGTATTTCCTACTTTTTCAAAGTCAATAGAAATTAAGAGAAATCTCGTATGTTTGTCTTAAATAATGTAACAATTGTTCAAATGATAATACTCACGCTAATTTGCGAAGTATCGAAAACCATACAATAATTAATCTCAGCGCTCAAATACCAATAGTCTGTAATTACAGGTAATACTTGAACTTTAGCTCATAGTGCTTCCCTAACTGATGATAATAGATGGCCATTGGTCCGTTGTTCGTGATGAATGTAGTTCCGAAGCTACTACGTTACGAAGTTTCGGAACTCGGTGCAATTGGTGCAACGAAACTAATGTATCTCCCTGTGGAATGCTAAATGCCTGAGCAATAAAGCGAGCTCCTTTATAGGTAATGTCGTTTAAATTTTGTGGGCTTGTCATTTACGTTGTAATTTAGTAGTGATGTTATACGTAAATATCATTTCTAGAGTACATAAGGGGTTTATGGTCAGTAGTGAACTTTTAAAGGCTCATGGATGGTTCTTCATTTTATTGAAAAAAAATACAATATATCTTTCATATCACACTAAAACTTAATGTCAAGAAGTCTATGTTGATATTATTTGATTGTCGAAGAGTTCAGTTAGGAAAGAAGATAAATATAGGCCTACGAGGACATTTTTAAATTGGCACTTACAATATTTCTTGTTAATTTACTACAGAATCAGAAAATTGGATGGGAGGATGATTATAAATTCTGTTATTATTTATAACAGACTAATATTTATCAAATTAATACTTATATTTCAGTATGTAACGATTCAATAATTCGATGCGAACATTTCGATAGATTTATTTACATTTGTAAATGGTTTTTCCTCTGTTACAGTAATTTCACTGTAATCGCGATCCGTGAAACTGAGTTGAAATTTAGCATAACAATTACAATAACATAATTAATTTATCATTTAGATATGAATACTAAATGATGAATTTTTTTTGGGTGTTGTTTTTTGTCTGTATAAAAATCCTAGTGTGGAGTTACGGATATTTACTATACGTTCGGATGTCCGTTTGTTGCTGTTACAAGCCCATACAAATACAAAAAGCAATAAAATTGAGATTCACCGGGGCTACAACAGGTCCCTGCAGTATACCTGGAATATTCCCCGAATAATATTCGAAGAGAAGCGATTTTTGGGCCAGTCGCTTGATTGTTTGGTAGTGGCTATCTTTCACTTTTATTTTAATAAAAAAAAGCTACGCTGTTAAAAATTTTAACGGACGGTGATGTGAGGTATCCAAGTCCGAACACCTTGCCAAATAGGTTGTTTTTGCAAGAATAGCTGATTATTGAAATATACAGGAATATTTTCACACGACTATTACTATTTTTGTCCACTGAAGCTGTTTTCTAGAATATTAAGGTGTATGATGTTAGTTGCCAGTGTGAGATTTACTTTGCAACCACGAAAATATGTAGCTTATGCAATTATATTTGATTTCTAACAATACAAACATGCACATAGTAGCTCTACTACCATATCAACACAGACTGAATTAAAGTACTTGATTAAAATAGTATCAATTAAAATAAATTAATAAAATTAAATATACATTCATAATAATATACGGCATTGAAACCTGTCTATAAACACGTCATGAAAACAAAAGTTTTCACAGAAATTATGAAACACGTGTTATTAATGTTAGGCCGTATTGTGTATCTCATTAACCAATGCCGATGCCTGTTCAAAGTTGTCGGAATTTCGTGAGTGGAATTGAACTCCCAATTTCGAATATATCAGATATTCGGTTTTATTTAGGGTGCTAATTAATCATCATTAGCAATTTAACACTACTTCACAAGTTTTGTTTCGTATCAGAAAGGTTTAGCTAAGATTAAGTAAGTTATGTTCTTAAAAGTTCTAAGAAAATAAAGATCGCAGTACATACTACATGTCCATAGGTTACATTGACTACTTACCAAGAGATTATTATTAGCCTTTAACCTTTATTAATCAATCCAAATTTTACATAATATTATCGCTCTTTTATAATCATCTACAATGTAGGTACGTTAGGTAAACGATTATTAATTACAATCAATTACCAATACCAACTTATCAAGAGATTTATGTCCGTTTGCTATTCCAATTTAAAAAATACTTTCATACCTAGAAGAGTCCTCTTATTTACGAGTACACAGCGCTAAATAAAACCATAACTTCTTGCTACTTCCACTTCCCAACTTAGTTACTCGTATCTCTCAACTTTGCTAACCGTTCGCGTTGCATCGCCATAAATAAGGTCCGCACAACAACTAACACAAAACTATTAATCCCTGATTCGCCACACAATAGGCAAAGCAACGGGTAGTTCGCTATTTTCCCTAACGGGGCCACGGGAAATGGTGCGTGAACCGCACCCCTATCGCCGCTAAACGATGACGTATGAAATTTTTTCACCCCCATTCACCCGCATCGGACGAAGTGATTCGCGACATGCCTTGATGATGCTTTGAGTGCTGACACGCCATAAGTAAGACGGAGCGTTTTCACCATAATTGTTTTCTCCCATTTTCTTCCCCTTTTTTATTTATAGGCATATCAAGGCGATAATATGTTTCTAGAAGCACTCATGACCCCAGTTCATTTTTCCTCGGATATTTGTGTTTCCTGTGTTTATTAAGATGCACATGTTGTGTTTATTTAAGTGCTACGAGTCCCACAAAATTGGATGAGCCGTTCCCAAAATGGCATAGACCTATGATGCACTAACAAACAAATAAACGAGAAGTTCAGGAAATACTAACTATTTGAAGTTAGTAACTTCAAATAGTTAGTATTTCCTTTCATTAAACTTTTAATTTTTTACCGTGACATTCTATCAACAATCGTAAGCGTCAATTTCTAAACTATAAGTAAATTTTATAATCAAATAGATATTCGGTATATTTGAATATTTCAAAGCCAAAAAAGCAATGACAGGAATGTTATTTAATTAACATATGTTAACAACTGTCCAACAAAATAAGCTGCTGATTAAAATCCATGTACAAATGTTGCTAAATAATGAACACTTCATTAATCTGGCACATAGCAGCTTGCGTCATTACCGTGCTGCTTGCTAATTGCAAATTTAATTACGTCACTAATTACCATAGCGCTAATGTGGTGATCAGATTTGTTTTATCCGAAATTCTCTTTGATTTTAAGTTACTTTGATCAATTATTGTATTTTTTCGGAAAATGCGATGAATGATGATGAAGTGATAAATAAAAAAATAATTTATAAAGTTTTTAGTAATAAGAATAAGGAGATAAGCAGACGAACCTGATAAAAAATTGTTCCCGTCGCATTTGCAATACCAAGATAGCTGCCAATGTAGAGGCTTAGGAAGAGAGTTCTTTGAACCCTTTTATAATGCCTGCTCATTTATATTTCCCTATTACCACTATTATAATCCACAAATTAGAAATAAGAAGATACTTGAATTGGATTCCTGAACCTCTTGAGCATTGGTATCTTTAATAGTTTTGAATCACACGCTTTGCACTTATTATTTCAAGCGTATGAGCGTATAGTCCGCGCCAAACTGCTAATCCGCTCTGAAGTTGTTGCGAGCAAGTGTAGTCATACAATTTGCTATGGCAACGCGATTCATTTCTATATTCAGAGCAGACTAGCAGTTTTACGTGGACTATGCCAAATATTGAATGTTACAAAATTAAATGTGATAAGTATTAAGTTCACGCAAGAATACCAAACTATTTAATACCACGCTCGTTTGAACTGACAACTCCTCTGTAGCTGATATAATATATCTTTTGTTTTGTTTACGAGGGGGAAACCTTCAAAAGGTACCCAGTGTCGTGGGAGCGACGTAGGGTTATGTAGGATTCTTACCGCACTAAAACCCCCCCGGTGGCCGTCCTCGGCGCTGCGTAGAGGGCTCCGGGATCTCCAAAGGAACGCAACCGGAGCCCTCTTAGCGCGTTGCCCCGTCGGGCTCCGCCCAGGTGAGCTTGGCGCTCGCCACACCGTCTGGTGCGTACGACGGTATGCGACCACACATACCGCCGTCCTTCCCGGGTCCGCTGGCTGGGCGGTTCGAGCTCCCACTCTTGCCACCCGCAACCCCGGAAGCCCCCTTTTAGTCGCCTCTTACGACAGGCAGGGGATACCGTAGCCCTATTCTGGTCCCGAAACTACAGGGACAAGCTGATATTGATCTAAACGACATTTAACCGCAAAACGCATTTGCCTGCAGACTCAAACCATTTATAAACTGAATTTCAGTTTGAATTCTACTAATCACTTTGTACTACTTTCGTGTTACCTACCTTGTTCGGTATTAATAACATTCGATATCGTTATTAGAATCCCATTTTAATTCATGGTAATCTCTGATATCTTTACTGTTAGTTTTCGTTAAAAAATATGCAACTATTATCATATCATGTTGCGAAATTGTCAAAAAAGATTTTCGACGTGATTTCTCTATAAAAATTCTCCTAATTACCTTTAGGAATTGTGTTTCAGAAAAACTTATCCCCGAAACTAAAACGCAAGGTAAGGCAAAAAAATCTCCATCCCTTACAAGGCTCAAAGGAGCATAAAATAGAATCTATCGGCCCACGGTAGATTAATTCCTCGCCGACCTATATGTAAATAGTTATAATCTGTGCGAGGGTCTCAAGCCATTACGGAGGTATGCTTTTAGACGGCTTCTTATCTGGAACCTCTCCCGGCTTTAGCCCGTTTGCTATGACCCCATGTCGGCTAATAACTCATTGATCCCTTTCAAGATGACAGCCACCTTCGTGCTTCTTTTAATCTTGTTATTATGGGATTTATTCGGGTTTCAGAATCCATTTTTCGTTCTCGAAAAATATTTTTACGTTCAATTCATATTTGGGTGTAGAATTTTAAATCCGCTTACTTTCTGAGATTCTTTGAAGAATTATTTTTGAACATGATTTTGATACTTGCATTCTCAAGCGTTTAAGGAGTAAAATTCAAATTCTGATCTCTATTCTGACAATATTATTAAAAAATGTGACCCAAATTTTAGAAAGACAAAAAGTAGTAGCTGACAAGGTGGCTTCAGCTATAAACGAACCTTATACAAAAACAATATAACATTTAATACGCGCTCCACCCAGGAAACATTTTCTTTTTTGCTATCACAGTTTTATTAATTGATCTAGTGTCATTAATCTCTTTCGCTCGCCTTGCCCCGAGGGCGATGCTCAACCACCTTTTATAAGTAAACAGTCCTTAAGGCAATTATTTCTAACAATGCTCCACCTATACAACCCCAAAGGTCTTTTGAAATAGGGAAATACTTGAACGATTATTAAGAGTAAAATAATAGGGCGGAAATCAAACTAGTCATGGAACATTTTCAGACTGGCGATATGCATAAAAACTAAGTATATCTATATTCATCTCTGTCTACTCTCTATATATCTAAACTGGTAATTCATAAAACTGAGTATAAATATTCAAAATTAAAAAATACACTTACGCAATTTTTATTCCAAAACGATGATAGAAACTTGTGGAGTAAATCAAAGATTGTTCATAATATCTCTGATTGTTATTATAAAGTCTTGGTTATGTCTTTGGCTACGAATTTTAATCAATTACGAGCACATAAATTGAGCTTTACGGTTTATGAAAATATACACAGCTCCTAATTTGTATTCTGAAGTCGTTGTAAGCCTGCCCGAGGAGAAATCCACAGGACTTAAAATTCATGGGCTGGCAACCGGCACAAAGTTATACTTTCTATAAGTAGAGTGGGTATCAGTCATCCGGGCAGGTCCCGAGGGACGCAAGTTATTAAGGAAGGAGAGGCTCCTCATAAATACGGCTTAGAAAATTAAAGCCTGTCCGAGACCACGGCCATTGTACGATGGTAATATCGGGATATAATGTCCTCCCATTATTACCGGGACGCAGTTCAAATTTAGATGGCACAGTAGAGAAATGATGCGATCAAGAAGTTGTTGTTCATTTTTCTCGGAGAGTTAATTTATAAAGTTGGATTAAGTTGAGGAAGTTTGAAAAGAAAGATAATTAAGATTGATAACTAAGGTAGCTAGTTTATAGCGGCCGAAGAGAACAAAGTGATTACTTAGCACGATGACCAGTAAACATTTACTAAACATGAACAGAAAATTCTGCCGTAAATGCAGTGTTGTATACCTGAAGGTAACTTTGCCCACAAATGCATTTAAATAACCGAAAATGCCGGAGAACAAAGCTGCTAGTTACAAATTATCTGCAAGCATGCGCTATGCATAAAGGCCAAAATGCAATTTCTACGAGAGGCACTGTGGGTTTCTCATAAGCCTCGACAGATTGGCGGTCTTCTAATTCTCTGTAGTAATAACCGGGATTGTACATTAAGTATGCACATTTAAACAACATTATATGGAATAAAATGTTATTTGTAGGTTACCGGAGATAACAAACAACTAAGACGGTAAACAATACTTTTTATTTTACTTTTCTTTATACTTCGTGTAATAGTTATTATTATTGTAACGTCATTACTAATGAAGTTAAGTTAGCATAAGGATTTATTAAAGGTTTTATAGTCTTTCTGCTTTATCATCTATTCCAGTATGTTATTAGATAAAAAATCAATTATTAAAATTTTAAAAGACTTAATGACAAGATTTCTATACTGGGTGCTGAACGTTAATGAATGAGATTTAGTATGTGTTTGTGGCACCCAAAAACAATTTTAGTAGAGGTTATGAGCCTAGAAAGCGTTATTCAAGCGTAATCATAATTCGTATATAACTAATTTAGGATCTATCGAGCTGAAACAAGCAAGTAATTGGCGTTGCTAATGGCCATTCATACTAAATTTGGACGTATGTTACCATATACCCTAACTGTGTTTATTATGAGTGGGTGGAGATTACTTATTATTTGCAACATTCATTCAGATAATGTTGTTCCAGAAAATAAGCCTATTGGTATTATCATCACATTCTCAAATTAGTGTGGGTTTGAATCGTAGATATCGTTATATAGAACACTAATACGATCGAGAGTTTCCTATAATCAAAAATTTGGAAAATCTCAGCGATCATAAATTCTTTAGTGTAATGGGTTATCTCCTACATCATTTTCATTACGAGAGGATAACTGATGTAAGTCTGACAGCAATGGGTTGATAACGATGCAAATTTAGTTTCAATGGAACGGGAGAGTCGCATAATTATTCATTTGAAATATGAATTGGTAGCCATTGATGCGACATAAATATCATTATAGTAGATTATAAATTAGTTGCTCAATAATTATATAATCTGCTTACATGTATACATTTTGTCTCATAAGAAACAGATGAAGTGGTAAAAGCTCTTTTTAATTTTATCATTTAGCAGGGTGTCTTGACTATACTGTCGTCGATACTATATATCATCATAGGTAGGTAGGTAGTAATATATCATCGTTAGGTATTTAAAGGTCTTTGAACTTCTCTTGCAGAGACTACTACGTGAGAGTGACTAGTCTATACCTACAAGTCTATAGTAGCTTTGGCTTTAAAACTAAATGCTTTAAACACCGCATGTAAAGCGTTCGGTAGAAAACAAGGCATACGTGCAGAGAGCAAAACGAGCGACACGGCCCGCATCATTTGTCAATCTCCAGTAATTCGTCCGTTTCTCTCTGACGTCAGCTATAATAGGGTTGCCCCCTATTTGTCCTTGTATGTGAGGCATGTTCAAATTAACAGCGGGTTTACGCTTCGCTGATGAATTTATAGTCGAACTTCACATCAATTGATGGATGGTGATAGTTTATTACCGGAGATTTACACGACTTCGTTGAAATTCGAAACAAATCTCCCTGCAGCGTCGTTGGCCCTTCTAAGCCGATCTCGAATTTCAACTTGATCTGTTTTAGTCTTTGTTCAGTAATATCAATCAGTGCTTTGATATTGTATATTTCATTAATTGGCAATCAAACCTCGGGCAAAACAATTAGCTTGGTATCCATTAACTCGTCAATTTCATGTAATTTTACATTGTTTTTTACTCTTTCTATAATTTAATCAGGACTTTCAGAGTTAATGGAAAGTAAATTAATAAACTCATAGTTAAATGCATTTAAGTTTCTGAAATGTCTACATTCAGAGTTCGTTTCATTTAGCGATACCTACTATTCAAAGCAATTTCGTCATAATGCCATTACATCTACCGTAACATAAATTGAAACGCAGTAATTTCTATAGAATATGAAATTGTATGGTAACTGGACGATTATGACTGGTCATTTGTGTCAGCTCACGTCATTATGTATGACATAATGAGGATCGGAGGAAATGTACGGGTTTGCTCGATGTGCGCGCATTGTTATTTTTGATAAAAGATACGCGAGGCGTGGAAATGTGTGACTGGCACGAATAATTGTAATATGAAATTATTATGACGATTAGTGTTTTACGAGAACTTACTAGAGAATAAAAAGTTGTTGATAATTTCAATTGTGAATAAGTGTTATGTTGAACTAAATACTTATTTCATATATATATAATGGCCTTGCTATTTTTAAGATGTGCTCAAGGCCGTAAAGCGATGTAAGATAATGGAAAATTAATCATTTATAAACTGCACCGAAATGATGAAACATGTGCCACTCCGTTCGCCATCCCATCTATCTTTCTACGTCTTTATACGAGTATGTCCGTTCTTGGACATATGCTTCCCCTTAACGGAAGGTTTTGTCGTATTTACTGCGCTGGGCTGTGCGTGTTGACCACAGTAGATTAATAACGCAGGGGGACGCTGCTCATCTCCGGGTAAATCCCGGAAATCTCTCGGTGGCCTTCTGCAAAATTCACGGGAAGGAAACGAGTGATGCTATTTAAGTCAGACATCACAGGACATATTACTATATTAGTAAGTACTCTCATAATGTTTAAGGTTATTATTATTTGTTAAAGGTAACCCTACGTACCATAAATTTATATAAATTACTTTACTACTCAATGTAGTTTATTATGTCCTTTAGTTTTACCAGCATTTTATTGTTTTCATTCATATTTACTTTTGACAGGGGAGGATTACTTTTATAACGAAATTGAAGATGGAGCCTATGGCATCAAATTATCAGGATCTTCACTATTTCTTCCCATTTTCCGGAACATGACATACTTTGAACGTAGTTTCATTACAAAAATTGAGCAGCGATATAAAACAAAGTTGGAACAAATTAGAAAAAATCCAAAATAACATCATATCCCAATTTTTGTGGAACAATCAGAAAATTACGATTTTCCTTATACGATTCCAATTCTGGAGGCTACTCTTAACAAAATCTTCCTCGATTGAAGATCATAGTATGCTTGAGCTTAAATAATACGACCCTATAATGCCAGAGTCGCGTGAAAAATTTGATGGGGAACTAGTATTCGATTTTGCCGAATGCGATTTTTTTTAATGTCTGTATTTTTTTTGATGAGGGAGGATGAAACCAGGATATTAGTTTTACGAAGTCTAAGTTGGTTATTATTTTGAGTGGAAAGGTAGGTTTGCACCAATAATACTTATAAGTAAATAATGCATTTAAATACAAATTAAGACTCTTCTTGTTTGAAATCAGCGGCCGCACTATCTCCTCTTATAGTTTTTTTACATGTAGTAAGGTAATTGATATTTTCATAGCATCATGTAGTGTATAGTAGTAAGCTGAATTGGATTTACATTCATATAAAAATATAGTAACGAAACGTTTAGGCAATCTTGCATTCTGTCAGATGGTACAATATGGAAATATATGCTACCTAATATTAGGACTTTTTCATAATTTTGTATACCGACAATTACGAAAGGATATAACATCGATCGTGCCAACTTTAGCAAAGTAGCCTAGACCACAAAATGACCATAAAACGTGGAAGTATAAAATTATTTTTATGGAACAATAAAACAGCAATGAAATAATCAATATCTGGACCATAAAGCACTAATAAGCTATCGAGGATCCAATAACTATTAAACTCCGGGCGAATATAAAGGCTATTCGGCCGGATTGCTCGAGTGTTCGATTGGCTTCAGATAGAACAGTTTCGATATTAATAAAAATGTTATATAATATAAAGTTAATTTCTACTTTAACTTTTTAAGAGTAACGGACGAGGAACATATACAATATACGTACACATAAGGGTTTCATGAGTAAATATTTTTAAGGCTGTATTCTGTTATCTGTATGTGCGGTTATTCTGCTTTTATCTCGTAAGGTAAAGGCAAACCATACAGACGATCAAACTTAATTTTTAGGGCAATCTGGAGTTGATTACAGATTTTCAAGAGCGCGGTGATAGTCAACTGAATATTCAATTTTTTTATATATATTTTTTTTATATAATATAAGAGTAGCAGACGAGCATGCAGTCCACCTGATGGTAAGTGGCTACTGCCGCCCATGGACATCTGTAATCATCCCCAGATAGGATTAGATATTCCTACCTGAGGTCGGCCACAGATGCGCCGCTACCCCTGAGGACTAAGCTGGAACGCCTCGGAAAAGTCTGTCTCCCTTACCACACCCTTCAAACCGGAACACAGCAGCGCTTAACACTGCTGTTATTAGGTTGAAATAGGTGTGGCGGTGGTGCCGCCGGAGTCGAACCACAAAGGGTTCTACCACCTTCAAATCGCATTTATATCGATGTTAAGTTTAGTATACCGTCTAGTTTATCTACGTGGTTAGAAGTAAAATATGGTTTCTAGTCTGACAGATTGGAATTGACCAAAAAAGAGAAAAGCCTATAACATAACGTTGAAGGCAATAAAATTGTCCAACATGTCCTTTCTAGGCAGATGCGGCGCAAAATGGAGAAATATATCGTGCCCGGTTTACTCCTACAAAACGCACTAAATTTTCTATGTCGTATGCACAGAAGTGTTCATGGTATCCCGTTTCGAAACCTAAGCCCGTAACAATAGAAGCTATTGCATGTATATATTTAATTTTTTGTTACTCCCTTGTAACGCTGAAAGTGATTGTAGTTGTCAAAATTTTACAATTAACGTTGCATACGTAAAGTTTTGCGATGGGTACGTCTCTTCCGTATTCTACAACTTGCGCAGTTGTAATTGTTATATAGAGAAGTTGTTCTTGAAATGTAAGTGAAGTTTCATCAGCGTCTACATTTTCAGTAAATTAATTTTAGTAAAGTTTTCTTTATCGTCTAGAACGACCGCACTTTTGAAATTAAAAGCGTATATCACTGTAAAATCTATAACGTAAAGAGAGAAAGAAAAATATTTTAGTGTTACGTGGTACTGCCACGTAACGTGGTAACGCCAAAACATTAACATGGATATTTTTTACTTTACTTAATAAATGTGTAATTTACAACTACTACATACATTTAGCCAATTATTAAATTGATATGGAATTACATATTAGTTTTTTGAGACTGTCACAAAATATAGGTCTGTAATTATTTTCATTAAGTTTGTATCATTAATCAGTAAACGTGCCTTCAAAATAGTTTAGATACTGTCAAAATTAGTTTGTTTAGACTGTTGACAAAAGAAGGAAGCGGATCTTTAAATTTCACTTACAATATCGTTTAACTACTCGTATGCGTAACTTTACACAAATCTAAATTTTATATCATACATTGATCCTATCATAATATATCTACTCAATTACTAAATCCTAACACACTACATACAATTTGAGCAAATTGCTTGTGTGACCGGTCGTCCCGCTAATAATTGTACAAGATGTGAATCAATTTGTCAGATTGCGCCCGAATGTGGCCAATAAAGGGACCTCGTAAAGGCTTTGCGAGTACTATTCCGGATTAAAGCTGGGAACTCGTATAATATTAATTTTATTATAATATTATCGTCGTGTAATTTTAAAGTTCGTGGCTTATCTTTTGTTAGAGGGTATTTTTAGAAATAAGAACACCACGTAATTCCTTGTACTTTACTTATTAGTACCACGGACGAATAACAAAAGACCCGTCTTAACCTAAGGCACCTGCTTTTATAATTTTCCATCTCCCTTCCTATTACCAAGACGGATAACAACCCCACCTTCGACCTGTGCTGCCATCTAGTTAGTAGGAAGTGAGTTTAATGTTACAACGCCATCTTCATAACGATAAGAACAACAATTAGAATCTGTGTAAACTATTGATTAAATTAGTATTTCAATTATTATATCGAATGAGTAATATTAATTCAAGATTTAAATATAATAATAGATTTTTATTGACTTAACACTCGGCCTTTCCTGAAATATGAAATAACGTCCTCGTATTTCTCAACATTTGTTTAAATAATTAAATCTTAAATCAACTTTTACTCATTTTAACATTAATTTTGTAAACTTCTCAAGCTTAAGGTTTTAGTTCACAATATCTGAAATTTTATCACATACAATTCTATAATATGCATACAACTTTTACTCATTTTATCATTAATTTCGTAAACTTCTCAAGCTTAAGTTTTTAGATCACAATGTCTGAAATTTTACCACATACAATTCTATAATATGCTTACAACTCTTACTCATTTTATTATTAACTTTGTAAACTTCTTGGGCTAAAGGTTTTAGTTCACGATATCTGAAATTTTATCACATACAATTCTATAATATGCTTACAGTTATCATGCTC
This sequence comes from Epargyreus clarus, assembly GCF_041222505.1. Lineage (NCBI taxonomy): Eukaryota > Metazoa > Arthropoda > Insecta > Lepidoptera > Hesperiidae > Epargyreus > Epargyreus clarus. Next base: position 16,426,531 of record NW_027332230.1, read on the forward strand.
TAAGGAATCACGGTACATTTTTATTTGGTAACTAAAAAAAAAAGAATTGTGCTATCACATTTTAACACTTTTAAGGAAACCATATCGGCCTTCCTGATAAAAGATTACGTCCCCGTAATTTTAACTATGACACACCAACATCGTACAAAAATCAAGTTTATATTGTTATTATATTTTATATACATTAACTTATTCATATGACCACCGGACACACCAAGGTGGCTAAAATTTCGATTAATCACCGGACACACCAATGTGATTATCGATGCATTACCGCCGGACACACCAGGCATTTTCATCTCTAGGTCACCGGACACACCATGGAGATATTATTGCAATAGGGGGTCTTCGGACACACCAGAGAGACCTGCCTATCTTATCTACCATCTGGACACACCAGGGAGACCTATTAAACTATCTCTCATCCGGACACACCAGGGAGACCTATTAAACTATCTGTCATCTGGACACACCAGGAAACTTATTTAATCCGTCACCTGGACACACCAAGGAGACGTGCAACTAAAGATTTTGACTTGTACTGAAATGTTTGTGATATCATGGTTATTTTTAAGTTTAATATAATGATTACAAATATTATTAATAAATTAATTTTCTTCTTCACTGTCATCATCATCAATAGTCTGAATAACAAACTTTTTCATTTTATCTGCAGCTATTACATTATTGTATTTCCTACCACGTGTATTTAGAGATACAACTCTATAACGATCATTATCATACGCTTTAATTACTTTATATGGACCTGCATATTTATCTACCAGTTTCCCACTGGTCAAACCCTTCTTAACTATTTTTCTTTGTACTTGAACTAGATCTCCTACCTTGAAATTCACACATGGTAATCTATTTTTATCATATCTAAGCTTAACTTTTTTTGAAGATTCAACTATATTTGATTGGGCTTGAGCTCGCAGTTCAGGCAAATTACGTTCATTAGTTTGCGTTCTTGGTATATCTATATCGAACCTAGGCGTAAAACCGTATACTAATTCGAAGGGGCATTTTTGTGTAGTATTGTTAATTGTAGTGTTAATTCCTCTCTCCACTAACGGTACCATCTGCTCCCAATCACTATCTTTTTCTCCCGTATACGCAATTAAGGACTGTAAGATCGTGCGGTTGCACCGCTCAACTTGCCCGTTCGCGCGTGGACAAGCGACCGCATTTAAAATATGCTGAATTTGTTTTGACTTACAAAAATTTTGGAATTCCTGGCTAGTAAAGGCCTTGCCACGGTCTGTTATGATGCGTGTTGGAAGTCCAAGTAAACGTATTAGAAAATTCATAGTAGTAATTACGTGCACTGAACAGGTGTTTGGAACGGGTTGTAGCCAAGTAAACTTACTAAAGCCATCTACAATGACTAACAAATAAGCATTACCATTAACTGAAATGCAGAAGGGGCCTAAATGATCCAAATGCCATGTATGCCAGGGAACATTTCCTTTAACGATCGGGTTTAAGAAGCCGCGTTGTTTACCAGTTGGTTTTTTAGCAAATTGACATGAAATGCAGCCTTTTATATATTTTGTGACAAACCTTCTCAATTTTTCAAACCAATACTGACGCTGAATGAGTTCTATTACTTTACTTTCACACATGTGTCCGTTATCATCATGAAACATTTTAGTAACTCTCCAACGAACAGATTTAGGCACTACAATTTTGAATTTATCACCTACTTTACGGTACAAAATATTTTCGTAAAATTTATACAAGTCTTTAAAATCGGTACTATTAACGTTATTAATTATATTTTGTATTTTAGGGTCCTCACTCTGAACTGCAACTATCCAGTTTTGTTCTGTAATATGATGCAAAGGAAGAGCGCAGCGGCTAAGAGCATCAACATGTTGCATTCGTGCACCAGGCCGATACTGAACCGTAAAATCATAACTTTGTAATTCCAGCCACCATCGTCCTATCCTTGGCAACATATCTTTTTTAGTCCATGTAGCACTAAGAGCCTGACAATCTGAAACTACCGTGAATTTCCGACCTAACAAATAAACACGAAACTTTCGAATACTTAGCACCACCGCCATTGCTTCTAGCTCATAAGAATGATATTTCTGTTCAGTGGCGGTAGTCTGCTTGCTAAAGTAAGCTAAGGGTTTAAGTTCTCCTCGAGACTGTTTTTGGAATAGAATTCCACCTACCCCATGACTTGACGCGTCAGTGTGGAGTTCAATTTCAAATTCCGGGTTATATATGGCAAGGACCGGTTCTGAAGATAAGGCATTTTTAATATCGAGAAAAGAATTCTGCTGTTCAAGTCCCCAATGCCAGGGTTGGTCCTTTTTTAATAGTATTGAAAGAGACCGAATCCTATTGGCAAATGACACAACAAACTTTCTGAAGTAACTGGCCAATCCTATAAAGCGTCGAAGTTCATGTAGGTCTGTCGGTTCTTTAAAGTTACGTAGTGCTTCTACCTTGTCAGGGGAAGGTCGTATTTCTCCTGTAGATATGACATGGCCAAGATATTCAATTCGAGTTTTTAAGAATGAACATTTTTCGCGTCGCAATACTAATCCGGATTTGCTAATTTTTTCCAAAGTGCTTTGAAGATGCTCAAGACCATTCGCCACGGTTTTGGAAAACAACAGAATATCGTCAATATAAGCGGTAGCAAATTCAAATCTAGATTTATCGAGTAAAAGATTTATGGCCCGTTGAAAAACGGCTGGAGCATTTGCCAGACCAAAAGGCATCCTCTTATATTGAAATTGTCCAAACGGCGTTACAAATGCTGTATATTTACGACTATCTGGATGCATTTTGATCTGATGAAAGCCAGCTGCTAAATCTAATTTTGTAAACCATTTTTCACTACTTAATCTATCCAACTGATCCTGGATAACCGGAAGGGGGTAACGATCTTTTTTTGTTAATTTGTTTAGTTGCCGATAGTCAATGCACATCCTATATTCACCAGATTTCTTCGGAATGAGTATAACTGGGCTAGCGTAAGGAGAATTACTTGGTTCAATAATATCTTTGTCAATTAAATTTTGTACGATATCACGAACTATGTTCTGTTCTTGTAGTGACATACGGTAAGGACGATAATAAAATGGTATTTCAGTTGTCAATTCAATTTTCATCATAACATCACATTCGCCGACTCTAGAGTCGTCGTCAAAACAATGGCTAAACTTGTCTAAAATTTCTTCTAAATGCTTTAAATTATCGTTATCTAAATCTGTATCGAAATGATTTGAACAATTTTTATCGATCTGACCACGAGCTATACAAGAAGTTGAATAGAGGGTAAGAGGTTGGTATTGCAAATTGTATACATATAAATATCCTATACTATTGGTTATTTCAGCTATCTGTTCCGGAATGTCTATCTCTTTACCAAAAGATCTATGCTCAGAACGGTGTACTTTAATTGTGTCTGCGTCACTATTTTCTGTATAGACAACTATCTTATTCAAACCCTGTAATATTAAAGTGTCATGAGGCACTCTAAATTCAATTTTAGATAATGTAGTTTCACGACTACCCGCGAATGGCAATTCTGTGTTAACAATATCGTTGTCGTTACTTCTTGAAAAGGTTAATTCGTCAGATGTCTTCATTAAATGTATGCCAGGTAATTCGCTAAAAGCGCGGCCTACTATCATATCGGTTTCTTGTAAATTATCTTTCACGACAAGAACGGAAGTAGTGACACAAACACCATCAATACATAACTGAAGGGAAGCTTCACCCTCTGGTGTGATAATTTGACCACCATAACCCTTAATACTTGTGCTACATTTATTTTTGTATAGCAAGTTAATCCTATTTGCTGCGGATATTGTAATAGTATTACACGCGCTACCCAAATCAATGTACGCAGTTAAGTTAGTACCATTTGCAATAGCAACCTTGTGATATTTTCGATCACCGTCATCTACAGGATGAATATTAAATAATTTATTGTTTTTTTTATCACGATTATCATTATGAACGGAATTATTATTAGATTTAGATCCCGACATTTCACGTCTTGAGTCGTTTTTAAGACTATAACACTCATCGCGGCTATGACCGGTTTTGTTACAATGTGAACAGTTTTTTGAAAACCTACAATCCTCAGTTTTATGCCCCGTCTTATTACAAACATCACAACGTAAATTATCCCTACACTGGAAAGAAACATGACCTCTTCGGCCACATATAAAACACTTTGACCTAATAGAATCCCTACCAAAAGTATCACTTGTTTTAAAAGGGCTGCTATCATTTGATGCGTCTATTAAGTAATTTAGTAGTGAACGCGTGTCCCTACAACCTGAACCACGGGCCCCTGCCTTTAACAAAGGATCGCCTAATGTATAAATTATTACATCACATATCATGCTGTCATTGAGCTCACAAGATTTTCCAAGAGATAACTTTTTATAGTAAAAATCAAGTACCTTCTCGTCCCGACGTTTGTTGGTGGTGACGAAGTCGTGCAGTTTGGCAGCAAGTCCTCGGCTGGCAGGAAAGTAGTCGGTAAGCCGCTTCTTCCATTCTTCCCACGAAATGTCGATGTCTTGTTGATGTCCAAACCAAAGGAGCGCGTTGCCTTCCAGGTTGCCGGTCATGTGGTAGATCAGCGTCTTTTCATCCCAGTCGTAGATCTTCGCCAGAGACTCCAGACGATGGACCCATGCGTTGACAGACAAGGTATTAGAATTTCCATCAAATTTTGGCAAATTATCTGGTTTACCGATGATTCTCGAGTTATTTGTGCAATTAATTGGTTTTTGTAAAAATGTACTAGCATTCATTTGTTGTGTGGTAACTGGTTCAACACAAGGTTGTGACTCTAGTGGATGACTTGCACCATTACGAGCATTCCAGGCGGCAGTAGGTAGTATGCACGTGGCTACATCGCCAATCAATGATGAAGCTGGCGTTGGAAGCGCGCTGTTGATAGCAGGTGCTAACTGCGGTGTATTCGCCACAGTAGTCAAATTGTTATTATTATTGTGTATAATCTCACCTGCAGTAACAGCCCGCTCCTGTGCGTTTCCTCCTTGTAAAGCATCAGCTCTCGGACTATTTGATTGTTGCGTTGACGTGCTTCCTTGCTGGACGAACTGCTCGAGTAGTTGTTCTAGTCGGTCGATTCGTTCGTTGTTGTTCGGTCGTCGCTTACTTCGAGGCTTCCGTGGTTTTTTCGAGGCTAAAGGAGGCTGCTCCTCTTCATCATCACTCGATACAGCAAGACAGCGTACGCGCCGCCGATTCATTTTGTAGGCGTGGAACACCGAAATCGCGAAAAAAACGACACGGTAATAACGGTCACTTCTGAATTGTTAGAGGGTATTTTTAGAAATAAGAACACCACGTAATTCCTTGTACTTTACTTATTAGTACCACGGACGAATAACAAAAGAACCGTCTTAACCTAAGGCACCTGCTTTTATAATTTTCCATCTCCCTTCCTATTACCAAGACGGATAACAACCCCACCTTCGACCTGTGCTGCCATCTAGTTAGTAGGAAGTGAGTTTAATGTTACAACGCCATCTTCATAACGATAAGAACAACAATTAGAATCTGTGTAAACTATTGATTAAATTAGTATTTCAATTATTATATCGAATGAGTAATATTAATTCAAGATTTAAATATAATAATAGATTTTTATTGACTTAACACTTTATTTTCTCCTATTTTAGTGAATGGTATTTTAAACTTTGCTTCATTACGTGGAGAGTGAAATTACATATTCAAATAAGATGTGTATAAATAATTTCGAGTGTTAAATTGAACTTCATTAATGTTTAAAGATTTTAAAGTTTTAATAAGGTATTTATTTAATTTTATAATTAATTGTAATAAATAGTAATAATGAGTAGAGTAATGAAAATGTAAATTTATTGCAAATTTTCGATGGTAGATTTTCTCATCAATTCAATCATCTTTCATCTCGATTGAATTAGGGTTATTTAGGAGGAATTGATATAAGATGGTACCCTATTCAGTGAATAGGGTCCACAGGTTACCTTCCAAGTATTCGGGGAACAATAAAATGGTCAAGATGGTTGGGGATTACTAGTAGTAATAAGGTCAGAGGCCGATTTGTAGGAATAGCCGAATAAATTGGGCACATCTAGTTTTATTGGCGCTCTTGAAGATGTTGAATATGCCTTTGTGACCCACGCTTTTGTTGGCCATATTTTGATAGAAATTGATGTTCTTTTAACAGTGATTGTTATCGTAAAAAATATTGACTTCAGTTGTTGTTGTATTTTCTTTGTGTGATTTGTTTATTTTGGTTAGAAGAGCAGAATATATATAGGACGAATTGAGCGTTTTCAATTCGCCTTTTGCTCTAAAACACATAATATTTCATATTATAATCATTCCGCAATGTTGTAATAATAACGGTTCACATTTTTCAAAATTAATTAAGTCGAATATCTACCGCCCTTAATATCAAGATACACTTGAAACTCGTGACCTACATAAGTTGAGAGCTACATTCAACCAAGTTATCTGGATTGGCATCTATAAGTATCAAACACAGTTCACCGCCAACGCAGAACCTTTCCGGAGGTAACGGCCTGTGAATCCTCCGGGAGCCGAACCCGCGCTGTTTCGGTATCCGGTGAACAAGAAAGTCAGTTCCGCAGAAAATCGCTCGCAAAGCTCTAATGGATTCGTATATTGGTTGGTTATTTGATGATCGGATTTTTCTGGTCGGATTTTGTAAAGATTTGTAAATTGCTAGTAAGATTTTTTTGGATTGATCTTAGAATCTTTATGTAATGTTCAATTAATAAAATATCAGTTTTCTTGACTTCGTTGTCGGTTTTATTATTTCTTTCTTGCTACTTTCTTTAGTTTCATACAAATGTATATTACAGTTTAAATCAGCTGCTGACTCCTGAATCAGTGCAACGAAATGTCATTTAGGAAGTTAACCAGCTACAACAATTTGATTCAATTTTCTAAAGTTTTCCAGTAATCTTATACAATTGATATTTTTTGTTCAAGAATTTACGTTACAACACTACCACCAGTACCAGTACCAGTGCCGCATAAATTCGATAGATTTGAAAACGGCGCTCCAGTTCCAATTTATCAAACAAATTCGACACCGACTTACAGAATGGATGTTCGGAATCGAGCCACTAATCCCCAAATTTCGCTAGTTAATAACAGTTACAGCTATTTGACGCTAAGCTGAGCTAGACTTAATGGATTAGTTCCAACGTTCCAACGTTCGAACATTCGATCGTTTTGAAACAGATAAAAGTTTTGCATCTTCGCTCGTTAAGGATGCTCCTACAGATTTGTGGCAGCTGCTACATCTGGTGGAATTGTCGCTTACACAAAGTGGACTTGAGTAAAATCAGAATTTATACGATTTCAACATCTATGATTCCCGTGATATAATTATTATATCTTTCCTTTTGAAGCTATATATATATACGGATAACTTGCTCGGACTATTTATTCTCGTAGTATTTTAAAATTACAAACAAAAAATGTTACATGTTAGAATGTTTATTACTTGAGTGTTGAGCAGAAAGTGTTGTTGCTTAGGTATTTCAAATTAAAAACATCTTTACTACAACAATTAATCTTTTTTAGCAGTCTCTATGAGGACACGCAGTTTAATTTCTCTCGTCAGCATTTTAAACCTTGGGTCATGTAAGTTTCTCAAATTTATATTTTAAAGATTTTCTGTTCCTCTAAAAAGGTCACGTAGAACTCCGCACCTTGCTTTAGTAGGTCAGTGGGAAATCCACTCGAGGGCCTTCGTCGCCAAGTTCGACTAACTTAGTTTGGCGTCAGCTACTCGATTCAACCTGAGATTTTACAACCACGTTGAACAGCGCTGATAATTTTAGGAGCTCAGGTTTTAAAGTTTTAAGAATGGGTTTTAAAGTGCTTTGATCGCATTGTTAAAACACTATACACTTTAAAGTACACAAAGAAATCCACAACATATTTCTATCTATAAAAGTGGATCTCCTTTACCTCCTTTACGCCAAGGGTTTCAAAGGTGTGGAGTATTAACCAGGTTTTGACTTTGGATTAGAACATTTACCTTTTCGAGGCGGACTATCTCAGTCCTCTGGCGTATCAACGCGTTTGTAATCAATTTCAGGTAGGACCCCTGCCGTATTGCGGTCGATTACAGATGTCCATGGGCGGTTTGTTTTCTACTCCTTTGCTTCTACTCCTTTCTACTCCTACGCAAAGAGACACATATTTTTTATCTATCAGAGATACCTTAGTTAATGTACACTTTCTAGGAATTTCGGGCTAACTTGTTATTCTTGATAAATAATGGAATAATTCCTGATCGACGTTCATAAATCTATTCGTATTTGAAGTGCCGAGGCTGGTGGAAATAAATATATAGTACTGGAAGTGCCCTGAAATTTACGACACGCTGGAAATAATAGGCTCCAACTAGGCAAGCTATTACTGCTTGGAACGTGTACAGACGGTACAGAGAATGGCGTAATTGCCAGTGTGGAGGTAATTCTGTCTTCATCTTCGGAATAATTTGGTTTGGCTTCTTATTTGTAGTCCTGATTGGGGACTGGAGCGAATGGTCCCTTGCGTTGCCATTTTGATTTCATTAGTTAATCGTTTTTGGTTCGTTTAGGTTAAGATAGTTTAGGGTAAGGTGTTTTTGTTACCGGCTTAGGTAAACTGTAGAATAAATAAGTTGTGATGTCATGCATTGTTGTTGATTAATGAACTACGTCTGAAAGTGATTATGCGCGATTTGCTAATGCTATTTGTTCGAGATGGAATATTTTGAAATAGGCCATGTAATAATTAATTAGGCCATGGTCATGAATACTAAGTGTACTGGAAAGATATGTTCCATGCATTTATTTTTATTGCCCTGATAATAAGGTCGTCAATTATGCTGTGATTAAAGTTAACATAATTTTATTATTCAGTACGCCATTTATTAATTATCTTCAGGAATATCTATATATTCACATGAGCTCATGTGAAATTAAATGATATCTACAAATATCTACCACATAAGTCTACATGAGCCAGTCCTCAGTCAAAAATAGGAATTGCAGAGAAGTGTTTATTCACTTATTACTAATTGAACGCTTTTAATTTAAATTTAACACCTGTATTTCTATTAAAATAAGTCCCAATAGCGCAGTGTTTCTGGTCAGTGAAGCGATCGCTTTACAAACCGCCAACACAAATATTCGCGCTCGTGCCCACTGTATCAGAAAGTCATACGATATGTATAGTGGTACAAGTTACGAGCAAAGGGCGATAGTAATGTAATACATTTACATTTGCGTATTACAGTAATAATTAAAAATTAAATGAAATTACTCAATTTTGGGTGACATATTTGGGAAAACTAAGTCAGAAGTAAAATGGTAACCTTCAGAATATTTTAAATCTTCATATGATAAATTTATATAAATAAATTAGGACTGTCAAGTAGAGCCTCATATTAAAAATATGTAAACAAAATATAAAAGCTAATTTAAATTTTATGAAACTTACGGCATTGAGTAGCTAATAAAGCAATTATTATAAACTTCGTACGACTCACGTGGGATTGTTGCATCTGTAAGTAGAGAAATTTTAAACATACCTATACTTACTCGCTCTATCTTATCCCTCGAACCATCCCGTGTTCAGTCGCCAAACCATTCGTCCGAATAACTGATATGAGACGAAGTTTGAATTGCAAAACTACACCGGAATTCGCCTACTTCAGGCGAACTGAACACTTTACATGCATCGAGCGCATTCAAACGTCAATGATATGTGAAGTTCTTTTGTTCTGTGCAACCAGAGTTGCTGTAGATTTGGTTCACTGAGTCAAAACTACTCTTGGAGTGTGAACGACTTTGAAAAGTAAGACGCGGTATTATTGATCCTTTATTCACTCAGCTGGAGATGATGATATTTGTTTTGTTCTTACAGTGCCCAACGATAACTTTAAAACTTTGTTAATTAATGTCTACGGGGAAACAAATTAATGAAATAATTATGGTTAATGTTCTACTAATAATTTAATAAATTAATAATGTTAGAATTAATTGTAGCTTATAATGTTTTTATACAGTAAATCTCAAGGTTTCATGTCGTTGTAATATTAATAAAATTATAGTAAAAGTGATAGTTGACTGCAAGAATAAAGTAGAATATTGTGGCTACAATACATAAACATGTATCAGCGACAGCTTTTCTACACATACTGATTCTATTATTACTGTTAATAAGTAATAACGTTAGTCCTACGAATTCTATTTGGCGGGACACATTACCGTCTTCATTTCAGGTATGAAATGTATTTATCCGCTTCAACGAATTCAGTTCATTGTCGGATTTCAACGATTTCCTCTATGGCCCGTTGCGTCTTAATTTTCTTATATTTCTGACTTACTTTTCTATTTATTATTTAAATTAAATTTGTATTTATAAGAATACTCATGAAATTACTAGAGCCTACTGAAAGTTGAAGTTATTTAACTTTCACAATTAATTTTGCACAAAAAGTAGATCTAGTCCTGAATCTACAAAATAAATTGCTTCTAGTAATAAGTCCACGTTTACTTCAAGGTTTACTTGGAAATCCTGAAGCTTACAATTCACTTCATTCCTCGCCTATTAATCAAAACTAGATTGAAATGTTGGCACTTATCAACGTCATTATCGGAATGATCTTGGAGGAAAAGACAGCGAGAGTGAATCATTTGTATTAATTATCCGAGAGATTTGGATTCAGTGACCCTTCAAGAGATAGTACGCTCTAAAGGGACGAAGTTAAAGATGAATTTGAGATGACAAGTGGCTGTAAGGCGATAGCAGATTAAAATCCAGGTCTTAATTAGAAGGCGTTCGATCCCATCGCTGTTCCGCTCCGGAGCTTGAAGATAGGCCAAGGAGTTGATAAAGTATTCGTCGTTATTTATGGTGGCATTTATTTCAGTTAGGATTTCTTAAGGCATTAGTAAATTGTTTTCGTGGGAATATCTACCGTTACCATAAATGATTAGACAGATTCTGTAAGATTTTGTTTATTCGAGCTACTCCAGCTTCTACAATAATATCATATTTATGGTATACTACTCAATTTGATGTATCGACTTTTTATATATCGTACTCACATCTTAAGTGGTTATAATATTAATAATTGTTTAAAAATAATTTTATATTAAATGTGAAAGAATGCCACAAAACGACTTTTTGGTGATAAAATTTAAAATATCTAATTCGATATTTATTTTCGTGACGGCGCTGCAACCGTTTGACCTATATAGGCACGACCTACATGCATGAAAATATGTTATTTCCCGACGCAATTGTGTTATTTATTATGACGTACTAGTATGGGCTTGAAATATTGAGTATGTTTTTTTTTAATAATATAGGAATATACCCTTCACCCTATAATATACCTAGAATATACCCTTGTGGTTCGACTCCGGCGGCACCACCACCGCACCTATTTCTACCTAATAACAGTAGTGTTAGGCGCTGCTGTGTTCCGTTTTGAAGGTTGTAGTAAGGGAGAAAGACTTTTCCGAGGCGTTCCAGCTTAGTCCTCAGGGGTAGCGGCGCATCTGTGGCCGACCTTAGGTAGGAATATCTAATCCTATCTGGGGTACATTACAGATGTCCATGGGCGCAGTAGCCACTTACCATCAGGTGGACTGCATGCTCGTCTGCTACTCCTATATTATAAAAAAAAAGTGGCTACTGCCGCCTATTGACATCTGTAACCAACAAAGATAAGATAAGATTCCTGAGGTCGGCCATTGATTCGTTGCGACCCCTGATGACTGAGCTGAAATCTCTCGGAAAGTAGTGCTTCTTCAGACCAGAACACAGCAGCGCTTAACGCTGCTATTATAAGCAGAAATGGGTAAGAATATAGTTACATAGTACTAGAACAGTCAGTACCTACCATGTGTCGATGCAAAGACTTGAAGATCAAATAAAGTAGTGCCCCTTGAGAGACACCTATGACCACCAGTAGCCAAATACATGTATCTCACACAGCACAGACGTTAATGTCGTCGTCCTCATCCCATTAATGTCTCACAGCTAGGCACGGGTCTCCTTTTAGAGTGAGGTCTAAGTGCGGATTGATATATCGCACTCCCATGTGAACTTTTTTAAGAACTCTTAGACGTTCTGGTTTTCTAACAATAATTTCCTTGACAGTAAAAGTAAGTTGCAATTAATTTATAATCCGCACGTAATTAAAAAAATCTGTGTGTCTGAATTCGAATCTCGGATAGTGATTGAGAGGTCAAGTTTTTAACCACCAATTATCCCTGCAATGGAGACGATACTAATCATGTATAAGATAGAATTGTGACTACTACTACACCACTATTATTTAAATCAAAATTAAGTAAGATGTTCACCATTAAATTTCGAAAATAATTCTAAATTTACTACGTTTATCATTGTACCACGATCATGTATGTATTTGACCTTCTAAAATTTGTAATCAAACCCAGTAGGTTCAGGAGCGTTTGTCTTTTCTCATTAGAGCCTTAGTGATTACAGACGCTTTGTGGCAAACTGCACGTTTTACATTGCCTCCAAGCCGAATAATTGGTGCTGCAACGAAATTGCGATGTTTCCCACGTACTCTCTGTTCCGCTCAAGTTCCAAAGTTCAGGCACTTGTTCTACCGACAACGAAGTAATAAACGATGACTATAATAAATATTTCTACAGAGATTCCAATACCGTAGTATATACTACTACGGTATTTTTCTTATAAGAAAAAACATAGTAACTAATAAATATTTTCTTAAGTGCCCCTGACGGTGCAATATTGACCGTTCATCAGAATGCCAGTAAGTAATCGAATTGTATGTCTTTGTTATCTTTGTTTTTGAATTAGAATCTGAATTAGAGTACATGTTCACTTCACGTGACGTGAAATAGTCGCAGGCATCAGTTATGTTTAATTGTAGATGAATACTGAGTGCAATAAGGTCTTCCTCAGGTCTTTTAGATATGCATTGATACCTCTGAGTAATTAGGGAGCCTCATATAACAGCAGCGCGCAGTTGAACAACTAAAAGTTGTAACAAAATTGAATCCTTGTCTTCATTGTCCGTATTGTTTGCTATTTTTCATAATATTTAGTGTCGTTGAGCGAGAAGCCCGTTAGTCGCCTGCCCGCTTCCCTTTCTCAGTGGCGTAAGTTGGTTAGTTTGATGAATCAAGAGCAGCAGTATTCTTGGTTCAGGCTCGAGAGTTGGTGAGAGGTCGATTTGAAATGCTAATGCCACTCGAATTCCATTTCAGATTACGACCCTCAGTTCCTCAGTTAATAGTAACATTCGCTGTTACTGCCGACAATGGACCCTGCGTTGAATAAATAACGCTGGAACCTTGGTACGGGCAATGTTTTTGAATATTCCTACGAAGTAAGGTTGCCCTCTGAAATATAATATGGCCGTGAAAAGTTACCGGTACCCTTAATATGAGTTTTTACGTTTTTTGCTTTTATTTTTGTGTTTGAATGTATCTTTCTGTGTTTACCTTTATGTCATTGATATTTTTCTGTAAAATTGGGTTATATTTTGAAATACTTTTGAAATTTAACATACTCAAATATTTAAAGCTTTAAAAGTAATGAAAACATTATTACAGCAACATAATAAATCTGTTAACCAGTTAGGTTCGTAAGAACTGTTAAACTAAATGAGTTAATATTACGCGCATTCTTGTTTCATTGTTTTCATTGAATAAAAATTGTTTATTTTGCAATTATTTTTAACCTCTTACTTTGTATCTTACTGTTTTTAAGTATTTCAGTTAAAAATACATTTGCTTTGTATCTTCAGACGCAATTTTACAAGCGTTTTAATTTAAAGACTGTCGATAAATTTTTTACGATCATTTGCATAGTTCCGGAGTAATTCTTAATAAAGTGTATCATGAGCTTGTTTTAAGTTGTTCGTTATCACGAGGCTACCAGCTTGGATAGGCTGCTCGGGTTACGCGTTGAATACATAAACGGAACCCTGTAACAAGCAATGTTTTTGAATATTCTCACCAAGTGCTGCCTCCGTGAAATGTCTATAGCGCTCTCAAATATTTGACTTTGTACCTACTGGGCTTTAAGCTCTGTATCTTTGTGGAGATGAAGTACCTTGCAACCTTGAATTAAGTATTAGCTTCGAGTCGTTTACATTGCCTTTGTCTTTACTTTTATCTTTCTATGTATATTTTTCTTTGTATGCATTTTAAGCGGTGTTAACTTAAAACACTGATTAAAAATGTTTAGCAACTATTAACTCTGTATAGCATATTTATTATGTGTGTAACAGGATAATTTCAAATCTACGCTACGTTGCTATTTTTTTAAAGTAAATTAGTTAAAATGATTCTGTATACGGAACTTTATTAAAATATTAATGAGCAAATGTGATGTACAGTGAAACGAAGAAAGGTGATTATAATAATACTAGAAGGTTGGTGGGTAACATGAGCATAGACAAACAAAATACATGACCATAGACAACAAAAACAAAAATTTGAAAATAACAATTCAATCAATCCTCGAATTGAAGCCGGAATATTGCGAGGTAGACTAGTATAGTGTTCGTCCGCTTCGAAGGTAAATTGTCATCTCTCACTCAATTGTTACATTGACGATTTAATTGCTCCAGTTTATTCCGAAATACGGTTCAACCTATTAATAAAACGTCTGCGAATTTCCCAAATTGAAAGTCACAAAATCAACAAAAAAGCGATCGAGTAAATTGTCTCCGAAGAAATTGCTCCAAAATACCGAAAGTCTTCAGTCTATCAATTAACCTCCCGACTTGTGAGCTTACGCAAATCCGTTGAATTTTAAACAAAGACATCGCCGACATCAGACAATGTTGTTTACAGCGAATATCTCGATGTTGAAGCGAATAAATTACTCTTTAAAGCGATTTGTTTACGCTCGTGTAACTTTATCGAAAATAGAGTGAGTCGCGCTAGTTAATGAGATTATCGCGGAGGTTAGAATAATCAAGGATGGAGATGAGACTAGTGAATCGTTATTCAGGCAACTTTGTGTAACGTTTTATCAGAGATGTCAGTGCTAATTTTCAAGTTCACTCACTGTCTATGTCAAGTCACTGTCTATGCTACGAATATAATAATACCAATATACCAAACCATGATACCAAACTTATATGACATTGCACTTGCTTTATACCCGACTGCGGTGGATAATGTTTTTCGAGCATATGTATATGAGTGCGTCTCATTATTAGACAAGTCCCATAGCCCATAGGACTAGACGGATTTTAATATATCAAATATCTTTTTACGCGTATGAATTGCGAAAATGACTGAGTAATATTTTGAAATGAAGGACTTGAATTTTTGTAATTTTGTTATAATCTCTAGTTAAGTTATTGTATTCGGATGTTACATCAGCATTTCCTTTAACATTAGCGTATAAAAGCTAATAATTGTATTTATCTACTAATAATACTTTATTTTAATTTAAAATAATCTATTTGACAGCGTCCATATGAAATATAGTATTCGGAGTTCAATATCATGTTTCCTTGTTAAAAAAGTTATGATTTATTTATTTTCACTCCAATTATCATGAGAATGATTAGGCCATAGTCCAACGCGTAGTCCAAGTGCGAATTGGTAGACTTCACATACCTTTGAAAACTTCTTTTTTTGAAGATTTCTCATGCAGGTTTCCTCACGTAATTTTCCTGCACCGTTTAGGCAAGTGATAATTAATTTCTAATACGCACATAACTTTGAAAAATCAGCGTGCCTGGGATTTGAACCTCCGACCAGTAGGCTATAACTGCCTGTTCTGTAACATAGGATATTGTAGTAATAATTGACAAAATTTCAGAGTACTTTCAGAGTTTACTGTTATCACTTGCCATAAACTTCTAAATAGGTTCAATAAAGTTCAGTATCCCTTATCGTCTGTTGGAGTTCGCCAGTGAACTTGTCCGTCACCCGTGATTGATCGAGGACTTAACGGATTGGACATTGCTAATCCCTCAAGTATCCCGTTGAATAAATATACTACTCCGGAAAATATGTATGGCCCTTATATTATCGGTCAAGCTATTAATATTAGGTAATGAGTTGATTATATTTAGTGGTTGCCAACAGATAAATCTGGAACAGTGACTTGATAACGACACAATGAATTTACACAATTTACTACACATAACATGTACACAGATTTGATTTGAATATTGGGATAATTGATGGTCTTTAGTTTGAGAAGGAAATTATTGTATCGTCTTGGATGAAAAGAGTTTTTAAGAAACATGCTAGGCTTCCAATATTAGTACTCAGACTTAGCAATCCATCTGCACCCGACCTCGAGTAGAAATTTCAATTTTATTTGAATCTACCTACAAATGTTCATGGTCAGCAGTGACCACTTTGAGAGTCCACAACAAATTATCTACTTTGATTAATGTTATCGCATAAAATTAATGAATCTTTAAAAAGGAAATAATGACCAGTATTCACATTTCGAATTTCGTAGTGATATTAATTTCGTTATCTTTAATTTATCAAAGGTGTATAGAACCATTAATTCTAACTTTTTGACCAGCATAAAGAATTAAAACATGTATAAGCTCCTTTGAAGAGAAATTGTAGCTAAACTTACAATTACCAAGAAAGAAGTTTTAGCAATCCGGAAAGTTTGCGATCAGAGGAAATTTAGCTCTATTATAATCGGGCAGGATTGATTTTGTTTGTTTTACTGCTATGGCAGCAACCCTTCGAATGGTTTAACGTGAAAACATAATTAAGGCCCGCGGAGTTGGGAACTTTAATCGAATTACGAACTGTTGCAAGATTAGTCGGTCTCGCGGTTTTACTACGGGGATATAGTTACTTACACGATTCTAGAATCATTCTTATACATTTACTCTCGACAATAATAAAGTTAATTTATCTTCAGTACATAACTTCGAATCTGTATCAGATAATTATTCGTATAGCATAATTATTAGATACGGCGTGTGGCTTCTTAACGTAAAGAAATCACTGTCGCATATCGTAAAGTCACTAATTTTGTTTAGAGCGTAATCATCGCCCCATCACAGTCCCACTGCCGTGCTGAGTCTTCTTTCAAGTTTATTTTTTTGGGTTTCATTTAGAACATCACATATCAATGTCATATGAATTAGATCTTATTCTTGTATATTTACTTAAGTTCTTAGCTGCGTAGATCCTGGAATCCATACAGAATCATCACTTCCATACCCTGTCATAGATGATACATCGTGGATATATCGATACCAATTTATTGCTTAACGAGAGGGTCTCGAGGGGAAATTTTCCGTAGATAATTTGGAATGTGGCCCTATCGTGTCGAACGTCATTAATATTCCATATCTGTCGGAGTACGGGGGCGTGACCGTAGAACAACGCATGGTGATATTAAATATTGGAGAATCGATAAAAAACCATGTGATACTTCATGTCGCTTGATGACTAATGGATTCGGGCGCGGTAATTATAGGTGGAAAGTTGAAGGGCAAATTGTCGATATTGGAGAAGGATTAATCACGATTATGCTGTGCGGTTTGACCTTGTTCTGAGGAAAATATGGCTTGAAAATGTATTTAAATTTAGCTAAACATGTTAAAATTATACTCACTAGCGTAAGGCGTCTCGTGTTAATAGCAGTTTTATAATTACAACAATTTTAAAAATGGTAACGGCATATTAGTACGATGAATTTTGTATACTGAACTACTATTTTATTTAATTTATTATTTTTAACGACTATTTAAACCTAATACAGGTTTCATGGATTTGTCTATCCCCTTGGGTTTAACAGGCGTGAAATTATTTCCTTTAACCAACTTTAAAACTGTTCTTGACTGTATTTTAATCACAGGCTGAGCCTTGCGAGGCGCAATAAAATCGACATATTTCACCAGCGCAGACGAAACCTCGAGAGGCTGAACTTTTCCCATCAGCCAGCGAATTTTTCTCAAACTTGGAACTTTATCTTGATAAGCGATATTTTAAAAAACAATTTACGGAAGACACCGGTTGGGGATCTTAAGGAGCTTAAGTGATAATTTTACCTCTTGTCCGTGCTTGCTCATAAAATTCGGAGCTATTTTGAATTTGACCCATACTTGAAAGTAAAATAACAATTTAAGATTTTTTCCTCAAAGATGAAAAATTAAGACGAGAGAAAAGTGCGGTGCATTTTATGTTTAGGGATATAGGGATTTATGAAAAGAAAATCTAGTGTATACCTTTTTTATTACCTACGTGATTTGTTATCTATGTGGTACTGTTACTGATTAGAAATAGAACATCAATTCTATCGAAAATAGATGCGCAATATTATTATAGTGACCATAAATTTCAGAACACAGAGCTACTTCTATTACATATAAAAACAACGGAAAAAATAATTACGATCATGTTTTCGCTGCACCAGGAAATGAATATTACGATACAAATATGGATAAATAGTAAGCCAGATCGTAAGGTAAGCGATGAAAACATTTAAATACTCCTTGAATTGCAGCTGCTCACTTTACTTGTTGGTTCCTGAAAAAAATTAAATCGTTTTGCTTCCACCGAGTTGACCTACTTACCGGCAAGCATTCGCGGGAAACTGGAGTAGATTTATTTAATCTAGATTTTTACAAATCCGTTATTTTTTACAAAAACAGCCGAAATGTATTTCGCGTTGAAAACAACTTAATAACCATTTTAAATCGCGATTCGACACGGCTTAAAAATACTTTTTAGGAAATATTAAATTTTGTGTTTTTGTTAATTATATAGTCACTTGCGGCGAATTATTCACATGTGGCAATGTTACACGTGTTTGTGAAAAATTTACATATTTTCTCGTTCGAAGAGCTTGTACGGGAATGGGTTCGGAATATTTTTTTAGGGTAGCTCGGTACAGGGTGCCGATTTATTTGAAATTTAATCCGCGCCTAACGCGATATACGCTCATGCAAGATTCTGGCAGGGAGAGAAACGTAACAAGTAATTAGTGGAAACAGAACAAGAATAAGACTCGCTGATATTGAATCTGAAAATAACATTGCTATTCCATTATATTACCAGTTGGTTTTGTCTAAAATAATATTGTGTTTTTATATTTTTGTATGAAACTTGATTCATTCAAATTAAAGTAAATATTCACTTTTTATCTACCCATCCGCGCTTAGCCAGCAAATAAAACAATTTGAGGGGAAACCTGTGCGTAAAAGTTAGACCTTGGATGCATTGTGATGAGGAGCTGCATTGCGCCAATTCTAAATTATGTTCTTATATTTTATTCTAATTTTAACAAGTTGGAACGTATTATTTACCCGACAATGTAAAATGGAAATAACTGTTGAGACATGTTTCTGCCTTGTAACAAAATTGTTGCTTTGCAGTGTAATGGATTGAACTGTGTCAAACAGATTGTTCTGTTAGATTAGCCGTTTTGGTTGCATTTTCGAACTGAAGTCCACTTTTGCAAGCAATTTGGGCTTTACCAAAATAGCTTTGGTCTTATAGTACAAGAGTCAGCATTTACAATTTAACTGTAAATTACCTATTATAACATTTTTGTGTTATCTTAAATATATAAATACTTTAATAGAATTGCGTGGTGTTAGTACAAAACTCCAAAAATTTCTGCCATATGAAATAATCATGTTCAAAAGCAATATTTCATAAAAAATATTATTTATTTTCCTATTCTGTCATTCATTTCTCTATCCATATCCATTCGTTGGAAGTAATTTATGATTACGAGTTAAACCCGAATTGAATAAATAAGAATAATATATTGTGATGTCCATTAAATAGTAATACGAGTGTATCATGGTTGAAGGTATTCTATCAGCTGTCCCAGTCGGCAAAGCAATACTGATCGCTGGGCCGTCCCTCACTCGTAATCAATCATATATAATCCAATATTTGTCCGCCAACCCGTAATCGAAGCCTGATTAATGTTGCTCCAAGTTCATTGTATCAGATGTTACATCTGCCTCAATTATATCCGTTATTTGTAAGGTAAGTGAGGGTTAAACTTTTATATTGGTTAATATTAAAGCCAGCAAGTCCGACAAAAATGCTCGGGACAAAAAAATATATCGTACAAAATAAAATTGGATTAGTATATCTCTTTGCAGGTTTTCTACGTGCATGAGCTAATTGAATATATAATTAGGGTACAATACAGTACAAAAAACAACGAAGATAAGTCTGGAGTATAGCGTGAAGGGAAAGATCTTATTTACAAAATAGTAAGGAGTAGCAGTTATTGGCAGTAGGAAACAGACGTCCGAAAGAATAAATGTAGATATAAAACCGGAAATTTCCACCTAGATCCTAACAGAGGACCTATGGAGTTCTCATCGAACGCCCACATAATTTTGAAGGTGGTAGAACCCTTTGAGGTTCGACTCCGGCGGCACCACCGCCACACCTATTTCTACCTAATAAAAGCAGTATTAAGCGCTTCTGTGTTCCGGTTTAAAGGGTGTGGTAAGGGAGACAGACTTTCCCGAGGCGTTCCAGCTTAGGCCTCAGGGATAGCGGCGCATCTTTGACCGACCTCAGGTAGGAATATCTAATCCTATCTGGGGTTGATTACAGATGTCCATGGGCGGCAGCCACTTACCATCAGGTGGACTGCATGCTCTTCTGCTACTCGTATACTATAAAAAAAAATCAAGGACAGACCATTATATTTAATTCGGTACAATGCTTGCCATTTGCCAGCAAGAACTTTCTTACACTTGTACTCTTACATCAAACTAACATAAGTAGGTAACATAAAATATTTATTGCATTCATTGCCCAAACCAACTTTCTCCCACTAAATAAGTTTCTCCAGCAAACTCGAGGAGAATTCACAAGAGTAATGAAATTAGCAACAGTCTTAATTCGCGGAATAGTGCATGAGTGAATTGGGGAAACATGACATTAGCATTTCAAATACGTCGAACTGAGAAACTGCGGGGAAGGTGCTTAAACTAGAGTTATGAGCTGGGGTAAAAGGTTTTTAGCTCAGATAAAAAGTCTTATGCCTTTGAATCTTCTCATCCTTTTAGCACGGGATGGAACAATTCAAATGCGGTTTTCTGTATTCGTTATTTCCTTGATTAGTTTTATTTCGATGTCTTCAGATAAATCAGAGATAAAATGTAACTTTACTAGCATTGTAAACTAAAATAACAGTAATAAGTTTTTATAGCATCTGTATCCAATTAAAATGTAAACAAAATATAAGTTCAGAGCGTTACCTATTAAAACCTCTCGCTCCAACTTTGAGCATAAAATTAAACAATGTCAGTGTACAATTATTATTTTTTTGTTTCAGATTACTACACGAGGAATGGAGCATAAATCACTGGTGGATTGAATAACGGGTTCATGCGCAAGTGAGGCAGGAATTAAAAAATAAATATAAAGAAAAGGGTCGGGCGGCCATCTTGGGTCATCGTTTACCCGGACGGTACTCATGAATATGACATCAGTGGTCGTCGCAACTGACCCACAATGTTGATTTATGCGTCGCCGGTGATCTATCACTGTAGATAAACGTAGTCGCAAACAGGCCATACTTTTTCGGTAGTGCGTTCTTTCACCTGAGGGTCCCGATTGAGTATGCATGAAGTTTTGGAAACGATTTATTAGGGATATGGGACCAATTTTATTTGTTATGTGCTGAAACTGACTCCTATATAGCTACGTCGCGTAGATGTAGTAAATTGTGATTTATGTAAAGATAAATATAAACTTTCCGCTGTCTCGTGCTATTTTTAAGTTTAAAATGGTAAAATTGTAAAAATTGTAGAGTCCGCAGAAACTTTCCACACAAAACCGAATAATGTGAACAAAGTTTAACAACTCGTAAAGTGCAAACTAAAATTGCACGAATGAAAGTTCATTGCGAAGCAAAAAGTTAAAAATGAGAGAGTAGGAAGCGACGATAATCATGCGCCGCCGTCCCTTACCATCGGTCCGGGAGGAAGGTCAGAGTAACCCCACATGTCACACGTGGCGCAGTTTATGCGAGAACGAGTGGGCGATATATGCACTGGTAGCGTCAGTGGGTGCCTTGACATACGCGAATAGCTTGAATGGCGAATTCGTGCATGACGACATCCCAGCGATCGTGACGAATGGTGACGTCACTGGAGAGAATTCAGTGCTAAGGGTTTTCAAGAATGATTTCTGGGGCACGCCGATGTCGGACCCGAATAGCCACAAGTCGTATCGGCCGCTCACCACTCTGTCATTTCGGTAAGTGCTCCATTGTTTTCGATTTTTGTGCTCCGTGCGATTTTAAGAATTTCAGTCAATATTTAAATGGAAAACGTTAGCAGCTTTTAGCGTAGATGAATAAATACTTTCATTATTTGTCTGTTATGATCAATAGCCAGATTAAAATAGTGGAATAATTATAGGAGAAATAAGTAAATCTTCAACAAACATCAGAACTTCAAGAGAATATTTATATAATTTTGCTCTTTCTTTATTCCTGAGACTACGATTTAAATTAAGCTTTATCTTTGTACATTTGCAATCTACATATCTCTTTATAAACGAACACATTTGCGACTAAGATTAAAGATGAAAGCATTTCCAGAATAAATTAGAGCCTCGTTACCCTCTTCACCTTTACACAGAGTAATTTCAGTTAAAGACATCTTTCATAAAAGCTGCATATTCCGACATCAAACGAGATGTGATTTTTATTCATGTCTCCAGAGGACGACGCATAAAATCATCAAAATGAGATGCAAATATTTATCAGGATCCTAACTTCCTGTAATATGGCCCTGAGTAGATGTTAACCGACAAATGATGGATGGCGTGATCGAGTAAGAGAGTGCTCAATCACGTACGTATTTTTATATTGTTCGGGTTGTCCGACCCCGGAGCGACCCTCACAAATCATGTGATCCTGTTTTCTTGGTGTTAAACAAACGTTGACGTCGTTTTGGAACGATAATAGCTGAAGGAATGGGACCTCTTAGCTTGATAGATAGTGTCAGTGGATTAGAGATTGCGCTGTTGGAAACAGTTCGACATAACTCATCTTTTTCTCGCTTCTTTTCCAGTTATTTTCTCAAGGTCACGTTCATCGACGGATGTAGAAACAATTTATTAAGCTGTATTTCGCAGTTATTGTGGACGTTGAAATATTTTATTTTGTTCCCGGCGACAGTACTCAAAAAGTAGATTACCTCCATTTTATTTGGGTTTTAACTAATTGTTTTATAAGAGTACTTTAGTATGATTAAAGTCGGTTTACCCTTCGTCAATTATTGATAAATTTCGGTGTTTTCGTATATCCCTCATAAAATATGTTTTTAGAAACTTAAAGAGATTGTCTTAGCGTTATACATAGAGTAACACATGTTGATTCGGTAGAAACAAATAAATACCATAGTTGTGTCCCAAAATAATTATGTTAATAATACACTAGGATAGATAATGTTTTGAGATATATATAAAGTAAATATATTAGGATAATTAAATTTAATAATGGTAAAACGTATTTTATGTAGACAGAAACATTACAATAATTGTGGCAATTTGAATTTGAATTACGTTAAACGGGGTTGTTCTGATGTCCTAACTATAAGCTAAATGAAACTATTCTGCAACTAGACGCATAGCAAAAATGCAGGATACAAAATGGTTAAGATCGTTACGTGCAAATGTATCCAAAAAACTACGAACCAGACGCAAAAACTGTAACATATCATTTATATACCGTTTCAAACGCTAGAACACAATCATAAAGAAATCACTGGCGTACGAGTTTCAATATGACCCACTTTTTGCGGATTACAACTATCGAATTCGCTTTTGTATACCCCCTTGCTATGATCTGTAATATTAGACGGGAATGGAACATTTGGTTGGCGGAGCGAAATTTACAGATCAAAATTTTTGGTCTCTCGAATTTGTACTCTGTATTCTTATTGATAAAGGTGTGGAGTTCGGGTTTATGTGTAAGGCAATCTTGGTCCCATGTATTAAAGATTTTTTGCGTACTGCGAAAGGGAAATGGGACGTGTGATATGTAGATTCTGATATCTTTTTGTAGGTTGCAGATAATACGGGGTGCGGCGTTGTGAATAGAGCGAAAACCGATTTGTTATTTTTCCTTCCCGCATCAGTATGTCGAGGTTCATTTCGTATCCAATAATAATATTATAATGTAATGTCAATTCTGAATTGTTCTCTCGTTTCTGTTTTACTGGAAGTTTTCGTTGGTTACGAGTATTTCTCGTATGAAATAAAAATTTTGTTTCGTATTTGAAACAATTTTTTCTGTTTGTTGTGCTTTGTACGAAACCGTTTTTGAAGAAATTTAATTTAGAGATGGTTTAAGGCCCGAGGAAGGCTTCTGAGTGGCAAATTTCGTTGAATTACATAATATGATTGTTTATTAATTTCTTTGACCATGCCTTTATTTTAAAACTGTTTTTTGAGTTAGAAATTGACTTACTAATTTCCAAAATTACTTCTTGTATAGTGAAAATTATAAAAATCATTTCACAAAATATGGCTCTTATGTACTCTCATAGATAATAAAAAAATCACTGGTTTTCCAAATAGTATAATTTCAATTATTCAATTTCTAAAGGTATTTGATAATACAAAAAGAACCAGGAAGAAAACGCCATGAATATAAAGGAAGGTTGATGTTGATCTAAATTTAATAAAGCCCACAAAAGGAAAAGTCCCACCTGCATATGAGATCACCTTTGATCCGTTGGAGCCCAGAATTATATTATTTAAACCACAGGTTTAAATGTTCCAAAGAATTTTCATCTGCTAGATAATTAGTTCCATTTCCTTTGTATGTATTCAGTTGCACTAACCTATTAAAAGAGAATCAGGCATATTATATTTTCTTTGGTCTACACGTCTCTTTGAAGGAGCTGATGATAAAGAACCGCGCAAATGGAAGCCTTATGTGAATAGAAGGTAATTTTGAATGAGATTACGTATAAGAATGAAATTAACCTGTTCTATTGCAACCGGGGGCGAATCGTGACGAGAAAGTTTCTTGGTCATTTCAATATAGTTAAAGTGGAGTGGAGGATGATGACGAGTGTTGATGAAAATAAATTGTACAAATTAAACAATAACATTTAACTATGCCTTCACATTTCTATCATATACGTACACTTGTCGAAATCATAATTTAAAATAAAATAAGGCTATCGTGTTGCCATTTCACTAACACCTGGCGAGATTTTGTAGAGAATATAGAAATTTCATGGTATATATATTTTATAGTACATTTTGAATCCTATCCACGTACTATTTGGCAGGTAGACTCTTGACCACTACGAAGACGTATGATTATATAATATAAATATTAAATAAAGATATACTATATACCTACGATACTTCTACATTTACCCAAAACCGAGTTGGATTGCTAGTACGTATTATAGGTAAACTTGAGATAGGATAACTTGCATAAGCCGATGTTCGATAAGCGCCTTATGAAATTTAGAGTTGCTTAATTCCATGGTCCAGCTTTATCTCTAGATGACTATTAGAATTGATATTGTTGTGAATTTTACTGTTCCAAACAATTGATATTTTGTATCCAAAATTTAATCATTTGCTACGACGAAGTCAACGTCGAATCAATAGAAACAATTTACACTATTCGAAGTTGTGTCTTCAAGTTTAAGCAAGTCAATAAACTCAAATCATCACCTTGCCCAAGAGCTTGGAACGGTGCGCCATCCATCATCACATTCGCCTTTTAATTTCCAAGTGTGTTCCAGCTACTCATCACTGTGTCGTTTATCATGTTGGTTGGCGCGAGTTTCCGCCACCCATTGTCTTAGCGAATCTCTGTGACCTACTTGTTGGAACTCGTCTTGTTTTTGCGAGCCAAAGCGGTTAGTGGAGCTATTTACGCCCCTGTCGTCTTTATGTCGAAAACTTTACTTTTAATTGCATAGCTGGAGATGTCGTGAACTTATTGCTCCATGCAAAGTTGTGGAGTAGTTTTTGGCGTGATGATAGATGAATGGTCTTTGGAAAACTTGGATTTCGAGTCAAGTTGGTAACGATTCAATAGATTGGAAATTTCTTTGGCACTTAAATAAGGAAAATTGTTTGTCATTTCATATTGTAGTTTCTTTCTATTATTCGAGCAGCGTAAGCCAAGTAATATTTATCTATTACATTTAAGCTCATATAAGAATAAATTTTAAATAAATAATTTGCTTTATAAACGGTGCACGCAAAATAAAGTGAAGAAGCCTTAATGGTTTACGATGAGAATAGTCTTATTCCTAACACGACACAAATTTTGCTATGTAAGATAAACAACCGCTTCAAAATATTTTAATTCTTCATCCAAATGCAGTTCCAGAGCCAAATAATAAACCACGCTATATTAGTTAATGTTCCGTGAGTAACAAACGGGGCGATTTTCTCTTGCCATGCAAATTAGTGCGGAGCGGAAATCGCTGTGCGGTAATAAGTCCGCAACACGCGACCGTCTACATTAACATATGAGTGTGACGGCTCTGTTCGATTCTTACTAATTATTTATTTTTATATCGTTTTGACACATTTTCTTCAAAATAATTTATTTAGAAACAAATGGATAGGTCTAGAAAAAGCATGAAAATTTTCCGAAGACGACATATTGTGAAAACTATAATGTTCTTTAGCTACTCGGTCTGAGATTGCCGCTCCTGACGGAGCTGTTGACTGTCTTAAAAAATCGCGCGTGAATTAGCTCACTGTAACTCGTGTGTTACAGTGAGCTAATTCCTTAGATATCTTGATTAGATTTGTCATTATAACTATATACGAGTATATAGGATATTGAACAATAAAAGATTCGTTGCACGATGGTGCAATTTGAGACATTATATTAATAAACATGTTAACACGTAAATCATAATGTGTAACACAATACCATTGAAAATGATGATTGTATGAAACACGGTTTAAAAGTGCCTGAATATCCCAATTTTCGATGATTTAAAAAGCTTTAAAATGATTAATGAATAAGGTATACAAATAACAGTCTGCTCCGAATATATGGGCCGTGAATATAAATGCAATGGCTGATTACCGTAAATCATATTTATCGAAGCTCTTTCAAGTTAATGCACTCATTTTCGAATATTAACTGTACTTTGCACATGATTTAAAAACATCACTATCGTGTTGTTGCACGATGAAAGCATGAGCTACAAGCGATATTATTTTTGGTTAAAATATAAACAAATCAAAATCGAGCAAACAGCAAAACTATCTAGAAATATTTTATATTTCCATACGTGCTTGTTAAATATGAGCTGTGTTTTGCTGTATTGCATCGTAAATGTTGAATCGACTTCTAGGAATAAACTATAATATTTACTCGACCAGGGCAGATTTCATTTTAAAAATCTTTGCATTGTCAAAGATTTTTAAAATGAAATAAGATATTATGTTGTAGTGTGTGTAGGACTCATAGTTATATAAGTTAGGTTAAGCTCAGTATTAAGATAGTAACAATAAAGTCATCAAACAATTAAGACGCCTCTTCAATACCTAAGAGCCTGCTTAGACATTACATGGCGACCCTGCCAGTCCGGTGCGCGTGTGGCGCTGCCACGTTGCACGCGCACCGGGAGGCGTTCAAAATGAAGAATAAATAATAAGAAGAATTAAAAAACAAATTAAAATGAAGATCGAAGATGAAAAAGTAATCTATTATAGAAGAAGAAAAAAAACAAGAAGATGAGTAAAATTTGCACCGGAAATTAACGTTGAAGATCACAAAAAAAAAACGAAGATGAAGAAAGAAGAAATTCAGTATAAATAAGGAAGTTGAATAAAATAAAGTATGGAAGAAGATCACCCGCATCGTCATCGTGAGGAAAAATATTATGGAACTGAAAAATGTCGTCGAGCCCATCAATCGTCATAAAACAGTCATGGAAGAAAAGAGTGAAGTAATTACCAAAAGAAGACTATCTACATCATCAAAGGACACCGGACCAGAAATTTTACTGTGAACGGGGACCAGCCCTTCGGAGAACTCTTGGCGTAAGAAAACGGCACAAAAATCATCGTGACACGAAAAACAACTTAAAGGTTGCGTCATCATATACAACAGGTATAATATGAATCGTATAGTATAAACTAAATTAAAGTAATAAGTTCTCTAAGTCTGTACAAGTATTTAAATTAAATATAAAGTAAATTAATTTCCTGTTACTCGTATACGTAAATTGATTTGATTGTTATTTTTGTATCATTATTATACTTACAGTAATAGTATTAATGTCATTTGTTTAAAGTTAAATTGCGTGTTATTTTATTATTGAATCATATTTAGTAAATTTTGTTTTAGCAATTAAGGTAATGTTGAAATATAACGAGCAAACCAGGTAGCAATACTAGTCTTTTCGTTCTTTGTTCTATATCGCTGACTACCAAAAACGTGTTACGATTCATGTTACCCATCCTTTACGGGAATGGAATGTTCTTGGGTTCGGATTGCAATAATGATGCAATACCGACGCCGTTTCTAATTGCATTACATTCTTAGATATTTGATTCTAGCTTAAACTCATAGACTGTTATATGTTATTGATTGTTATTTTGTGTATGTAACGAGTACTTAGATAAATAGTAAAGATGATTATGATGATATTAAATATGATTTGAGACTAAAACAAAATGTTATGTTTGGAAACAAAGGAATGGATGAATGTTTACAAATGGATCGTTTGTATGGATTTTTTTTATGGATTTCTTCTGTAAATTAGTATTTTTGGTAATGATCGAGATTGATCCCTCGAAAATTAAGAAGATACCTAATATACTGATGAAATATATCGATTGTTAGTTAATGTTTATTGTTGGTTAAGGCAGAATATCTTCACGCTGCATGATCTGCAGTCATCTGCGTGCAAGAAGTAGATGGAAAGAAACTGAAAGATGAGTGTTAGGACTATAATGAGAATTGAGAAAAAAATATATATTGAGAAGTATGCCTTTTACATTTTCTTGATCATGTAGTTACGCGAGCCGTATACGTGAAAGAAATGGATCGAAAGGATATTTGAATGTTATAGAGAGAGTTTTAATTATTATAAAGAAACCGTTATCTTGATCATGATGTACGCGAGACGTCTTCGTGAAAGAAATGGAATTATGGAAGGATTATCATAAACTTAATGAAGTTATGTAACGAATAAGAAAGGAAGTGAAATATATGAAATGATCAATAATGTAATAAAGATATGAAGGGATTAATAATATAATAAGAAATATTAAGTAAAAATTATTATAAAAGGTAAAATGTTTGCCTAATTAATTAAATAAAAATATGTGTAATGTAGTACAAGGATTTTACCTACCTACAAATATGACTGATGCTTTGATTTGACTATAGGCCACATGGTTAATTCAAGCAAATGCATAAAGTAGGTATTTACTTTATATGATTATGTGATATGAATATGAATATATGAATGATATGTTCTTATACCTAATTATGAATATAAATGTTACTGGATATGACAAGTGTACACTTAAACTTGAATTTGACTTAAACTTAAATAATTTAATTTTATCTTGAATAAAACCGAACGGATATGACTTTAAACCGGATAAGACAATTGTAACGCGTTTAGAATAGGTATTTTTTAATTAATCTATAAACATAAAATATGAAACATAAGAAAGGCTTTTTTTCATGTATTTTTTTTATATTCAATTATTAGTAAACGTTAATTAATATTATACATAAGATTTTTATGTATATTCTTTTTATTTTTTTAAAGAGGCCTTAACGTGCATTACACCTACCAAATTTGTGGTAAAAATAAAATATTTATAAATAAAATTTTATTTAAAATAACCCCCGGAGGTGTAGTGTGTGTAGGACTCATAGTTATATAAGTTAGGTTAAGCTCAGTATTAAGATAGTAACAATAAAGTCATCAAACAATTAAGACGCCTCTTCAATACCTAAGAGCCTGCTTAGACATTACAATGTTGTATCGTGTACTCATACGATTTTTATTAAAGCCTTTATGTAACTTGCCTTCCAATGCGCTGACATTTTGCATACACGCTTAGTTAGGGTGACAATGATTAGTTAAGTGACGTTATAATAAATCAACAAAATGGCGAACGCACCAAAATGTCGGAAATTATTTTGTATATATTTGTATTATTACTTCCCCTAGGTATACATTTATCTAGCTTATTTCGTTTAACTCACCAATTGTTAGCTTATGCTACAACAAGTTCTTGTTCCAATAATGATCAAGCTGGAAGCAGATATCATTTCCCTGAAGCATCGTAAATTCTGATTATTTCATCAGCAATGATTCGGCCGAAATATTACATTATTGTTGGCCCATATCCCATGAGCTGCATAATTTTCCACTTGGTTTCTCTATTGTGTCAAATATACAAGTCTTTATACTACGTAACAATACCGGTATATTTTTTATGAGAAAGCAAAGGAGCATGCAGTCTTCCGCTGATATCCTGGTATGTCGATCCTTTTAGAAGAATCTGAGTCATTCGAAGATGAATGAGTCCTTTGTGGTTCGACTCCGATGCCACCGCCATACCTATTTCAGCTTAAAAAAACAATGATAAGCGCTGTTGTAATTTGGTTTCCAGGAAGGAAGGGAGACATACTTTCCTGAGGCGTTCCAACTTCATCCTCAGGCTAGCAATGCATACGTGGCGGGCTTCTGGGAGGAATCTCGTGTCCTACTTCAATATTAAATAAAAAAAGATTTACTTCTGACTCTTTCATATACTTACCTGACCTCAGTCAGACTCTTATCCTATTTGAAGTTGATTACATAATATGTCTTCATGGGAGGCGACCGGTAAACACTAAGGTGTCTACCGGTCCTTACCGGTGTTTAATCCACCTGATGGTAAGCCATCAGGTGGACTGCATGGCTACTTCAACGTACTAAAAAGTTGTCGTACATCTGGAAAATGGAAAATGAAATTGTAATATTTACTAACATTTAAATGAATTATCTTCGCGCTAGCACGAAATGTGTTCCAAATGACATAATTGTATATCAGACAATGTTTCTAACTTTAATTTAAAGCTGAAATTTCTGATGCATTTTAAGTATAGTACGTATATGAGAAAATCACTACAAATATTTGTGGTGGAATTTAAACTAAATACTGGTACTTTTTGTAGAGGAACACAGGTTGTACTACTTCCTATATATTTCGATTATATTTCGCAGCTTGAGCTCATCTACTCCAAAAAGATAATCCAAAAAGATTTCATTATCATCATCGTCCTCAAGCCACTACTGTCCCACTGCTGCTCAGAGAAAGAGAGTTTTGGGCCATCCATCGCTGTATTTGTACATATTTTATCAAATTACGCTTAATAGAGACTACGTTTAAAATCCACCTAGTATTTTCATTTGTATTTCTTAAGGAAATAGTACACAGCTTTTAAATCTCGGCGTTATTTATTAACTTGGGGCTTCACATATCCCGGGCAACCATTATTTAAGATTACGTCGACGTCTACACATTTATAGAAAGGTTTACCTGCAACCTAAGGATATACACGTTCTAGGAAAATGTTTAACTTTGAATTTAAATTTGCTTAAAAGCTACAATTTGTGTAATTGACAAATTAAGTGATAAACGAGAAAATTATCAACTGAAATATCTATTGTGATTGGTGCTTCAACTGGATACCTTCCCAAAGTTATAATAGTACTGAAATACTGAAAGTATTGAAACTCGAAATAATCGAGTTTTCCAAAACGAAAACAATAATTTTAAATCGTTTATACATAATTACTTCAGTTGTATTCAGTTGCAGTAATTAATTTTAAAGTAAATACATAGTGCAGTTCTAGAAATAAATTTAAAGTTTAATGTAGTCCTTAAAACATTTCCGTCCCTTGGCATAGATTAGTAAAGATTACTCACTCCTAACAAGAAAATGTACCCAGTTTTGAGAATTGAAACAGTTGCGTAAAAAATTTTTGCCACGTCTCCGTGCTAAAATGTCCCTAAAATATTTGAAATTATTATTATAAATTATTTAATTATCATGAAAATTACGCAGTATTAGTTATTTATTCGTAAATTTTCTCTAAAAATGTTTTTATTTGTCAAGAATTCAAAAAAAGAACTAACTATAATAAGCCATTTGCGGCTTCATTCAATTTCAAGGCAGCGAAGTATCTTTACTAATCTATGTCCCTTGGAGACGTGCTTAAAATTTATAATTTTTTGTGGTATTTTATATTATTTGGTGATGTTATTTTTTTACTTTGATTATGTAGCAAATATTTATAAATGACTATCCATCGACGACGAATTATATACCAGGATTAAAAATCCCTGCGTTACCTACATCCATTTCATTTTCTGTGTTCTACATTGAGTTTAATTTCACTGCAATCAAACGTACTCCTTATTAAAACGGTAAACTACGTAATCAGCCGAAGTGCTTCAAGTCGCGAGTACTTTCTATGTTCACGTTGCAGACCTACTGAAAGCGTGAGGATGCAAAAATGTTTCACGGTTTTAGCTGCATTCAGTTCCGCGAGCTTAGAGCCTCGTGGGTTAAACGGTGGTTAAACGTAAACATTCCCTTTGTTGGATTTTAGTGAGGCTGGGAATAAAATGTTTGGGTTTGTGTAATAAAGAGAAAGGCATGCTATGTAATGATTGTAAGTTATAGAGGTTTGTGATCATGCATGTAGCTGCAACTATTTTTATGTTCCACTGCTTCATGCGAGTATTTTTTTTTAAATGGAGGAAGTCTAAAGTATTCCTTATCACATTAGTTTGAGGTTAATAGAAGGTTGTATCACCTTTATTTATGCATCAGCTCTATATATAGCAGGATTGTTGCTAAGTACTATTACGGAAATTTTAACAAACTTAATTATTAGGATTGCCAACAATTGATTCAAACAATAAAAAGTTTGTTTCAAACATGGAAAAAATCGACTACAGTTCGACCGCCAGTGTTTTTTGGCGAGTTATTTACACTGCAATCGCACATACTCCTTATTAAAGAGGTAAAATACGTAATCAGCCGAAGTGCTTCAAGTCGCGAGTACTTTCTATGTTCATGTTGCAGACTTACTGAAAGCGTGAGGATGCAAAAATGTTTCACGGTTTTAGCTGCATTCAGTTCCGCGAGCTTAGAGCCTCGTGGGTTAAATGGTGGTTAAACGTAAACATTCCCTTTGTTGGATTTTAGTGAGGCTGAGAATAAAATGTTACCGTGTAACAAAGAGATAGACATGAAGTTTACGCGATGTTAAGTAATATTAGCTACAGAGTTTTGTGATCTTATTGTAGCTGCAACTAATTTATGTTCCACTGCCATAGATTAGTAAAGATTACTCACTCCTAACAAGAAAATGTACCCAGTTTTGAGAATTGAAATGGTTGCGTAAAAAAGTTTTGCCACGTCTCCGTGCTAAAATGTCCCTAAAATATTTGAAATAATTATTTATTTATTACGTAAATTACGTAATTATTACGAAAATTAGTTATTTATTCATAAATCTTCTCTAAAAATAATTTTATTTGTCAAGGATTCAAAAAAAGAACTTACTAAAATAAGCTGTTTGTGGCTTCATTCAATTTCAAGGCGGCGAAGTATCTTTACTAATCTATGTCCACTGCTTGGTGCGGTGGTATGGTAGTGATTTAAAAATTAGCAAAACCATTGTTTATCATATTGATTTGAGACGAATCGGAGGAAGAAACGGTGTCGCCGTAGACAATGACTGTCAGGTCAATTTACACTTAACACCAAACCCTCATCAATGTGTATTATGTACTATATTGTGTATTGTCTATGTATCTGAAAGTAGCTATGGTTTAATTTAAGGAAGTCATTAGATATCACATGAATCTACTGAATTTCGGTAAAATTTGGGGTCACAGTGCAGGGAATGGACCGCAAAATGCCTTGCCGGCGTCTCCCCGCAACTTGAAATGGATTCTGACCTCAGGATTTAATTCAGTTTTAGGTAATTGTAGGTTTGTGTCCCATATAGCCTTATTTCTAGCGAAACCTGAATACGGACTTAATTTCTTAATGTAAATGAACGTAAGCTTTAAGCTGGGTTGGGAAAGATTGTGTTAGAAATTGCGGAGTTAAGGAAAATTATTTTATTTTGCTATTGAAACATAAGTAAACTAGGAAGATCCCTTTCTTTATGAATGTCGTCCGCTCCATTAGCGATACTCACGGCACAGTAAACTTAGACAAGCGCTGTTGTGTTCTGGTTTGAAGAATCCTATCCAAATTCTTATATCTCAATTCTTCGGGGTAGTAATGCATCTGTGGCTGATCTCAGGTAGAGATTTAATTTTACCTGGAGTTGATCACAGATGTCTATGAGTGGTAATGATCACTTACCATTAAGTGGTCTGCATGCTCGTATGCTATCCATACAATAAAGAAATGGGCCCTCCACACGTGAACAAAAAAGGTTCTACCATTTTTAATAACACTTTATTTGTACTGAGATATTTCATTCATCGTTATAGGTATACGAAATAAAATATAATGAAAGTACATGTAATGAAACATACTGTGAGTTTTCAGGAACAAGCAACACGTTGCTATCCGTTTATGAGATTTTTATGAGCATTCTTCATACCCTGCCTTGGCATTCTAGTATGCAATAATGGGATGTCATGATTACATGTCAACGTAGCATTTTAGTGTCGTACCCTTTACTCCTTAGTTATTCTTATGTGAATATTATATGGCGCTTTGTCTTAAAATGTTGCTTGAGTTTTGTATGAGGTGATCACGTGATTACTATATTCATAAGTATGGATTTAAATGCTAGAGTTTGAAATTTTAATACCTTATTGCAAACCAGCATTATTATATAAAAATTGCCATCTGGTTTGAAGGGTGTAAGTGAGAAAAACTTAGTCCTCCGGTACCCTATGTTTGAGGACTCCCTCGAAAAGGATTTAATCCTGTTTGGGGTTGACTACAGATGGTTATGAGTAGTAGTGGCCACTTACCTTGGTTAGTTGGTAAAAAATATAGTCATCTAGAAATCCTTTTATTTTTTATTTAAAAAGGTACCAACGTAGAAATAAATCGGAACCTGGACTATGTCGCATTATGTCGAAAAATCTCAAACACTTTCAATAACTTATAGGTACGAATATAAACGAAATTCCTTAATGTAAATCAATGTACATATATCCGTCTCTTTTCCACACGTTTCCTTCCTACACTTACTCGTATATGTAGCTACATGTTAGCTCAAACCGTCAGCAATGAAACAGTGTTTGAGTTTGAATTAATTCCCTCCGTAGTTTTCATGTTTGCCTAGTACTTTGACTAATGGTCGCGTTCCGTTTAACGATGTATAACCTAAGCTTCTGTAGATCAAATTTGTTGATTAAGTACGTTTTGATATATGAAGTTATTGTTATACTAATATTTTGTTATATTAAAATCAATAGTTTAATGTTAAGTTACGACAGGCGGTATAAGACGTAAAACAGTACTGAAGTTGATAGCTATCACCATTGCTTATATACTATGGGGAAGGCGCAATAATCGTGCTAGCTGCAGATATGCTCATAAATCTACTATTGATCAACATACTGAAGATGGTAGAACCCTCTGTATTTCGATTCCGTGTTACTATCCTCACACCTATTTCTGCTTAACAACAGCAGTGTCGAGCATTGTTGTGTTGCGCTTAGAAGGGTATGGTAAGGGAGGCATACTTATCTGAAGCGTTCTGACTGAGTTCACGGGGATACCGACGGCTTTGTAGACGACCTTAGGTAGGACTCTAAGTTTAGTAGTGACCATCAGGTGGACTGCATATGAGGTCAACAATGACAAGAAAGTATCTTATTATCTTAACAAACGGTGAAGGTAGACCATACCGTCCATACGTCTTCTACTTCCTTATACAGGAGTGGCAATCATTCGCCTTTAACACATCACTCGAGCTGGAGTCTTCTTTCAGAATAAGAAGTTTTAAAACTTCTTCTCCAACGAAACACCTTGTGAAGTGGCGGCGGTTGTATTGACATTCAAAAAGAGCTGTGTAAAGAACCTATTTTATTTTAAACCTAAAATTGATTTGTTTGATTTTAAAACTGAGTTTAGACTGACGCTGAGGTAACCATTTCCTTCACACCAATACTAGTTATAACCTAACATCGGACTATTTTTTCAAAAATCTTTTTTTAGCTTTTTTTTTTGGTTTTCGAATTTCGAACGCTGTGAACTGGAAACGAAACGGTCACAAAATCAATTTCCGTCGTCGGTCGACGTGTTGACGAGTTATTGCATGCAGTTTTTGATAAATATTTGCAAAAGATATCCATCAACGTCCTCCATAGCTGTTCACTTACGATATATAATGCATGTATCGGTCATATTTTTATTACTTACAGGGAACCAGGAACAGGGAAGGGAGTTGAAAGTCGGTCTTAACAGAAACTCTGTAAGGTTCAAATCCAATGAGTTTTCAGTTGTGTACGTAATACATTGATTAATATTTTCTATCACTTGCTCTAGCGCTCAAGGAGGAGCGCTTCTCTCCAGGAAACCCGCATGACATTGGTTTTACTATTTAATAATAGTTTATTTAAATGCTCAAAAAATATTTTGTGCCACATGTGAATACTTAAAAATACTATTTTTTCTTACAACAACTAACGCCATCTCGAGATACTAGTATTACATTATGTATTCAATTTACATTATAACAAGAGATACTTGGCCGTACGCCTATATAAAGATTATTTCTATTTCCACCTAATAAAAATTCTTGAGCAAACTCGGGGAAAACAAGATTATTAATTTAATAAAATATAATTACTGATATCCTCATAAAATACACGAACCGGAAGAATTCGCGGTGAAAAAGTTCGCCAATACACGAGAGTAATATGTCGCATTAATTAAAAATGTTGTTCGTTTGTAAAAGTGCCCCGTCACGTGATTGGTGCTCGAGGGTGGTGGGGGGTTGATTAATTTGTTTAATTAAAATGGGGGTCGATATCGGGATGCGTACCC
Organism: Epargyreus clarus; assembly: GCF_041222505.1. Lineage (NCBI taxonomy): Eukaryota > Metazoa > Arthropoda > Insecta > Lepidoptera > Hesperiidae > Epargyreus > Epargyreus clarus. The sequence continues at coordinate 16,463,614 of NW_027332230.1, forward strand.
CATATAGCGGTAGGTACCTATTATTTTTTTTCCGTACGCTTCGCTTGAACTGCCAATCCAATTAATTATGGGCTATTGTACTTAGATGTACGGTTTTTGGAGCCTCGTTCGACATGTTTCGAATTCTATTTTACGTGTGGATTTTGGGGAAATAATTTTACTTTTCACACATCGTATATTTGCTCTACATAAATACATGAGATGGTGCTTTCTAAATCACGTTATCGAAGTTTTCTCAATATTTGGTATTATATACAATTTACGAACTGAGACTATTGTAGCATGGGCGCTCTCCGGAGGTCATCACCTAGACCAGCGGGAGATCTCCCTTTGTCAAACTCATATTAGCAGTTACAGTAGGTTATATTAAAACATTTATTTTTATATGATAGAAGAAAACACAAATAGACTACTAGAAATAGACAAACACGGCTTTCGTTGTTCTGTTTCTTGGTTTCTAATACCATCCTCATTAACCATCGTAAATTTATCTAGAGATATTCACAGACATACATAAAAAGGGTTGAAACTAATAGATGCCAATGATTACGGTAGATCATAATGTCTTGCCATACGTGGTTAATAATAAATAATAATTACAATATTTTTTTGTTCACGAAATACATAGTAGCACACATATGATAAAAAAAGAAACAAAACAAAAACATCAACATTAAAAAAATCTTATAAACTAGAACACATATATTTGGAAGGTACTGCGCTGCGACATAAGTAATAAACCGTGAAACGGACTATCCTCAGCGATTGCCATGGAAGTCACTTCAGTTTCATGAAAAAATGGAAATAATCTTCCCCTCGTAAAATTAGCCCAGAAGTAAGCGTAAGCCAAGAAACTGTTATACAATGTACAAGTATCGAGTAGTATATAATTAACAAAGTTTCGTTACATCTACCCCCGGCCATTATTCACCGTGCTTATAATACGTGTCTAGAAGTTTCTTGGTTTCAACAAAATTATGTATTCATAGTAAAAAGTTTATTATCTTCAGATATCAGGACGAGACAAGTTTCTGACTTCGTTAATTATAATTTAAATAAATAAATGTATTAAAGCAAGTAATTTGTGAATGTAAGTCAGTCGACGAAACTGAAATAAAATGAATTATATTTACGAGTACATTGTGTAGGCCTACAGAGAGAGTATTATTATTTTTTATGCCATAATTTCTTACATGAAATTTGTAAAAGAAATATTTTTTACATTATCCTAGTTAGCAAAGGGCGATGTATTCAAGTCAATGCAATAATTCGAAAAGAAAAAGTACGCGAATTATATCAAGAGGGATATATTTTTATTGAAAAAAAAAATACGTTTGTTACGCGTTGAAAATTCAAAAAGAAACATTTCATTTTGAAAACGGACCTGTGTCCATTTCCCGATTCTTTACGACCTGGCCGTAATGGCGGATCATTTGTCTCATTTTTAAACACGATCCGGAGTTCCGTATGCAATTAATCTCTGTATATATCATTCTGTTTGCAAATCAGAACAAGATGGCGAACTGGGACTGATTAAAACACTTTTAAGTTTAGAAGCAGATCGTTCGTCAGGTAAACAGGTGGATAATTAATTTAAATTTCGACTCTGGGTTCGGAGTTATGGGGGTCTTTGTATATTATGGCAGTCATGGCACTTACACAGGTAATTGTATTGTAGGACTATGAGTAAGAAATGAGCATTGCTGCAACAAATAACATCGATGCTTTAATAAACAACGACAGATTGATGAGACATTCACGCGAGGCTTTCTAACTTAAGCTTCAACGGTTTGGTTGAGGCTTGCCAAAAAAGATACTTGATCTAGCTTGGTACACAAGTAAAATTTACTTAAATCATCATTATCATCATCATCAACACATTACTGTCCCACTTCGGGTTCTCCTATCAGTATGAGAACTTACTTATACACTTACTGAATTCTACCTAACTCGTAAAATTTTCGTTGTTACAATGTATTACAATGTGTTGTCTAAAACAATAACATAGACAATAACTCAAATATCGGCACAATATTGATTATGATTCCAGCCCGTAGCAGCGCGGAGTATCTATTCTATTCCAGGAATCTACGTAATCATAACAAAGCTTACTCTATCCCTAGATTAGAAATACTCCGGCCAGGGTTTGCGGTCACACATTCCTCATCCCCCTGCCCTTGTTTGATCGATAACGTAAAATTAAACATAAAGTTAATAGTGAAATGAATTTAATTAGCGATTATTAACTTGGTATATTGGAACAATTGCTGTACGTAATTTTATCTTTAAGTGATGTATGTAAGTGGTGGTAACGTATGTGTGACTGTTGGTCTAAACCTAATTTGCGATTAATTATGAAGGAACAACTGAGTCCTCAGGAGTAACCACGCATTCGTGCTCGATTTCGTGTAGAAGAAGAATACTATGTGATCATAGGTGTAAGTACCGACATGCACATAAAGGTTCATGTGCAAGTCTCTTTGGTACGAGTACTTAAGTAAGAAAATATATTCATGACTGATAAAATATTTCACTTGATTTCATTTTAGAAACAATTATTAATTTTATTTATTTTGTTGTTATATATTTTTGTCCTATACTAAGGAAACTTCCAAAATTTTAATTGTATAAAAAGTGTCGATACGCCCAAAATTTCCCTTACACCCTTAGAAGCCTCAAATTATTGTAAAGGCAAAACGACTTATTTGTCTTGGCTTATTTTTTAATCTAGGTCCGTCCTACAACGAGGGTTGTGGCTTTGTTTTAAATTTACCCTTAACTGACTTTTGTGTATTTACACATCAATGAACTTGGGTAAAGTTTTTAGATATTCTACTGACAGTTTGTACCAAAATAATCCTGGGCTTATGTGGTATATATACGAGTACATATTTAATTTTCATAGCAAGTCTATAATATATTAAGTGCTGAATATAAATATGAATATAAAATCTATTGGAGGTAATAGAATCCTTTGTGTTTCGACACCGAAGGTATCATCGATATTCCTATTTCTGCCTAATAAAAGCAGGGTATAAGTATATGTTTATAATAGTAACGCATCTGTTGCCAATCTCAGATAGGAACTTAATTTTATTTGGGATTGATTACAGTGCAGATGTCCATGTGTGGCAGTAGACACTTAGTCTTTGTCCTTAGCCTTTGTCCCTGTAGTTCCGGGACCAGAATACGGCTAGGGTATGCTCTGCCTGTCGAAAGAGGCGACTTAAAGGGGCTTTCGGGGTTGCAGGAGGCAAGAGTGAGAGTTCGAACCACCCGGCCAGCGACCCCGGCTGGGCGGCAGTATGTATGGTCGCATACTGGCGTGTACACTAGACGGTGTGGCGAGCGGCATGCTCACCTGGGCGGAGCACGATGGGGCAACGCGCTAAGAGGACTCCGGTTGCGTTTCTCTGGAGATCCCAGAGTCCTTTACGCAGCGCCGAGGATGGCCACCGGGGGGGTTTTAGTGTGGTAAGAATCCCACATAACTCTGTGTCCCTCGGCACCGGGTACTTTTCGAAGGTTTCCTCCTCGAAAACAAAACAAAAGACACTTAACCTTAGGTAGTCTGCTTGCTCGCTTGCTACTTCAATATAAAAAAAAAAAGATACCGGCTGAATTGATAACCACCTCCTTTTTGAACTCGGTTAAAAATGTAAATATATTGACATCTAATAGTACATGCTCTTTTTCACAAGTTCGCATTTCCAAATTTATTTATAACGAGGTGCCTCTCGCATGTAGTGTACGGCTCTTACATTTTTACCTGGGAACCCTTCCTGTGAGGTAAAATGCAGCTTATGTCACTGCTCCTGCCTCTCCTAACATGCTCTCGAAATTGAAATATTCTGAAAATTGTAGTAATTTTGACATCACAAACATTTATTTTTAGGCTTACAAAATTATATCTACATAAATAGATTTTGATGTTGTGTAGTATTAATAAACGAGATATTAGCGAGAGTGTATAAAACCTAAAGTGAGTTATAAATTGAATTAAGGTATTTTAACCGACTTTAGAGGTAAATGTTTTTCAAGGGTATGTATGTCGAAGGATTAGATATTCCTACCTGAGGTCGGCCACAGATGCGGCGCAACCCCTGAGGACTAAGCTGGAACGCCTCGGAAAAGTCTGTCTCCCTTAACACACCCTTCAAACCGGAACACAGCAGCGCCTAACACTGCTGTTATTAGGTGGAAATAGATGTGGTGGTGGTGCCGTCGGAGTCGAACCACAAAGGGTTCTACCACCTTCAACATTTTACAACTAAGCTAAAGGTGGAACTCACATTTATTTTAACTTTTTTGAGGCATTCCAGCTTAGTCTTCAGGGGTAGCGCTGCATCTATGGCCTTCCACAGGTAGGATTTTTGTCTTATCTAGGGTTATTTCCACATGTTCATGGGCGGTAGTATCAACCATTACGCGGATTGTTAGCTCGTCGGCTACCGTCAAAAAATATATTTCATAAGTTTTGGACGAGGTAAAGTGAAAGACAATAAATCCATAAATATATTCTTAACTACTATGACAATTTGATTACTATTCTTTCAATCTATTTCATCGTTATTTTTACTATAGTGTAGTACCTACCGTAGTAGTAAATAGTAGCTTGTACATAATTCATTTCGCTTTTTAAACGTATCCCTCGACACCGCATAAATTATTTGATCTTATTCCATATGACAAGAGGCAGATGGTCAGGACTCTGGCACTAGCTGGGTCCGCCAACTTCTCTCCTTCTAGAAGGTGGAGGTCTAGCGAACCGATAACGGCTACCAAAGCTATCCCTCCCTTCTAGCCCACAATCTTCTTGTCCCGGCTGTGCCTCAGCTCACCACCAAAACCTGCCGAAGCTGCCACTACGGCTACCAGTGACTACACATATCGAAAAAAATATTTATAGACTAGAGACATCGATTACATAATATGAGCTCTATCATACGTACATTATTATTATATGCGACTCTACATTCAGGCGGCAGTCAGCGCGGCTCAGCGTCAAACCTTTACGGCTTAACTGACATTACAGGTGACGTTTTTCATGTGAAAATTTGGGAAAATGTATCAAAAATTATTAAATAAAGTAACGAAAATGTAGAGCTTAAATAGAGTCGTCAAACCCATTACTGTCTCATTGAATCAAAATGCGAATTCGTAGACTTCATACACTTTTGAGAACTATTTTTAAATAATTCTCAGGTGCGTAGGTTTCCTCACTACGTTCTCCTTCCCCGTTATAGCAAGTTTGAGATTATCCCACTCCTGAAACTAATAGAATAAAACAATTTCTTGATCCAATTTACAACTTTTATTATTCCCGCGCAAAATACAACTCTAACGACAAGAGCGTTCTTTTATTTTTTATGTTAACTCATACAATTGTACCAGCCAGTACTAATTAAATGGGCACTTATTATTATAAAAATAACACATCATAAAAATAACACAAAATAATTAATTAAAATAATACTATATTTGAATATATTTCTAACACAAGTAATAATACATTTCTAACACTCACATAACTTTAAAAATTCAGAAGTGCGTGAATAGAATTTGAACCTCGGGCCCGCTTATTAAGAGGCCAGTGCAACCACTAGGCTATCAGTACTTAAATATAGTAGACAAGTACAAGTACCTTAAGGGCAGAGGTAGTCCGACCTTCGGGAATGTAGGCTGAGTTATGTACGCTATCCCGGAGTCCCGTACCCCGTTGCCCGGTTAGCTTGGGTTGTTCATTTAATATGTATATTACGTCGTGGGAAGTAACTTTAATAGTCCCAGGACGGTAATGTTAGTAAACCTAATGTAATTTACTTAATAATTGGATGCGTTGGAATGTATGATACATTGTCGGTTTTTACTGAACACATGACTGCATATCTGTGAATTATTCAACTTGCAAATCAAAGACTAAATATATTCCATTACAAAAATAACTAGTCACGTCTTGTAAAGTAGATTACTTTGGCATAATTTGAAGTAAAGGAGATGTTTCATTTTCGGCCATCTCATGTACACTATATCTAAAAAACACGAATAATTTGTATAATTGAAGAAAAATACACATATATTTTGATAACCTAAAGTATAACCTGTTTAAAAATATTTAAAATAAGCATTCCTCATTGAAATATTAAATATGGCGGGATACTGTCAATGTCAAGTTTCAAAACTGTCGATGTCGGACAAGGAACCTATGTGTTAGAGGTGCGCATTATATATCACTGAAGTGAAAAGAGAGATATATATCTTTTCAACTCAGTGATATATATCACTCTTTTAGCTCAGTAACTCACTTTAGCTCAGTAGCTCTGTAAAGATATAAGCGACATTTTATATCAGTATATCAGAGAATCAGATCAAAATGTTTTGACAACATTTTTGATTCCTATAATTAATACAAAACTGGCAAGAAATTATATATAAATTTCACAGCCAACACTATTTGTATATCCCTATTTTCATATTCTTAGCAAAGCAAAAAGATTTTAATAAGTGTTTAAGACGTAATGCATTTGACTCGAATCAGACTCTCTCAGTCAGTGGCTCATTTGACTCATAACTCACTCGCGAGCGAGTATAAAACTGTTGAGTTGAAGAAGATCTTATATCCGGAATCGTATGGACCTATGAACTCAACCATGTGACGCGGATATAAAGATATAATTCAAATTCGTCGGAGTTGATGAGTGATTAGCTCTTTGGTGAAGATATATATCTTTTATATCACTCACTCGCGAGCTACTCAAGTCTACTATGTGTATCCCACACATAGGTCACTATACTCTTTGGATGTCGGTAATTCTGTATTTCGCTGTTTTTGTCGTAAAGTTATTGTTACCTCAGTACTTTACAACCTGGCTTTTGTTTTGTGTATCCCGTCATTATTTCTGAATTTAATGAATTATTTATAATAATTACAACAAAACTACTAGTATCTGGTTTTATAGATGTAAGTGACATGTCAAATTGAAAAAGAAGAAGTTGTCAATTTGATATGTGTAAAAGTTGATATATACATATTATATAATAGTGGACTCCAATGTAAACGTTGAATAAATATGTACTGGTGAGAAGATTCGATTTCAATCCTGAATATGTTTCTGCTCTGTGCTGCTTACGATTTTGGACTGATTCTACCTTACTTGTTTACCCAGCTTATGTTTTATGGACTCTTGTAATTTCGTGCGATCGCTGTGGATTGTGTTGACAAGGATTCAATATCATCAGGTAATAAAATATACATCAGTTAGTTGTATTAATCGTGAAATAATCGTTAATAATTTTAAACTAGGGAAGCTAATCTTTTTACATTCCTCTTTTTTTAGATAATTACAATAGCAAGACAAGGACATTCTTGGGACGATGAAATAATCAGTTATTATTGCAACTGCATCGCTGGGCAACGAACCGTACTCGTAGGTAGTTGCGCTCACATTATGATCATTGTTTGATGTTTGGGCTGAGCTCGTCACAGGATATTACAGAACCTGCTACATGATTTGATGAAAATATTGATAAGGGAAGATATTGAAAATGAATAAATAATGTATCTAAGTGAAGAATAAATAAAATATTATCGAAATGTGTAGTTAAAGTTGTTTTATTTACACACTTAAATGTTTTAACTAAAATAAATTGGTATAGAAGTACTTATTTTGGTATGTTTGTTTTAACCCTATACTTGGCAGAGAATTTTATCCTAAAAAAATATACTTTTGCTACTTCCCTGCGTTAATTGGGTTATAAGGATATTAGGAAAAATAAAATAAAAAATCTCTGAATTTCAGTTTTCAGAATATAGTATGTGTCTTTAAGTGCACACTGCCAGATTCACGAGAAAAAAAATATGTGTCTTTAAATGCACACCGCCAAGTACTCACTAAACTAAGAAATAATTAAAAAATATAAAAAATATCATACATTTTGAAAATACTAAAGATAAAAGTCTCGGAAGTTATGACATGTCAACAAGTTTTGAGATATTTTAGTTGAGTTGAGAGATTAGAAGACCTCCTCCCAAAAAAACACAGTTCCCACATAAAGCAACTCGAAACTTTTTGAGTGGCAATAATTTTTGTTTACCGCTGTTCCCATGACGAAATAGCAACCAGGAATTACAAACGAAGATGTCCAGGATCTGTGAGGACAATACTAACAATGGCCTATCACATTTGTACGCTATAAAGCGACCTGTCTGTTTAGACCTGCATCCATGTTTCCGTTAGAATGTTGTATTAAATTTGAGCATATGATTGGACTTTATTCCACTTGTTTGAAGGATGTGGTAAGAAGATATACTTTTCTGAGGCATTCCAGCTTAGTCTTCAGGGCTAGTGGCGCATCTATAGCCGACCTCAAGTGGGAATTTGGTTTTATCTGGGATTGATATTGCAGATGTTCTGGAATCATCATTATTGGAGATGTTTACATTTTTGACAGAAGACGCTATTGATTGGACAGGACTTGAGTTCAGGGACGTCTTTATGAGACCTAGACATCTGGAATTCATCTTTCTAGGGATTTGCTGGATTCTACATCCGATTTAATTACGCAAATTAGACACCAAAGCTAGAATTTTTCGGCCTCCAGTCATCTGAAAAAAATATTGCAAGCTAAGGACTGGGAATTTAGTGGAAACGGGGAAATATTAATTTCAGTCATGAATTATAAAAAAAAAACTCTTTCTGAACCTTGTTTACCCTACCCCTACCTTGGGTGCAGAACCTTAGTATATAGTAGCAAAGTTGGCAGTGTGCATTTAAAGACACAATATTGACAAACAGTAATATTGTATGTCGTTGGCAGTGTGCATTTTAATGCACACATAACAAAAGTCATGAATTACTATATATTCAAAACATTATATCTCAAAAAAATATCACCAAAATATTGCATAAAGCTTGCAGAAAGTAAGATTATATAAATTTCGTACATATAACTTAATTTCATTCAGATAAAATAAGATTCTTAGAGAGCGTTGCGCAGGCGCTGAATGACGGCTCGCTATTTTGTTTACCATTTACAATGTGTGAACGAGACAGATATTGATTTCATTTTCTGACATAAAGAAACGTTTGCTAATTCGCTTTCAGTTATTATTAGTAAGATTCGATGTCGCATTATCCGAAAAAAAAAATCTGATTCTAATGTGCATTTAAGTGCACAATGTCAAGTATAGGGTTAAGTCAAGATTTATGAAAGTAAATATAATTAATGTTTATCAAATATAGGTATTGTTTCTCAATACATACAATACAATATTTATATATCTACGCCCAATCGCGTAAAAAATATATTAAAAAGTATATAATGTATATAGTAAGTTAAAATAGAATGACAGATGACATTATTACGGTAATCACTACCGCCATGATGTTTTTCCACTGTTGTGTTGCAAGTTTAAGTGATAATTATTGTTTTTTAACAATGAAACGAACATGATTCGAAGAAAATGAACCACTACGAATTGTTCTTTGCATGTTTTCTTAGTTTTTAGTATAGTGTACAAAAGGTGGCCGGGAGCCCATACATTTTGAAACATCTCCTTTCCCATGAAAACCGATGAAGGGATTAATTTTAATATTTCATTTGAACAGAAAATTTGGTATTTATATATTTTAACATAGCAGATATTTTAATAAAGGCTAGAAAGTAGACACTCAAAAGCAATTATAATAAACACATCTATACGTATAAAAAAAATGCTATGTGTTCGAAATACTCGATGTAGTCGATGGATCAACTCGGACCTTTTACAATATTGCATTTCTATCAATGAGTATTGTTATAATATAATTTGTATCTCGAAATTATTGCGGGAACTTTTCCGGGATTTTTATTCACTTCCCTAATTATTATTATGAAACTGATTTAAAATGAAGCTAGTATAAATATAATGATGAATTACACTTACTTTAATAAATACTAAATAAACAAAAGGTACTAAGGGTTTGTGGAAGGGAGATTCTTTTAGTGAATGTACTCAAGATTATGAACCCCTTGTGGTTTTGACCCTTTGCCCTAACCCTTGTCCTTCTCCCGTGGTTACTATTCATGTCTACTTAGTTTATTATTCTGAACTGGAAGGTGAAGTTTAGAAAAATCATTGCAATTGTTACTTATAAGTAGTAATGTTATATTAAGAGGTTTATATGTATGATAAATATAAAGCACATATATATTTTTTTTATAATTTACAAGTAACATTACTTAATAAACAGTGTCTGCGGAGTTCAGCGTAGGCGTAAATTTATCTCTGGGGAAGTAGGAACGTTTTACTACTAGCTTTTATTGATAAGTAAGATGTAGAGATGTAGTAAGGGTACTTAATTATACATAAACAAAAAAAATATTTTTATTCTAATTCTTTATGGTCTAAATGCGGTGGCTCCGTCATTCCGCCTATTTTTCCTCCATAGCAGTAGTAAACAGTACATGTTATGATTACTACTTTGGAAAAATTCTAGTCAACCATCTTAGTGCTGGGGGTTAAAAAACTATCTCTTAAAACAATATTATTTTAATCATCCTTTTAATTTTTTTGCAGGAAATTTAACTTTTTAGGCATAATATGACCATTTCAGTTGGTTTTATACAATGGATAAGCGAAAAATTAATAAGGGTTTAAGTTTGTCCAACTGTGTATGACGGAATATTTTACTGTTTTAAGGAAGAAATAAAACTTTCCTGAACTATGAGGGTTTTTAAAAGATGGTGGTAGGCCCCCTGAAGGGAGACAAAGCATGCTTTTATCTCAAATGCGATTATCGTATTAAGAGTTAATTTCCACTATGACAAAAATATCTATTAACGGCATTGAGCACTTACAATACGAACGATTTCATAAAATATCAGGCGTCCTTTCAAACCTCAACAGGTACCTAATTACCGAATAAAACGAACCTTCACATCGAAATTGCCTAAAACCAACTCCATTACACGAACACCCGCGCCCAATCTTCCAGAATAACCAAATATTAACATGTAACAAATCCCAGAGCCGAAATACTTGTAAAGGGTGAAATCCATTTAATCCCTTCAAATAGAGCATGAAAATTTCAACAGAACGGATTAATGGGGCCTGACCTAATCATTATTTAGGATACTGCTCCATGTTTTATCCTGATTATGAAAGCGTATTAAAATTGGGATAAAGCAGTGGATCGTATTGGCAAATTAATCCAGAGAGTCACTCATTATTCCCGGTTTATGCATGTTGCACACCGCGATAGTGTAGGCGATAGGCGATGTGAAACGTTGCACATGAAATCTATAGATATTATTAAATTTGAAAATCTATTTTGGCGTTCGGTGTTCGAACGAGGAAATTGAACAACGTTGCACGCACCCAAAAAGGTACAAGTATATATTTTTTTTGTCATTTGAAGGTTTGTATGTATTATTCTAATTCAAGTATACAATAAAAGTGTTTTATACAAAAGGTGTACGAATAATTAATGCCATGGATAATTAAGACATAGGATTATCTTGGTAGTTATTATTTTAAAAGATAGTGGGTATGTCGGGTTGTTTGTTAATCACATAGCTTATGATCATATGACTTTTTGGTAGTGTATTGTACCTATATGACGGTTGATTTTTTATTCCATTATTTTTTTTATTACTTACATTATAAATATTTAATTTTCCTTGAGATAAATAAATCGTGGATATTCGCTGGTTTTGTGTGCAGCTAAGATAATACTGCACTTCAATCCGCAACGTTGAGCACGGGTTCTCCCCTCAACTGCAGGCGACCTGAAGTACACTCCACCCCGTCGCTCCAATACGGGTTGGTAAGAAGGTACGGGTTAATGGCTAACTCATGTCGGGTGTTTTAACCTACCTACAGAGCCTTTGGTAAACTTTGGTTGAAGGACTCCTATATATAGTAATAAGAATCTTGATCGATACTTAACTTGCCTAAGTTTTTTTATGATGTCAGTCTAACTGATGATAGGTGCCTACCCCCACCCATGGACATCTGTAACAAATCCCCGATAAGATTAGATTCCTACCTGAGGTTGCCAACAGATGCTTAGCTACCCCTGAGGACTAAGTTGGATCACCTTGGAGAAGTTTGTCTCTTACCACAAATTTCAACTCAAATAACAGGAGCGCTTAACACTGCTGATATTTAACCGAAATAGGTGGTGACGGTGATGCCACTGTTTAAACAGGTTCATAGTTCAAAACGTAGCTAAAAACATCTATATAGGAATACGGAATTACGGAATATTAAGATTTTAATAGAATTATAAATACGATCAGAAATATCTAAAATATTCTATGTACTTTGTTCACCTTGACTAAGCACTTTGTTATCGATATAATTTGATAATTTTCGGTATCGATATTATATATTGTTTCTCTACCGATTAATCAAATTTTCATTTTGAATTTGGCTGACATTGATCCATTATAACGGTAAGGAGCAAGTCACGGCGATAAATTACTAGTAACCGAAAGAATATAATTGAAACAAAATCCACACAAAACAGCGTGAAATGAAGAGTAAAATCGGGTATTTTCCATAAAATCGTAGGAATATTACTTGCGTATTTTCTTGGGAATATATAATTCTGGTTTTAATACTTATTCTGTACATCTGGGGAATAACTGCTTTATTATATGTTAAATCCCTTTATGTTTTTTTGCCGTTTTTGTCTTTGTGTATTTGTGTACGGATCAAAGAAAGACAATAGAAAAAGATCGCAAGATAACATATCTACGTTTTCAGCGGCGACCAATCCCCAGCAATGGGATAATAGTGGCTTATAAATGTTCATGCGTTTTTTGCAAGTTTTCGAAAATAGATAGTTTTTTGACAACCCTAACACAGCAGTGATACAGGAGTTTATGATGACGGATTTATATAGATGCACAACAATTGTATAGAACAAAGGATCCGCCACAACATTGTATAGAATTCAAATATACGCATGCCATTGTATGCTTCACAGGATTTTCGGGGCGAATTGTTTAAATTTTTGCACAATCATAGCAAATTGCGAGAGCTTTATTTATTTCTGAATGGAATGAAAGAAGATTGCCGCTTCCATTCATAGTGTGACGTACATTAACAGTTAAATTCGCTTTTGTTTTAAAATCCGATGGAATGATGCGGTGCGTGAATTTTTCCGACTGTCGAAAATTTCGTATCACGTTCCATACACAACAATTATTCGTTTTATTTTCGTATTAAATGTTGTTGTTGTTCCTTTGTGAAAATAAATAATCAAATACTTAACAAACTTGAAGTCTGTCACAAGTCGGCACCCCCGGGGACTTAGCTGGAATGACACGTGTACGTCTTGCCCCCTTTAGATTAGGACTAAGTAGAGCAGTACGCAATGAGAATGGATTTTTTTCTGAATACAATTCTCCAAAAATGCTATAAACGTGCATGCTTTTAACTTATTGGTGCTTTTACCATTAATGTGAGAATATCATTAATTATTGTGTGTCGAATATTCGAACGCCCAGAAAACTTGATAAAATGTAAAATTGCTGTTACAGTATGGTACCTATTAGGATTGATTTTGATAAAGGAGGTAAGAATTTATAATATATTTACCAGGAATAGCCAACATTTATGACAAATAGCTTCGCTTTAAAAACACCGGTTCTCAAACTTTCGACCTGCTCTACAATATTCTCCGATGAAACCCGCATTCCAAGTTTAGGACGGCGAATGACATTCCTAAAACTTTAATATTAAAGATTCAGGAAGGCTTTTAGAAAAATTAAAATTCAGTTTCAGCGATACGAACTGAAGATCGTGTAGCTCGGGAAACTTTGCCGGCGGAGCTGGGAATTTCTTTCGTTCCCTAATTCCTTAACTTGTCCGAGAATTTAGTACAGAGGTTATTTTCTCGTGGCGTGTATAATAATATATTTCTATGTTGATATCATAAAAGGCGACAATGGGATTACATCTAAAAATATAGCCAATAGTGTATTCTCGCCTAGTTATTCGATCATCAACAAACAAAGCTTTCAGTATTCCAAAATTGTATTTTAGGGCAGACTCTTAATTTAGACTGCTGTCTATTAAGAGACCGAACGCGGAACTCTCTTCATGTCATGCCATATGACCCACAATATTGTCGGGTGGTTATTATTTCAAAAATAATTAGATCGTGTAAATTCAATAAATACACTTTAACATCATTACATTTTTAATCTGTGGATCACATTAACTGTCATAATATCATGATAAGGTAACAAATAGTGCGGCGTTCGAGTGCGTCTCAACGCAGTTCTAATTTAATCAACGCACGCAGTGTAAATTAATGCGTCCCGGCGCAAATAGCCGTTTATGCCAATAACAGGAGAGGATTACTTACAAAAATGTCAAATGGTTTTTATTTAAAAAATAATTAGACCGTGTGAATTTTATTTAATACAATTAAACATCATTACGTTACTGAATCTGCGGGTCACGTCAACCGTCATATCACGATAAGGTAACAAATAGTGCGCCGTTCGAGTGCGTCTTACCGCGGGTCTAATTTAATCAACGCACGCAGTGCGGGCGTCCTGAAAATTAATGCGTCCCGGCGCAAATAGCCGTTTAGTCCAATAACCAGAGAGGATTATTTCCTGCAATTATATGTTGGCGCAAGTTTCTTAGGTTCGGTACTAGAATTTGTATAGCCGTGATTTAGTATAATTGAATTGAAGAATGAAGTACGATGTACCAAGTGAGATATAATCTAGAATAGGGACTAAGCAAAGATAGGAAAAAGTTGGAATATGCTTAATCGAATTACGCGAAACTTATTTAGTTACACATTACATAATAAATTAATAACTAAGGTTTTATGTTTATAAATGTATTGATCAATAGATTAATTACTAAAATCACAAATTAAAAAACAGTGTGTATCTCGAATGTGGGAGTAATTTGATTAGCTGGAATATTTCGCTAATTGGCAGCGTAAATATGCTTTGAGTGAATTAAGCAAAGAATAAAGTTACGTGCAGATATAGTACATAATTAAATAGTAAATTGTGATTAATTTCATTCGAATTCACAAAAGTAATGATAATATTTGATAGGTAGATAAGTTATAGGTATAAATATTTTTTATAAGCTAGGAAGAGATACAGCAGAAAAACACTTGGAGACTTTTGCCGAAGAGTATGACAGCTTTATTGTTCCTTATCTTACGTAATTTCAAGCGTAAAGAAATTGGAGTAAATTATGTAAGAAATTTTGAAGCTTTTTATTATAACGAAAATTTTTAATATTTATTAACTATTAAAATACTAATCAGTAACCCGTATGTTAATTTAACCTTACAGTAAATACTAAGAATGAAGGTAACAAATAGTGCGTTTACTAATTAAACGTGTTGGTATAATTTAATCAACACGGACATCTTGCACGCACTGCGGGCGCCAAACTAATGCGTCCTGACGCAAATTACCGTTTAGTCTAATACCTAGGGAAAGATTATTTCTTGCAATTAGATAGGTATAACTGGGTACACGTGTCTGTGTACTCAGTTATACCTATCTAGATTTTGTATAGTAATATGGGACACGTAAAACGTATGATTTATATTTTTTATTTAAGTTCGGAATGTTGAGATTATGTTATTTGGTAATATGATAAAAGTAAACTATTTACCTACTTTTCGTCGTTGTTAGAATATAACTGTTGATATTTTAGCGTAGTAGTCTAACGAAATTTTTGGTTACCTAAATTGTGAAATTTCTAACTGTGGTACGCATAAATTATTATTACAACCATTATTGATAATCGGTTTTAATAAAGTTAGTTTTCATAATTTTAATTTTACATACATAATATTGTATGTAGACAATTTAGAGTGTAATAAAACGACAATTCAAACTTTAATTAGAAAAAAAACCTCTAGTTCAACGTTAATAAAACAATAAAAAAATTCGAAACTTAAAATTGAAATGAATTCATGAACTGCAATTTGAAAGAGCTCTTGAAAAGATAACTAATTGTGTCGAAATTTTAGCTGCAGTTTCCAGAAAGTTTTCAATTTTACTTCGTTACGATCTGCAGTTTTTAGGGGCCTCTAGGCGACCTTTCGTAAATTTTAATAAGGTCTAGTAAAATGGGCTTCTATTTACTGGTTGTGGATATAACGGTTCCCGCTTAAGTGCTATAAAGGAAATTGAAATTGAATGGATTGTTATATGGTAACATTATGGGGAGTATTGTATATGTTTCACACATTCTGGACGAGCATTACACGAGCGTGGTAAATAGAAATGCCGCCATTTTATATTAAGAATTTTACTGAAACAGTATTCGTTTGGTGGTTAGTTTGTTCCAATATCTTCCTTCTGGGTGTCAAGGGCCCCTTAAACATGATTAACAGTGTTGTAAAATGTTCCTATCAAATAATAACAACCGGGACCGACTTATGGTTTCCTTTAAAAACATGGAAACACTAGCATTCCCATATAGAAACCCCCGACCGTGTCCAACTTTGCTTAATATTGTAATGTTTTATATGATTACTATACCGAACGAGCCCGTCAACGCGATGAGGAACTTGGCCGAAGTGGTCCCACCTACTTTCAAAACCTTTCAAAATGAAATTTTATGAACTAGTGAGCCAATTCCGCCCGAATAGAGAAGAATAAAATGTAGGTATTGTGTAGTAGATAAATATTTGCGTACATATAAAGGTATTATCGGAGCGGGAAAAGCTGATATCTTGATATATTTATGGCTCATCTACGTTAAAAGGTTGAAACGCTGCCAATGTAGATGTAGGAGATGGGCTGTGGAATCGGAGATATTACGAAGCGTCTGGAAATTTTCAATCATGTTTCATTTGAACGCGATGAGGAACTTGGCCGAAGTGGTCCCACCTACTTTCAAAACCTTTCAAAATGAAATTTTATGAACTAGTGCGCTACACACAAGTCTTCGGATACATAAAATATAACACACAGGAAATCATATTTAAGTCATAAACAGAAACAGAAGAAAAAACAGAGTTTAAAATAAAAAAAATATTTAAAGGAAAAATGCTACTATAACCCTACACAAAAATATAGGGCTCTCGTCCCATTTTAGTAAAAAATAGGAGCGCACGTAACGCAAAAAATGTTTTTGTAACATTCGCTTCAAATAACCTTTTCATGAAAAGTGAGCCAATTCCGCCCGAATAGAGAAGAATAAAATGTAGGTATTGTGTAGTAGATAAATATTTGCGTACATATAAAGGTATTATCGGAGCGGGAAAAGCTGATATCTTGATATATTTATGGCTCATCTACGTTAAAAGGTTGAAACGCTGCCAATGTAGATGTAGGAGATGGGCTGTGGAATCGGAGATATTACGAAGCGTCTGGAAATTTTCAATCATGTTTCATTTGAATTCTCAAATCCTTATTCTCTGCCACAAAAAATGATATAATTACGCGTTGGCGTGAATACGCCAATATATATGAAAAGGTTAAAAATTATGGCAATGATTCTAAGATTGAACTAAGATATAACGACCTATTAAATAATGATGGAATAATAACATTAAATAACTTCTTTTTGCGCATTAGTTTGCAGTTAGTCTGATGTAAATTGTGTACTTGTTTATAAAAATCTATAATTTTCACCAAGTTTTAAAGACTAGAAATTTGTGGTTCGATTGCGATGGCATTACCGCACCGTCTATAATATTATTAAAATGTAAGTCCTTCTAACTTTGTCTTCAATAGATGCATCTGTTAATTATATGTTAGAATAATTATTGATTTGAAATGAGAATTACGAGGATTTCTGGTGTTGTCATGATATAACAACAACGCCAACACTTAAGGTGATAAGAGCATGCTCGTTGCAGATTCTATTACCTAATTACCGCCTTAGGAAATATGTACAGAACCTAGACATTCCATACTTTGTCCAATTACACGATACGTCCTCTAGACAAATAGTGTAAGGTTGATTGTTACACGAATACGCCCGAATACAGTCGGTCCATTGAGTATTTTTCGCTTTAACAAGTAAAACTGATTTATTGAAATATTTTTACTTTTGCTTTCGTGGTATTTACGAGAGCCTCTGAATTTCGATATGTTCGATGTATAGCTTTATTAGATACAAACATTTTGAAAATTGTTTATAGGTTTTATGTCTCACTCATGATTTCATCTTAAAGACAACCGTTACTGAAGTTATTATCACCAAATATATGGTCTTCAATGGCTAGCTTCAATATTTTGCTCAGTGACTAAATAAGTTATTCATGTTACAGTAATTGCTCTTAATTCACCTATTGTGCATCGATTTAAATACCTACGTTACCAACAACACTTTTTCAATTATATTTATTTCTTTCTTTGTTATTATTATCTCATTCTTTCGCCATTATAAAGTCAATGCAATATCAATGCAATGAAAGGGTATCTCGAGAAATACTTTTCATGAGTGGTTAGAAAAGTAAATAAAATATTGCATGAGATACTTAAAGAAACTTCGGTTTCTTTGCTCGGAACTCAGTTGAAGCGATGGAAAGCTCATCTAACTAAAGATGCAACTTTAACTAGTTTCAGATTTAACTGTGAGAAGTTTAATTAATTTCAGGGCAAAATACAGGTAAGGAATTCGCTCTGTTGGGAATCTGATGGGCCGATTGGCTTGTATTGTTTTAAGTTAAAACTCCATAGCTCATTTGGATTAATGTTTTAATGTTTTATTTGTTCATTTATTGAAAGGTCGCACCAACAAGGTGAACACTGATGCATAAAAAATATTTTGGTATAACTTTGAGAGATTTTATAAGTGCCACCTCAATTACAGGTGCGAACAGCTTGAGCAACTACATACTAAAAAATATTATAAAATGCTATTAGGAAAAAAAAACGTAAAAAATGAACAATATACAAAAAGCTATACATTAATGATAACATAACTCACAATATGATTTTGGTTAGTTTAAGAGATTTCAAAGATATGGAAATTATTGCATATGTACGTTTATTCAATTTTATGTATAATAGATTATGATACATGCATTGATATAAAGGTCCGTGCGTAATTGATTCTTGAGAATCTAACATTGCGAAAATAATTTTCGTGGTCAAAATATTCATACTATTTTTGGCATATAAGTGAGTGTGGATCAAAGTTAGCGCACACAAGTGTGGTGCACAAAAATATGTCGATGGCCTAAGTGTCGCTCGCTAAGCTCCAGCGTAACCGTTTCGGTAACAAAAATCGCAACGCTCATCCTTTTTGGCGCCACTAAAGACATTTTTCATCATTAAAATGATAGTAAATGTTCACAGGTGTAAACACAAACTGCCAGTGTAATTTGAGATACAAAAAAGTGAAATAGTGAAACACAATTTACAATCCACTTATCGTCAATCTACAAATCTTTTATTCTTCCATTTTTCTAGCGAGGAAATTTCAGAAAATTCTAGACTGGAATTTTTGCTCCACTTTATTCGGTCCACGAAACAGTATTTACATAATTTTGACATTTTTCTCCATTCGCCCCGATCCTTTCGCCGTGACTCGACGGTGACCTTGACATGTTCGTTGTATAAGTGTATAATTTCATAACTTATATTTATGTTACCTTATAGGTAAAGCTTATATTCTTTGAGAAATTCTTCGTTGTTCAACTGAACCATTCAACGTTCAACTGTACTTTATCAACGGATCGTCGATGCACACAGGTTTCTCTGCGAATCCATAACATAAGCGACCATAGAAGATGCGTTCTGTCTACACAATGTATGCGTTTATGATCAGTTCCAGGCAGAAATGTCCACGAACGGCAGGCAGGCTTTTTTTGGCTTTGAATATCCACTAGCGTTAGTGAATTATGTGACATTTTTTTCCAATTTAAAATTATTTTTGCCTATTTCCTTAGTTATACGATTTGAAATAGTTTTTAGTGTCGCAATATTCATCAAGAATACTCCTAGAGGGTTGTAAATTTTTCCCTAGAATTTATATTGTCTTTTTTCTAGATAGAGTAGGATAATGAGTTTGAATGAAAGTTTATTCAGAATAGTGTTAAGTATAACACATGTTACTCAAAGATTAATATCGTTTATACTTTCCCCAAGTAATATCGTTGGCATGCTTCATAACTTACTCTTCAAAATATAGCAGAAGCATCTTCTACGGTAGGTATGTTGAAATTTTACAGAGAAAAATGTGAGCTCTATTATTCGGTCCACGGCGGGGTATTTGCATAATTTTGACATCTGTCTCTATTCGCCTCGATCCCTCCGTCACGCCTGACCTTTCGCCCTTGACTTTTCTAGCTACTGATCCGTGGCTATGAGAGAAACCTTTAACACTTGGTGGAGGTAATCATATTAATATTGTCGATAGAGTACTTTTTGTAAGTAACTTACGTAAGTATTATACCTTAAGAGTTTATATCATTTCCAGAAAATATTTTCTTGAAAACAAACTCAATATTTATTGATGCGAGATAATAGTGCGAGAGGGCATAATGAGTAAAAATTGGACGTTCCATCACCTTATCATGGCATGTCAATCGTTCAAAATCAAAATCATAAACCCTGTAGAGTAATACGTTCTATTTATAAGCAAATCTATCAACTACCAACCAATTTCCAAAGAAAGGATAATTAAAAAGTTTATCAGGTCTTTTCATATCGTCGAATCAAACAAGTTTAGGAATTACTTACAACAATGCTTGATTCCTCGGTATTCGTTCATTAAGAGAAAGCTGCGTGGGTGTCTTCTTGAAATCATCATAACTTTGTATTGTGTCTATAATTGGCTCTATTTGTCTAAAAATGGTATTCAAGAATGGTAGAACAAATAGATTAAAAAAAAATTAACAAAAAAATACAACCGACTTCTATGTTACTGCAAAGTAAAAAATAATTGAAATAAATGTTGGTTTAGTACATTGCGAGCTTAGTTTTATATTGTCTTATATGTTCCAACCTAACCTAACTAAATAGTCAATGATGAACTGGCTTTGCTATTTCATTAGAACCTACACCAAATATCTTCAAACACGACTCAATTATTCCCATCGGTTGAGGAGTTACATATTTTGACTCCGAGCCACATTATCAGACCATTAAATAGTCAATGATAAACTGGTTTTGCAATTTCATTAGAACCTACACCAAATATATTCAAACAAAACTCAATTATACCCATCGGTTGAGGAGTTACATATTTTGTCTCCAGAACTCACTCTGATCCTCATCATATTTAAATGGGACCAACATGTAGCAATTGTACACACACGAATTTAAGGCATTAAAATAGGTTCATAAACGGCGAAGTTATGGCTGTTATATTTACATGGGTGGAGGAGTTCCCCTAATTTTCTCCAGAACCCATCGATGGATCCTAACCATATTTGAATGGGACCAACTTCCAGCTCATCTCTATACAATAAAAAAAGAATTAATAAAATCGGTCCACTAAGTGCGGAATAATTCGTGTACACACATAAAAAAAAAGATACCGGCCGAATTGATAACCACCTCCTTTTTGAAGTCGGTTAAAAATGGTAGAACAAGATTGTGAATCTTTTATTACTAACAACTTTTATTCCCTATTTAGCCTTTTCCAGGAGATTATTTTCAAGATTATATTGTTACTGGTTCTTTATGATATATAAGGTCTGGTACAACATTTCATGCTTGTAGATTGGTGCAAGATGTGCGTTAGCTGACAATCAGTCAGTGTTAAACTTAGATTAAGACCAGCACAAATAGTCAGCTGCATGACTGCTTTGTCAACACGTTATAATTCATCAGCATCTTCGATAATTTCCTTGTTAGATAACAGTGTTATATCACTTTAAAAAAGGTTTAAACAATGTTCCACTATACTCGTATTGCTCGAAGGTGGTTAAAATTTTAAACACCTTTGAGATCAATACGTAGAGCTTTTCCTTCGGGGGGCTTTTGCCGCCTTATACATGTGACATAATCTAGTCAAAGTCAATATCAAATGAAGTCATGTAATATGAGGTATTGTGTATACACGTCTTTATGTGTGCTGATAAAACCCTCAAAAAAGCATAACATTAGTACGAACGTAGCAACTCTTTTACTTTCGTTTCCTAAAGTGAATTTTATCTAAGCAATTTTGACCGAAAATTAGTGGCCCTTCCTCACTAATTCCCTGTAAACCTGACTTACAAAAGTTTACGTGTGAAACGTTAAATCCCATTGTTCCACAAATTCAGTTCCATTGTCCTGGCAGTTAAGTATAAAATAAAATAATTTCGCTTACAAATCAACTTGACTCACTTTTTGTTTTCTGAAATTACACGCGCTTCGGATTCATAATAAAAGAAAGTACGAAACAATACAAGACCGGGCCGTTTCTATTTATACGCGCATCCCCCGGCTTCGCCCGCGTGCACCCCCGTGCGTTGGGATTAATATTTTGACATGAACCTTTTTTATGTTTTTGGGGTTTTGTGTAGTGGAAGTAAGAAATGAACAAGCTACCCAACTTGTTTTACAAGATTAAAACGCAAGCGACCATGCTGTCTACGTATTGGTAAATGGTCACCGTCTCCTATAATGGACACCTGAACCAAACTTTCATCAAAACGCGAGATATGATTATAATTTTATCACCTGTTAAATGATCTTCCATAACGGTAACCGATGCTGGGATTGCCCATGGACATTTAAACATGCGAAGAAGTGCGTTATGAGGGAAGCAAATTGTTTAGGTACATTTGTCGGTACTTGTCATACTATTTTCTCTTCAACTTATAACTTCATCTATTTCAATTATCATTACTCGCGCTACAAATTCCTAGATACATTCATTTTGACGGACATACATATATTTTTTATGAAAATACAGACAGACACACTTTTTTAAGTAACAGATTCATCTCGCTTATGAGGCTTAATGAATGGTGGAAAAAACGTTTCGTTACAATATTCCCGTTTTCAATTAAAGTCAAGAGGACAATTAAATGTCGAGTAATACAATTCTCGTCGTATTTTCGTTTGGGCATCTCGTTAAATTTGACGTTTACTCTAATGACTGTGTAAACGGCTCGCCGTGAAGCTCGTTTACTTGTCTCACTGCTAAGAAGTAAGCGATATTGAGGATAAGCTTCTTTAAGGACTTGGGAGCGAGCGAAATATGTTTAACCACTGTTTTTAAATGGTTTTCAGGTGATAATGTAGTAAGAAGAGTAATATCTTCTGTTTTATTTAGCAGTGATAGTCTAGTGGTTAAGATAGTTGGCCTCTCGATCGAGGGGTCCGAGGTTCAAATCCGAGGCCATCCACCTCTGATTTTTTAAATTATGTGCGTATTAGAAATTAATTATCACTTACTTAAACGGTGCAGAAGTGGAAACATGGTGAGGAAACCTGCATTCCTGAGAGATTTATAAAAAAAAATCTCAAAGGTATTTGAAGTTCATCAATACGCACTTGGCCAGCGCGGTGGACTTTGGCCAAATCCTTCCCATTCCGAAAGGAGATAAACACATTCCCGTGCCCAGCAGTGGGACAGTAATGGGTTGATGATGATGACTCTTCTTTTTAAATATGGAAGAACCAGTATGGTTTGATCGGGGAACTACAACCGCCACATCTAGTTATAGCGTGAAGCAGTTCATGTTTCGGAGGAGTTATATAGATAGCACCTGATTTAAGAATATGACTTATCATCGAGTGAATAGCATGGTCGTTTGCTATTTCAATTGTATAAAATAATACACTAGGGTATTTTGGATTTTATAAAAACGACTAGCCGACCCGGCAAACGTTGTGTTGCCATATAAATAAAAAAAATGTTAAGGGTGAACAACCCTTATCACTTAGGGGTATGAAAAATAGATAGTAGTCGATTCTTAGACCTATTGAATATGCATATAAAATTTGGTGAATATCGGTGAAGTCGTTTCGGAGGAGTACGGTAACTAACATTGTGACACGAGAATTTTATATATAAGATTAAGAAATAATGGCAGAAAATTGTCAGTAGCGTTTATCTACCATATTATTTGTCTTTTGCAATCTCTAACACTTTTTAGGAAAATCTATCAGTGGACTTTTAGCACCCTTAAATAGGGATCTTTGTTTCATAGTTTAGAATTGTTGCACTTTTTATTTATCACATATTGAAATCACTTTTATCACCAAGAAGCAAAATTTTAATACAAGAGTTTTTACCACTAACATTCTGATCATTTTTCTCCTGAAAGGGATTGCAGAACAGTTCAGAGAGTAACGGATTGATGATATTTAGAAGTGAAACAAGTACCTGATCGCAGTGCCATCAGATGAGAAGCGAGCGCTTGTTTGAACTGAAAGCTTCACTCCAAGAATTGCGCTTGAACGGTAAATCAAATAGGATTTTGCTCTAGAATTCTAGAAGTGTAAACTCTAAATGATAAACATTTTTTCGGTATTGTATGCATCAACTATCTCGTGGTATCTCATCTCATTATGTTTTTCGTTGCAAGAGTATTGTCATCGGCAAAAGATAACAGTGATAACCACTACAGACCATTTTGCTTTATTTAAACGGGTTCTTCGTTTAAGATTGATTCCTTTTTTTATAATATAAGAGTAGCAGACGAGCATGCAGTCCACCTGATGGTAAGTGGCTACTGCCGCCTATGGACATCTGTAGTTGATTACAGATAGGATTAGATATTCCTACCTGAGGTCGGCCACAGATGCGCCCTACCCTAGGACTAAGCTGGAACGCCTCGGAAAAGTCTGTCTCCTTACCACACCCTTCAAACCGGTACACACTGCTGTTATTAGGTAGAAATAGGTGTGGCGGTGGTGCCGCCGGAGTCGAACCACAAAGGGTTCTACCACCTTCACCACGTTCCACGGTCCACGTTCTGTTTCTATGGTTCAAAGGCATACTAAAGCAGGCTTATTTTATTTTCTAACGTAGGTAACTAATTGTTTGCTTTTCAATGTTGTCTACTTAGGTCAAGAGAGGAAAATGCTACATACCTAAATCTAATTGTTCGCTTTTCAATATTTCCAACTTAAACTGTGGAAAATGCAACATGATAAGTTTTGACAGAAGAAAGCAAAAAAATCAAGAAATGGTTTTCTTAAAAGTTTAAAAATTACCCTAGAAAATGGTGGTTTACCATTTGGCGAACATTTTGTTTCTCACAGAGCAGAGTTAAAAATAGTATTGATACATAGTGATCATCCTAACAGTCATAATATTAAACGTCATATTACTATGATCACTGTTGCATTACTGAAATTCAATTATCAACTCATAGCCATACTTTTATAATCAAATTCTGATAAACATAAAAGATCCAGAATTTTCCGCAACAACGCGATACACAAAGGTTTTGCGGCTGTTCTCCTATCTTGACCAAAGGAATCCTTTTGTACGGTTCATGTTCAAACACTCCGACGTATGCTTGACGTCAAAGTGAGATACGAGACGGATGAAACAAAGCTGGCTGACGTCTTGCGTCAAGGGAGAAGGATGGTTTCAAAGGCGTTCCCGTTGATATTTTGAAATTATGAGAACTAGCAAAATGAGGCAGAAAGTCTCAATATACAGTAGCATCTATTCTGTTAATGAATTGAATTATGATGACGACTTTTCTACTTTTTGTGGTGATTCATTACTTTGGTTATAAGGAATCATTGTAATGATTGGAGGAAGGGAAAGTGCAAAGAAATTGAATAGCTAACGAACATGCAGTCCATCTGATGATAGAAAAGAGATTTCTGTAGTTGATCATAGTCTCGTTACGAGTCCTAAGGAATAAGATGATAGCATCCATCTTCCAATTTCACGGAAGAAACAGGTATGGCCGTAAACCTGCCTGGTAGAACTATGCTTGTTTTATCAACTTTCAACCATCTTTCAAATAAAGAATGATGTAGCGATAAGAGCGATACAATATCCTATCATATTTTTTTTTATATTTTTGCATATCACATTCAGTATCAAAGTGACGTCAAAGTGAAAAGTGTATGTTTCGAATGAAACAAAGCTCCATGATACAATCGCAACGGGAAATTGAATATCAAAGGCGTATTGTTATCTTTGTGGGCTCTAATGGATCATAGTTTGTTTACAATCATTGTGTTGCAGAAAAGTAGTAACTTTATTAATTAATATTTTTTTATTGTATTGAAATAACACAGTCCATCTGCTGTTAAAGGCGATAGCCGTCCAAAGACAATTGTTATAACTCCAGATAAGATTAGATTTGGTTGGCAATAGACGTGTTGTTACCCCCAGAGGACTAGTTAATTGTATCGCGTTACTTTGCGGAAATTCATGCTATTAAGTTAAGATAAAAACTACTTCGCAACAATCTGCTCCAAATATGTATGATGGTATATATTTTTTAACATGCAGTATGTACCACCCTCCCACAAAGGATGCGTGCAGATTCAAAAAAATATAAATATACACTACCATACATACCACCACCAACACGTGTTTCGCTCCAAAACGGAGCATCATCAGGGTAAGTCTAAACTCTACGACGGTTAATCGTTAAGTGACGCTGTCAACCTAATGCATGCCTTTTCTGCCTTTGCCCAGAGGACTAAGTTGAACGTCTCGGATGATTATATTATATCCCGTAATACTGCTTAATAACAACATTAGAAGCAGAAGAAGGTGTGGTGGTGGTGCCACCGGAGTCTAAACATAGACTTTTCTATCACCTTCAAATAACTTGTTGCACTGTTTTAAAATTATAAATCAACTTATGAAAATGCGCCAAGTTTTGGTATATAGGGGACATTCAGCATCAAAATGTAAATCCTTTTTAAATATTCATCAGCTTTTAGAAATCTAAGTCTGGCTAAACCTTATAAAAGAATACTCGTCGGGGTTTACTGTATATATTGATGATCACGGAAGACAAATAGCTTTTCCATCTATAGGACTTAATGTTGTCGCTTTCTACGCTATCTAAGGTAAGAGGTGTTATTTTAGGCCGTAACCAATTATTTTCCACAGTATCATAACAAAATGGTGTATGATATGAATTATACATATAGATATCTATTTGGTACAGGGGCAGAGGAGTATAGTAAGTTTAAGTGATTACTGCTAATCCATGGACGTTTGCAATCAATACTATGGAATTGCATTGCAACATAAGGTCGGCTACACACTAAAGGCTACATTCAATTTCCCGGTTACGTCTAAAGAACGCTTCTGGCAAAGTGGCTATAATTTTGTTAAGTTTCCAAACCATTTGTATTAAGATACATATTTCACAAAAAAATCTTTATACTTTAAATAAGTTATTGTCATCAAAGACAAGATACTTATTTATAAGACTAAAGGGAATATTGCAAAGTATTTATACGTATAGACCCAATTTCGCTGTATTACTTTGAAGCTACTTGGTTATGACGTACGAACCTTCGGTGAAACTTATTACAGACCTCGAGATAGCTTCTCAGAACCTTTCCTAGACATACGCAAGCGTCTAAATTTGCCCGATTTCCCCAAGGACACATTTTGTTACAACCTGTGGGTAGCGCGGGGTAAATTGGACTCGCCCACCACACAACCCCTTAAATCTTGCCTCGCAACGCACGGTTAAGTTAATCTGACCTTACAAGTGATTTTATTATTTTGAAACATCAAAAACTTAGTGAGATGAAAATTTTAAGTTTTTGATTAACTAGGCAGTAAGTTAATGATCTTATCAATCCGAATTATCATATCACAGGAGGTATGTTCAGTTTAAATGTATTATGCACGGACATTCGGTATAAAAAGATAGCTAAGTGCAAGTAACTTGAAATTGTCTTGGGCAATTTAAAATTTCAAATGGTTCTTAACATTTGAAAGACCTTAATTTTATAATCATGAATTTTAATTTGATGAATAAGGACAACTTAACTCCTAATCCACCGGACACTACTTACTACGAAGAAAAATGATATTGGCGCTCTAAAAATCAGGGTAAAAAATCTCAAGCTTAAGAGCAAGTAAAGGCGTAGCAAAAAACAAGCTCTTCGGGTAAGTGGCTCTAGATCTAGGGGGAAACAAAAAGGTGCTCGTACTTCAACGTCACGGAATTATGAATAGTGGCTGTTCCAAATATACTCGTATGCATGTATCGTTAAGACGTGCTTGTAAATCTTAAGGCTCGTAACTCAAAATTGAGGCTAAGTTTAATTATCTTATATATTATAGAGGTTTCGTATAGAACTTTTGACTAAGCAGAAACGTGAATGATAAATTTTGATTTTCTTTCTGGTTCTAGGTTTTATGTTTATTTGTTTGTGTGAGTTCATAAAATCCCTATGAGTGATTCTTAGTGTATTTTTTAAAGAAATAGTCATTTGAAAATAATCTAGTTGTAAAGCATAATTCATGAATCATGACATAGCTAAGTGTAGCTTATCGGAATCAACTTCAATAACAACAAACTTGGAGGCTATTTGTACTGGAAAGAGCTCAAGGGGCCCCACACAAGGGAGACATCGTTTCGTGCAACAAGAGCTCATAGTGCTTCCTTATATGTCGAATAATATCAGTGTGAAGCTTTCAGTTAGGAAAAAAATTACACAACGCGACCTGTTCCATAATTGGTGGATATATCGAGACCATCCCCGTAACATACATGAACCAACTTTTAATTCAAGCGAAATATGAAAACAATAACATGTTTTGATTATAGACATGTTATCGCTAAGCGTGTATTATATTCCACCGAAACACGACAAAATGGCATTACGAAAACAGTTCTCAAACTCGCAACTTCCGTAGTGTATGAACTAGCTCGCAACAGCTCTCCAGTGGCTCCCAAACCACACAATGGAAGTATGTTCGACAAGCGAAGTTCAGGCTGAGACATAGCTTTGTTAGCGTTAACGCCTCTCTAATGACTCACTTAACATAACTGCTGTAGGTTAGTTTGTCTGTATGAAGTTACAAGCGAATTTAAATTTTATTTGCTTTATATTTTATGAAATTTAATTTAACTTTATACGCTTATGTCGATTTACTTAAGTACACGCGGTCTAGTGGGAGAAAGCCATTAGAGGAATAAGAATAAACTTTGTATTTATACCCTGCATACAATACTAATTTTGTATATTATAACATATTAAAAAATCTAATATATAAAATTCTCGTGTCACAGTTTTCGTTGCCATACTCCTCCGAAACGGCTTGACCGATTTTGATGAAATTTTTTGTGCTTATCCGGTATCTATGAGAATCGGCCAACATCTATTTTTCATCCCCCTAAATGTTAGGGGTAGTACAACCCTAATTTTTTTTATTTATATTAATACAACGTTTGCCGGGTCAGCTAGTCTTATCTAAAACTAGTAATGCTTTCCTGTAATTGTAAGTGATCGTAGGAGTAGGGCATTACTATAGCCCGAC
This sequence comes from Epargyreus clarus, assembly GCF_041222505.1. NCBI lineage: Eukaryota > Metazoa > Arthropoda > Insecta > Lepidoptera > Hesperiidae > Epargyreus > Epargyreus clarus. The sequence goes on from NW_027332230.1 coordinate 16,492,982, forward strand.
AAACTTTCCTATGCGTATGGGAGAGGTGCCGCTGGAGATCGTAGTGTAGTTGTGGTTGTTGTTGATATTTAACATATTAAATCGAATGTATAGGAATAATGATAAAAAATATTAATTTTATTAATTTAACACAAAAACTAAAACTCTTTACGTGGAGAAATAAAAAAAAAACACTCAGCTGATAAAAAAATTACCATAGCCAATCGAGCATAGTTGTTTCCGAAATCCGCCGCATACAAAAAAGTTTGTCGGTACAACCACCAGATGACCCGACTACGTCGTTAGGTTTTTTTTTATAATATAAGAGTAGCAGACGAGCATGCAGTCCACCTGATGGTAAGTGGCTACTGCCGCCCATGGACATCTGTAATAAACCCCAGATAGGATTAGATATTCCTACCTGACGTCGGCCACAGATGCGCCGCTACCCCTGAGGACTAAGCTGGAATGCCTCAGAAAAGCCTTTCTCCCTTACCACACCCTTCAAACCGGAACACAGCAGCACCTAACACTGCAGTTATTAGGTAGAAATAGGTGTGGCGGTGGTGCCGCCGGAGTCGAACCACAAAGGGTTCTAAACGTAAAATATAATCGTCAGTAAAACAAACCTACGAGCTGTAGTTATATCGACACGATCCCATTGTTACAACCACAAAACTGACTAACCCTAAAGTTTTACCGCACAGTTTCGTAAATCTAAGGAGCCGCTAGTTGTTTTATGACAGTACTTGTAAAACAAAAGTGTTCCGGGAACGCTTAATTCCCGCACGCACCCTACCCTCATTTTCGACTAATAAAATTTTATCGGCCGAATTCGTTCGCGTTACGAAAAACACGTAGTGCGAGGTTAAGCATACATCAGAACGTCGTGATCGTGGAGTTATCGAAATCTTTTGCATTGAATGTGACTGATGTTGGATTAATCTCAGGTTTTTGATGGTAAGTTTTTTTTATCTTATTTTTATATTTAGAGTCCTATATCTGCTTGCCACACCATTTATGCCTGACGTTGATATTTTGATAACTCTGAACCCACTAATTATTACATTTCCTATGCTATTTGAGATTAATTTTCATATAAGTATTCAATTCTGCCATTCAATCTTGGTAAACAGCGCATGAAATATGAATGAATAGGCAATAATATGAGTATGTCACTAAATAATTATTCAAACACGTACATTACTATACAAGTTTTATAATATATTTTATAATATTCCTGTAAAATTACGACGGACGAATACAACACATTCGAGACTTAAACGTGAAAAAAGTTACATTCACAAAACTCGATCGATATCAAAATAAGCCATGCTCGCCCTAACTGTTCCCTTTCGTATGAAAATTTGTTACTCGCGTTTCGCTAAGATGTTTACCCGAAATGTGCGATAGAAGGGTTAACTGGGTATCTCGTAGGTATTGTTCGTACTCTATATACGATACGAGTGAAGATATTTTCTTCTTACGCGGGAAATGTAGGCACGTGTGTATTTTATTTCTTCTCGTCGGAAGCAATATGGGGGTGTATTTTAAAGGCGGGGTATAAATACTTTGCGAAATTATGTGAATAATTTTTGCTGTACCTTTTTCAATTATTTTGGTTGTCTTTATTAAAGACTGGTATTGGTAATGGAATAAATTCTAGTGGAATGAATTATATTTTAGGATACTTGAATATCAAACAAATATGGACTGATTAAAAATATAATCAAGATAATGTCAAACATCAATACACCAATTAATTTACTTCAAGATTTCAATCAGTAGTGATATTAAGGAACCAATGAAACAAATTAAATGTTCCTTAATTTTTTCAATTAAAAGAAAAGCCTGTTTACTACTAACTAATGTAGGTCATGTTAAATTTAGCAGAAAATATTTAATAGCATATAAGTACCATAAAGGTTACTAACAGTTTAAATTCGCCTTTAATTTCATATCAAATCGCCCTCCTTATAAAACACCTAACTTGCCTAGGTATAACACTTAACCTATAAGTCACCTTCAAAAAGATGTAAGATTGAGTAATTTAAAAAGTAACAGTTTACAAATAACAGGCCCGTGGGTTTTCTTGTTGGCGCGATGTGATGTTATCTTTATAGTTGCAACTCACGCGAGCGCAATCTTGGATTTTGTGAACATGAAACGTCCTATTCAGGCTCGCTTCACAATCTGACTGTTGCAATGCGACTTTTGTCTTGCTAAGGTTTTGGTCATTGCATTGCATTACTATATGTACTGTGATGTGATGGAGCCAACTAGGCGCATGCGAGGAAGACCATAGGAGGTCCAATAATATCGAGAGACACTCTGAAGGTGTTATAGATTTATTATATGTATTACAATCGTCACCACTTAAATAATACTTATGACACTATACACTAGCTTATATACTAACTATCTTACGTGCTCTTATAATAACCTTGTATCTTATCTTAATTCATTAGAATGTGGAAGTGTGATGATATGTCAAGTACGTGACGCACTACAGTACAATGAACCGGTCATTATACCCTAGTCATTCCATATCGTTTGGTCTACCAATGATGATTTTAGGCTGCTGCTCTACGATTCCATCTCGTTTGAGTATTAGCCTTTTGTATGTATCCATCGTATCTAAGATATTAAATCTTAGCACTCTTATAGCTATCCACAAGTGTAGAAAGGGTTAAGTACTCGTTTAAATATATTTTTTTCGGCTATCGAGGAAATCTTGGATTTTAACCCTGAGCAATCTTCACCTAGTTCTCTTATTCGAATAAAAATAAGTAAATAGATTCAGATGACTAGCAAACCTATACAAATGCCGATCAAATTTGGGAACATGCAGAGATTATCGATTAATCTCCTACCATAATCATTATTCCACAATAACGTTGTAAGTAATCATACGAAACCGGCGCAGAAATTTCATCCGTTCTATGAATGGTAAAACCTACATAAAATTCCTTGAATCCCTCCTTTGAGGTTACAAGGAACTAAAGCACTGAATCATTAATCATCCCCGTCTGAGCTTCAAGAGCAGAATCCTTTATTCTGTATAAGGAACACGTAATAAGGCAAGACCTGCGCAATTCAGGAGTAAGGGACTTGCTAGACCGTGACCGACAAAAACCTAAAATTAGGTCACGATTTAAAGTATTCATTTTCGACAAATAATGCTATAGTTCAAAATCAGTACCGAGGGAAACAATATTGGTATAATGCTAGACAAATATAGTTCTGAAGGCGAAAAGATGCTATTGTCAGATCAATTCCGTTTTAAGAGATCCAATAATATTTCCACGAATATTTGTATTACATGTTTGAAATTATTTGAATCGGGCTCAAAACTTCAGACAGTCCTAAATATTGCTAAATTCCATAAACTAGGATAGAACTATAGAGCAATCATGCACACGAAGTCTTTAACAATGACGATATGGTGCCTTACGTTTATCTATACTAATATTATAAAGAGGAAAACTTTGTTTATTTGTTTGATTTCATTTAATCTTTCACCATTCGAAAGCTACATTATCCACGAGTAACATAGGCTATATTTTATATGAAATATATTTGATAAATAGATTTTGAGGCGGTACAAAGTTTGCCGGGTCAGCTAGTTATAACTAACAAAACTCGATCATGTTTCACTTTGTCGCAATCAAATGATTTCCGTGCGTTCTTCAATATAAAAAGTAATAAATAATGTTATTATCACTATTTAACAATATTATGCAAAAGTTAACTTTCCTAAGTTGTTCTTAAATTTAAATAATATTAATTTTAATGACAATACAATAATCGCTTGTCGTTTATCCGTCTAAATCGGACAACTCGAGACCGGCGCAATTCCACCCGGTAATGGAAAAGAATGGCGTCCAGGGTTTCCGTGGATAAATCCTGTTTAACATAATATGAAGTTAGTGGCGCGTGCCAGTTCACAAGCCTCCACCGCTGAGAATAAATCTGCTACACTTTAGCTTTACAGTTACTCGCATAACAATAATGTAACGCAAGGAAGGTCATGTATACATTAAATGGCAATATATAATTAATTGAAAGCCAAGAACCTTCATAGGTTGAAACTCAGCCTCTCGATCGAGGAAATCGAGATCCGAACTCGGCCACATATCTTTGATTTTTCAAAGTTTATGTATGAGATATATAATCATTTAATGATCACTTGCTTATTCATTTAATGATCATTAATGATCATCATCATTAATGATAATCGTTTAATGATCATTAAAAGATGTCAAAGTTATGTGAAACTGTCAAGTATACCAATACTTGACCAGCGCGGTGGACTATTATATAGCCTAATCCTTTTCACTCTGAGTCATCTACCTATGCCCACCAGTGGGACAGTGATTTATTGACGACGATGACATATTTAACGCCTTGGTTGATTATTGAATTAGGTTTTGTTTAAACATTACAATTTGTGTAGTAATATGTCTTTGTAACTCGACAAATAATAGCTTTGCTTTGGTGTTCATTTCAGTCTATGACGCATATATTCAGCGAGATTTCTCGCGCAAAATATGTAGTGACATTGTGTGTCCATACTGAAACCATTACAAGCAACAGATATACTACTAATAAAGACATTAGTAGTATATCGATGATTACAAGGTTATCCAAAAGTTTTTATCAAAAAGTTAACTATTTAAGATGTTAAAACTGGTTTTAAGTGCCTGACTTCGTTCAGTATATTATTGTCTTCATATACCTTCCCAATGCCATTCTTGAATATTTTTCATCTATCTGGTCCTAACGTATGACAGCTTCGAGACAGATTAATTTCTAGATACGTGTATATTTTTCATATAAGTATTCATTCAAACTTACATTCAATTGTTGTTCCTGATCTCCTGACACGTGCAATATGTATCTGTCCGTGAGATTACGTATTATTAAGACAACGTCGAAATTATAAACAAGGGGAGCTTATGACAGCCATTATCCCGAAACGCGATGATATCGCTTAATGCGCCGTATAAACGTTGGTAACCTGAACGTACGTCTGTTTACGTATTACATACGTTTAAAAATATCAAATTTTTCCTCATTGTCATGCTTCTGGTACGATTACTAGATGGAAGTAACAAATGAGTATTTTCCGTGATGGTATATGGTCATTGTGACGTCATTAGAGTTGAGAGAGTAAGGGAAGTCGGTCGCAAATTCAATGCCACGCTTCATAACTAAGTTGCAGCGCCTCGTATCACTATTTGTTTTACCATATGCTTAAATCTAGATGAGCTCTAGCTTATCTAGCTGGCATCTCTTAACGCTGCTAACGTATGAAACTTTTAACCACGTATTTATGTACTTCATATGATTTATTTGCATACGATTTTGACGATTGTCGAATACAATATGATCAGAAATTGATCGATCTAATAATTTAAACGCAATCGTGATAGCATTTAATTAATGCACCGCTTAAACGTACAAAAGCATATATTATTTCAAAATTTTATTTTAAACCCAAGGTACAGCAGCATGATGGTTATGACATGATCTCAAATGTACGCGATAAGCCTCCCCATGTCAGTTTCATCGTTAACTGTGGGATATATTTTTACTGTCCAGTGCCGTTTATTTTGTTTACGTAACCTGTAATACAAAGAATTGTGGTGTGGTCAGAAAATATGGCATTTTATTGCACGAGAAATAAAAACAAGGTATAATGCAACGATACTGACTTTTTCATGCGTCCTTCTTTCATTCTTAAGAATGAATACATATTCATTATTTAGCTTAACATTTTGATTAGTGCTTCCAATTCTATATTAACATAGAATATATTATTTGGCAATGGTTAGAAATATGACCTATTATTGCACTAGCAATAAAAAGAAAAACTAGAATCACTAACACAATACACAACACTTTATTGCTTCATCTTCATCGATTTATAAGTGATGCGGCAAAAACTTTATATAATTACACTAAACTAACTAACTTAATTATAATATTATACTAAATGTTTATATTATTTATATAAACATATTGATACTATATTGTTTTAGTGTTTTAACTTGACACATGATTAAGTGAAATCACTAAATTTATTTACACAAAAAGCATTTACTGCAAAAGTAACAAAAACTGCACGTAGCATTATTTATATGTATATTCTGTAGAGTATTTATCATATTTTTGGACAGAGAACAGATCTATGAATCACGTCATGAATACGACGAATGTATAAAAGAACAATTTAAACTTGCAACGACTCTCCCCCACCGTGTCACGTCACGCTTTGTTTTAGCGCATTCGCTATCTCGCGTATCACTTTGACGTCAAGTGAATGTCCGTGTTTGAACGGATATTCCTTTGACCGGCGCTGATACAAGCGCACAAAAGAAAGAGATCATTGCTTGTTAAGTCAAAAATGGCTATAAATTGGTAGTGTATTTTATTTGACGTAGATTATATCGTGTTACAATAGAAACACATGCATTTCTTACGGATCACTTTAATTTTAGGAGAAGAGATGCGCGTTATCTAAAGTGACACATTTTCAGCAGTCACAATACACTAGACCTTCTAACGAAAATACTATCCACTGTAAGTTCCGCACAAATCTTGTTCTCCATTTATAGGGGAATCTTGTTCTCTATATATAGCATAGTGTCCACCCGACGATAGGTGGCTACTGCCACTCACATCTATCGGATACAGGACTATAAAAAACACCACGAACACGAGATATAATATAACGGAAAAATGAATTCTTGCAACCGGCTTGTACTCCCCCACCGTGTCGCTTCGCGCGTATTCGCTATCTCGCGTATCACTTTGACGTCAAGTGAATGTCCGTGTTTGAACGGATATTCCTTTGACCGGCGCTAGTACAAGCGCACAGAAGAAATAATATATCCGTGATTATTGCTTGTGAAGTAAAAATGGCTTGATATTGTCAGTGTTTTTTATATTATAGCGTGTAAATACATAAAAAATAAATTTTATATCCGTTAAAATGGCTTTCTTACTGTGAGGTGTGAATATTGCAGATGCATATTTTTGGAAAATGGATTATGTTCAGGATGCACAATTGCACATGTTTGAAATTTATCCATTTTCTACGGTATCAATACACCATGGCGGTAGAGTCTTTCTTAGTTCGCCTACCGTAGCACTCACGCTACTCTTTTTTGCCTACAGCTTCTATGTTCTATTTTGAAGGGTGTGGTAAGGGAGAAACGTTTCCGCGGGGCAATCCACTTTAGTTTTTAATGTATCTATAAAATATCTCAGATAGGAGTTACAGTCTTGATGATAATCATAGATGGACATGAACCGCATAGACCATTACTAGATAGACTACATTTTCGTTTACCATTTTAAAACATTTACATTGAGCGGAATTTTTTCAATTCACTTTTAAATTTGCAGTATTTAAAGGATGAGATTTTATTCCTCAGGCAGCATAATGCAATTTTCACTAAGCCGTGGAATGCATGATATACATTCTGAATTATCAAAACGTTGTCCCATTTCGTTTCCGCTCGGCTACCTCCCAGCTATTGAAGGCAACACTTAGAGACATTTTTGCATTAGGGATGTGCTTTGTCGATATGTCTTCTTATATTATGTAAATATTTGTTACTTAAGTTGTTAAAGATAAATAGAAATGAGTTCTATCTGAAAGATAATATACATGTAACTTGGCACCGGATGGATTGCATTTTTGATGCATGCATGTTGATTGCATTTGATGAAGCATTTTTTAAATAACTCGGAGTTAGTAAAGTTAATTTGAAAAAAATAACGCAATGTCACCGTTTTCTTACCCGTTTTTTTTTCTTTACAAGTTCTGCCTAGTATAGTTTAGGTGTAGGAATGTTCTTCCTCAAGCCTGTCCGAATAAGGCGCCCATATATGTAAGAAATGCCCGAAACTCGAAAAAAATCTTTACTACAGCTTAGTTCCCAGAACAGAAAAGTACCACGAAATACTGTTGTAAGGTATTTTACCTAGTGTTGAATCCATTATTGACCCACAAATAGATTGAACACCAAAGTTTTATAAAACTTTTATTTACAAAATTTAATACACACTAAATCGATAAAACTCACACCCATCCCTACTCCCGTCCTAAATGCTAGGAATAGTGGAGGACGTACGTCTTAAACGTGTCGCGTATTGTCTCCGCGCGCTTTGTGGTCGCGGCGCGGGACGTTCTTGCAGCGAGCGAGCCAACGGAGCGCGAATTGTGGCTTCAATTCTATTGAGAAATGCATAAGAGATGGAAATTATACAGAGTATTTTATGTTTACTATTTCTACTACGCACTGCTGGGTGTTGTATTGAAGGGCTTGGTAAAAAAACATACTTATCGGAGGTGTGCCCATTTAGTCCTGAAGTTAGCAATACATCTGTGGTTAACTGTACTCTTACCATGAGTTTTTACGTTTCGACAAATATGACTGTTATGGTATTTGTTTAAGTATTGGCCCATACAATTTCCAAGTTTTGATATAATCCGCTAGGGGCGCTGATTGGAAATAGTATGAGCAAATATGTAAAGAAATATCAAAACAGTCATATTTGTCGAAACGTAAAAACTCATGGTAAGGGTACTGGTGTGATTTCGATGATACCTGGGAGTGATTATAGATGTGTATGGGTGGCAGTACCAACTTACCATTAGTTGTACTATTTACCATTACTAAAAAGAGAGTTTTTAGCTGCTATTCGTAATAGAAGTATTTGGCCAGATGCTAGCAGTAGTGAAATACGTACGTCTTAAACGTGTCGCGTATTGTCTCCGCGCGCTTTGTGGTTGCGGCGCGGGACGTTCTCGCAGCGAGCGAGCCAACGGAGCGCGAATTGTGGCATCAATTCTATTGAGAAATGCATAAGAGAAAATAATACTTCAAGTTTCCTATTTCTGACTAATGACGACAGTGCTAAACGCTGCTGTCACAATTGAAGTGGGAAGAGTGAAGAAATTATACAGAGTATTTTAAGACTATTTTACCCCTAGTTTAAGCGCTGCTGTGTTGAGTGATTATAGTAAGGGAAACATACTCATCAGAGGTGTTTTAACTTAGATCTTAGGGGTAGAAATACATCGGATCGGACATACAAAATATGTCCAATGTCCATTGGTGGCAGTAGTCCTGTTGGGATCGCTACCTTACTACACCTTCTAAACCGGAATACATCAGTTTAACACTATCAAAAATATATGCGGCGGTAATCCTGGTTCAGTTGAAACATATAGAGTTGAACCATGAAAAAGTTCTAGTAAGCACTACATACGTACCTATTGCCAGACTTAGAGACTTAAGGTTTTCATTTTTAAAACTATTTAGGCAAACTTAATTTTTTCATCATCAGCTTATTCTCTATGCTGGGCACGGTTCTCCTCTCAGAATGAGTAGGTTTGGACCATAGACAACCGCCGCTGGCTAAGTGCGAATTAATAGTCTTCACATAATTTATGTATTTTTTTGGTTTTACTAATTTATTACTAAGTTTGATATGAAGAGTCAACTTTTGTCTCTCATTGTTCTAGTTTAAACTACACACTATGCGGTGTGACCGCGTGGTGGTGGCACGCGTGCAACGTGTGTTTGCACGCGGCGTGCTGCGCGCTGGTCGCGCGGACGGGCGCGGCGGTCGCGCGGTTGCAACGCCCGTTCGCCGCGCTCGCTGCGCTGCTGTTCGCTGTTCATCCTGTGCATACTGAGGCGGTAAGTTTGATAAGATATAATCATATAAACGTTTTTATGCCTTTTTAACCTCAGGGCAGATTGAAATAATAAATTAGTATGTCCTGATAAGGCTCTAATATGTGAGCGACAGCTCGCAACGGTGACTGACGACAAATGCGATCGCAAAACGGCGATCGGTAGGGTTGCTGACGAGTCTCGTTGGCAGTCGACGACTGAATACGACGACAGTCGCATACTGTCGCGAGCTATATCAGCTACGGTCGCCGGCTGCCGTCGATTGTCGCCGCCTGTGAGCTACTGTGAGCGCTGGCTGTCGCTCGGGTAATCGTTTCGTATTTACGTCCCGTAATGGTCTTCCGTGGATAGACGTCACGTTATCCCACCAGCTTTTGACACTATTATAAATATAAATAGTGCAAAAAACTAAAAAACACGCTTTTATGATAAAATTAACTAAAATTGTATAATTGTGGAAAAAGTGTGGGGTGCTTTTCGAAAATTGATAAGTGGAGCACTCCACGCTTTTTCCACAATTATACAATTTACTGTTCCTTAATTGATTCCTAGATTAAAAATTATTTTCTACTTTTTAGTTGATTTTATCATAAAAGCGTGTTTTTTAGTTTTTTGAACTTTATTTATTTTATTAATTTTTAGTATTTGTTGTTATAGCGACCATCATTATGCATCGTCTGTAAAAAATCAAGTGTCTATCTATTACGGTTTAAGAGATAAAGCCTTGTGACTCACGAACAGACAGCGGAGGGTTTCGTTTTATCCTTTGAGTACGGAATCCTAAAAATCATTCTACAAGATGGCATTATGTTTCAGTACATTTGAGTTATAGGGAAATAACATTATCATTTTTCAAAACTAAAAATCAATCTAGTAACTTTGCCTGAACTCTCCATAAGGCGCTTTATCTCGCCTTGAAAATCGTTAATCTGAATTAAACTGAACGTTCAAAGTGGATAGAAATCGGGTTCAAAGATTCCGCTACTGTTACGTACATACATACAAGCATACATACAACTACATATAATAACAATGATCAATGTAATTTTCATAATGACACGTTGTCCAGACACCAAAATTGCATTAGAAATCTCAGCCATTATACATTGTCCAATGTAAAGAAGTTGGAATTCAATATAAATCCTAGCGGCTACTCTATCAGTAGATCGCAGTCTCGTTAGTAGCTGTCCGCGCAACCTGTCGGCTGCAGCGACGCTGCATGAATAGCAAATGTACCGGCGTCGTTACTGGGAGTTATGTAACTGAAAAAATACACTTATATACCGGTTTTGGAGAAATGTAAAATTTTCAGGTGTATTTTTAGTTCATTTCGGTTTTGGAAAAAAATCAAAATTTGCGTTTGTATTTTTAAGTTTTTCGGAGCCGGTTCTTATGGATTTTGAGTTGTAATAATTCATGATTAGTTTAAACACGTTATCTCCAATATCGCGGACGTCCCAACCAAGTATTTTTATGCCTTTGGTTTCAAATAAAATGATTTCCTAAGAGAAATACAAAAAAATACGTTATAAATATATTTGCGTCTAATCTTTTAATAGAATTTTAAATTACTTCACTTACTTAATGGAGCTAAAAGGAAAATATATTCGGACCGAAAGAGTAAATTCACGATATTTCATTCTGAGACTGTTTGTGTACTTTGGAGGTCCACGGAATCTATAAATTGGGTTGTAATAATATTTTTCTGTAAGTTCTTTCATACAAGGCCAAACTTATGATACTTGTAGTTACTCGTATCGTGGGCTTTACGATCTATTCGACTCGTGTTATGACAGAAAATGTATTTATTTTTGTCATTACGGACTTATCTTATATTAGCTAGATTACAAGTAAGTACACTAGGAGTCTATTTAATAACCTTCTCTTTGTCTCCGCTACAGACAACACATACCGTTGATTATTATGATCCTGCCATTCCACGCGTCTAGCAGACTAGCCACTCAAATAGCAGTCATATGCGCTTTAGTATTAATTAAAACAGCGCTGTGATGTTTTAATTAAACGCTTATAATTTCCATAACACATTTGTACTATTGCAACTCTCCTTTTAGACTTAGGGCTTTAATAGACGAGCGACCGCCGACGACTGTCGTAGATTATCGTCGCCTTATGTTAGTGACTGCTAGCGACGTTGGTGATGATCAAGAGCGCAAGCTGTTGTTCATGAATCTCCCTCCCTAAGATACATTATTCAAAAATCGTTTCCTACAACTCTCTCGTGCTATGGAAGAGCATGCTTCAAATTACTCCAATACTACTTTGTGTTGGAAAGTATAAGCTAACCTGTAGCGAATATTTTAAAACAAAAAATCTAAAAAGCCTCCCGACAAAATGTACCTAATACTATCCAATAATAACCATCGGTACAAATCTCCGAACGACGGAAGTGCAAACAAATTTAGCCACTAACGGTTACCCATCCCACTGCCGAAGTTGTTTAACTTTGCAGAGTCAAGATCAACAAGCCGCGGGGCTATGTGTCTTTCAGCTCCTTTTCTTATTTTTCATATTCTTTCTACAGATTTTTTAACATAATATTATTATGGTAGTCAAATAGACGAACGGAAATTTGTATATCACAGCCAGACATTTCAATTTCTTTTATCTGTCCTGACGTTAAAATATCTATATGAGGCTGCGAAAAAAATATTTTCTTTACGTTGTCAATTGTAAGATAATATTTAATGTGGAAAAAATATACGTCTTCATCATAAGTCATTACTGTCTCAATGCCACACTTATTTTTAGCGTGAAACAGTTCTAGGTGAATGAGGGAAGAGTGCGGATTTCGGCTGTCTTACATATTATGAATCAACCATCTTAGTTCTCAGGAATTGCAACAGATCTGTGATTGATTTTAGATGAGTTTTGAGATTGAGTTTTGAGTTAGTCAGAGACGTCCATGAGCAGAAGTGTCTACTTACCATCTGTTGAACTGCATGGTATACAAGTGTATTATTTCATTCTTATGAAAAACCATACATAGACAATATTATGGGACCCCTCGATCAATAGGCCGAGTTTCTAAACCACTAGGCTTACTGCTTAAAAGTGTATAATTAACATTTAATTATACCAGTTACAATATAAATTCCCCCGTTGCGTGTAGCCTCCCGGATGGCTTAATTAAACAGTTCGCGATAACATTGCACGGATGTACGCGACATCGCATTACTTGCAACGTCTTCCTTAGCTTACAATTCTTCGTATGCACATGTATGTTGAGAATTTATGATTGCCTAACACTGTGCAGGAAAATGGATTGGGTGGTGGTGTTCCGTTGGCTTCTTAATATATTTGTGGGTCTTCTTTTTACATTATTGTACTAATAGAATAACGTATCCGTAAGATGTTTTTTTTTATTTAGATACAGCTTAGTTTTACTTAGTGAGAAATTATTATTCAGTTAAAAAGATTGGATTTTTCATAAATAAAAAGAAATGTATAAAAAGATTCTACGTTTTGACAAAAAAAATGGTTTTTGTTTACGTATTTCCCATATATTTCCAACCAGTTCCGATACAATCCGCTAGTGGCGCTGATTGGAAATATATGGGCAAATACGTAAACAAATACCAAAACAGTCACTTTTGTAAAAACGTAAAAACTCATACTAAGGGTACTGGATTCATCTTCTCTTAAGAATCTATGTCTCTTGTCTCGAGCTCTTCGCTTAGCTGAAGGAGACTTTATAAAGGTTGTTAGAGTCAAATGCAACCACATACGTAGAAAAACAGTTCTGAGAAATAACAAAGTATCAATGTCTGGTTCCAGATATGATTATTTTATTTGGAGTAGTTTTAAATATCAATTCTGATTTTTTAAAGATATGTGTGTGTTAAATATTATTTATCACTTATTATATCGCATATCGTTAAAATCAATCATTGTTAGGAAATCTACGCCTGAGAGTTTTTTTTAAGTTTTCTTGCACGGTAGACTATGGCCTAAATCTCTCAATCAAAGGACAAACCCGTTTCTAGCAATAGGGTCATAATGAGTTGACGACGACAAACTATCTATAAACAGTAACAACCACTTAATATTAAGTGTTCTCGGAACCAGAAAGCTTTTTCAGTTACATAAACAACATTCAGACAACCTTAAAACAAGAGTAAATTCAATCGTCAGAAGTAAAATAAACCACTCTAATATCAAGGTACTTAGCGTAACGAAATGGTTTCTTCCGAACGAACCAAATTCTAGAAAGTTTCTCTAACAAATATCAAAGGCCTTAATAAAACAATGCCCTTTGATCTTTAATGTTTACTCGGAACAAACGATTCTGTAAAGAAAAACAGGACAACAAAGTACTTAAGGTAAACAATAATGAGTATCAATTATTTATTGAAGCAGGAAATAAGTATGAAAGTTTTTATTGTGGAGTGGTTTGCTCATCCATGATAAGTTTTGTAGGACATGCATCATCAATGACATTCATCAATTTCAACATGTAACTGTAATTCAAATTAGTAGGGTTGATTGCATAATTTAGCTTACTTGATATACCGTTGGGAATTATCGTTTTGAGGCGTGTTAATTTAACCATGGCTTTTTAATTTAACCCTTCTGTCCATTTCTATTGTTGTGTTGTTCTTATCTCGTGCAAGCGATATGCGCAAGGGGCTTATGTAAATTTATAATTCCTGATGTAAATTTATAGATTAATAGAATCTCGTGAATCCTCACCAGAACATAATATGGTATATTGCTACTTTAAGAAAGAAATCAGTGTGGCGGTATTACCAATACAGGCCGACTTGAAAGAGTTCTTCCGTCTTCGCTACTTCTCAGTAACATCCTTACTATCGCATAAAAATCCTGAACAAATAAGTAAATGCGTGGTAACAAAAATATTTTAAGTGTAGAATATTAATATATGTATGTCCACTGCATCTAGCGAATATGTAACTAATATCTTACAACTATTATTATAACTAAAAGGCACTTCATCAGCTATTAAAATTTTACTTATTACCAACATACCGTCATATTCTTTAAAATGCGGTACAAAACCGAAACCGGAGCAATATGCAGCAATTTATTCATCTGGAACAAAGGCCTGGTAGTGGTTTCTGAAAAATTCAGGCTGCCTAATCTGGGTTCGGCGCAGAAACTTTTGGAAATCGATCTCATATATTATTCCTTATATGCGCTGTTCACGGTTAATTCTGTTCTCAACCGCTACGTAAGCTCGAGTGCAGTATTTTATTATCGTCGTATTGATCGTAATTTCAGAATACTATATTAAGTATTGATACCCTCACTGTAAATTGCCGTATATTTTAGTTTCATTTATATTCTGTATGCTATTATATTCAAAAATATTATGAGTGCGAAAGAAGGTGCGAAAGAAAATAAGTGCGAAGGAAAGAAAATAATTATTCCGTCATTTAACTTCCTATTGTAAAGCGAGTTCAGATCTTAATTTGACAAATTGAAACCATCAAATCTAAACCGGAAATGGAAAGGAGTATTAATCGGAAAGACGATACAGCTGTTAACAACGGAACTTCAAATGTTCGTCGATCACGAAAACTTTACCGACTCACTCATCAATCCGTCAGAATTGAAAATGAAGCGAAATGCGAAGAATTGGTTTTGTTAACGAACCCTGAGTATCGTGTTGGAAATATTCTAGAATTTCTTATATATTTTCTTTCTCTTATATATTTAGTTTTTAGAGAACATTACTGTGGTTGTATTTTACCCATCTTGGTTATGTTCATCAAAATTTTTGGTAACAATTTGACCAAAAAAGTTTCACGTCAAGGATTTTATTATCTTAATTATTATCGTAAATAGTTTGGAAGACATTAAATCTAACAAGTCACAAATAGTGCAAAGTACGGTGCGTAAGGATATTGTTAGTGTTTTGTGTCGTGATATGAAACCTAGAAAAGAAAAACGAACTAGACGTAGGGTAGATAGAATAATCCACCACTAGTACTTGTCAACAGTTTCTCCCCTCCACTTCAGTTTCGCCGTGACCACCATCCATGCAACTGGGTCGAAATATCGGCAATAAAAAACGCATATCGTGAGTACCCGTTACATAATAAAATGTCTCAATTCCGCGATAATTTTATTTTCAAATCATATATTAAATCTATTAACAACTATAATAAATTTTCAGATTTGGGATTGCCACAAAGAAACAAAAGTATTCTAAGTATTCCAATGAGCCATTTGAGCTCTAAATATTACACCACGTATGGAAATTTAGCTGCTCGAGTAATAAATCACAGTAATTTGGTCCATATATGCACAAATTGCTAACGAAACTGTTGAATAATTCGACTCGCGTGAGGCTAGATTTTACTCCAGAATACTTTAAACATTAAAGGATCTCTTGCCAGTAAATGTACTTAAGACTTGTTCCATATAAAGCGGTAGACGATAGATGCCAAGACATTAGATAATATAAGAAATTAGAATAAAATCAACTAGAATACAGTTGCATACAATACTGCGGAAGGAATAACGATCTGTTGCAATAACTTTGATCCAAAACGTTGTCACGTGACAACCAGCAAGTATTAACCGATGTTGACATCGTAGTGTTAGCTGTAGAGAGCTTCCTACCAATATTATAATAGCTTACCGATATTATGACAATCTTAGCTCAAGTATTCAACTACTCTTCGCGTATATTAAGTCTTGGCGCAAGTCCCTTAGCAGGGATAATGTGCCTAAACACAATTATCTTAACTTGCTTACGTCTGATAATCTGCGTACTCTTAATTGGCCTTAACTTTAAATTTTAAGTATCAGCATGTTTTCTAAAGTTTATAAATGAGTAATTCTCTTTAAAATTAAACAAACTTTTCTACGAACTTTGAAATATGATGTTTTAGTTCATTGCAACAGTTTTTCCATCGGAGTCCTTTCTTCTCAGAAGTAGAGCGTATCCAGTTATGCTTTATTAGAAATGTATAGTATTTAACTTTGTAATTCAGTTAATGGGTATAAGAGTATCGTTTCTTTTAATATAAGGCTACAAAACAATACTCTATAAAATTACTTTGTTCTATTGTGAATTTAATTTGTTTGTACTCGTACTTAGTACTGCAAAATACAATTCAATTATCATTGAAATAGAAAAATAACTATAAACGAAAAACGGTTTTATCGATAAATTCAACGTGATTCCTACCTAAATAAGACCCTAATTTTTCCTCGAGACCCAACCGGCCCAAGACTCAATCACGTACCGGTTTCAGAAACTTCCGAAATTCGACTTATCATTACAACTTTAGATAGCCAAACTGTTGGAACTGACGCAGATCAAAACATCAAACGTCGCCGGAACGGCAAGGGTCTCGCCGGAGTTAATTGCTCCAAGTGAATTACACTGATACGATCTGTGACGACGGCTCTGATTTATAACCCTACTGGCCCCAATTTAATACTGCTCAACAATATTACTGATTTATACTTGAATGTTTCGCGTTAATTATAAACTATTGTATGAATAATATAATTATTGCAGTAAGTTAAATGGTCTTTGTATTCTGATAGCCTTCGCGAGCGAAATTATATTTGTTAGGTTTACGACTCTCCCGAAACAAGCGAATTCTACTGTACCATTTGAATGGAAATTTGGGCAAGTTAGGCTAAAATTTGACTTTCTCGGTGTCACCTTTTGATGTATTCAAAAGTCCGTCAAGATACGACTATTGTTACACAATGTCAACAATTGGCACTGATTGCTTGACGTCTCCTATGATTGACCTATGCATAAGTCACTAGGAGTCATCCCAGCATTGATTGACTTATTGCACTAAGACTAGTACGAGTATAGTACAGTAGTCATACATGGGCAAATAAGGTTTACATGTAGCTATTTGGTGGTCTCTGTAGATGAAAGATTTGTACCATTGTTGCATTGATTATTGAAAACTATAGTTAGCACCTTTTTCGTGTCTCTGCCAAATTTATAGCTTAAAAAGTAGAAAATAGAAAAATGATTCTCGAAAATGTCGCTTATAAAATGTAACGATAAGTCACACAACGTTTGGTGATAAGGTCGATAGTGAATGACCCAATTTCATTCGTACGAAATATCATGAAATATTTTTCGAATTCCACGAATGCTTCAGTTTTCACGGAGTGACCTCACGTGTGCGCTTTGATGTTGGATTATGCTGGCTTTGTGATTTTTATGAATTAGGCATTCTGGTAATTTTTTGTGAGTTGTTAAATATGGTTCACTAACTTCCTTGGCTTGCTTTCATTAATATTTCCAGCAAAAATAACGAACGGTTTCATCAAGTTTTATGGTTTTTTTTTTTTAAATACTACTGTCAATAAGCGAATATTAAGTAATTAATTATAGAAAAATTCAATTTTCTCCAAATATTTGTATTTATAGTCAATGCTACTTTTTATTTTTCATTTTTACTATGTATTTCTAAACCTCTGCAAATAGATTTAATAATTAAACTGCAACATTAGACTAATTAATAATATAATATTAATAATTAGAATGCAATAAAGCATTTTCATAAGCCATAATCTGATGCTGGTTTATTCTGCAGGCCCATTCCATTTATGTAGCAAGATAAGTGCGTAGTAATGGTATATAAAGAATTGAATTCATATACAGGAAAATGAATTGGCTTTAAAGCTAAACGTATCCAGAATTTGGGTGGATCGAAATATCAAGTGTGGCACCGGAATGCTATAAGGTCGCTACAGTTAATTGATGCAAGTGAACAGATAGGATCTCTGACGACGGCTCTGATTTATAACCCCACTTGCCACAATTTGAGTACAGTGGCCAACAATGATTTATACCTAAATCTCAAACCCAACGACGTAAAGTGATAAGCAGTACGAAGGTCGGTCGAGTGACCCATTTTTGTGTGCACGAAATGTCATTATTACGAGTATTTATCTTCAAATTCTATTTCGTTTCGTTTTTACTTTCGTTTCTCTTTTTATTTTGCTTTTGCTTCGGTTTCTTTTATCGCATTTTGAATTGAAGTTTTCAAAGTTTTTAAAATTAAAGTATTCGTGTTTCAGTCAATTTACGTAACATTTCCTCTTGTTTTTGTTTGACGTATCAAAAAATGTTGAAGTTGATATGCATGCAGGAACCCCCTAGATTTGTGAAATTACAATTTCACTGAGTAATAGATATGTTGTGTAAGAATAAGGATTAGCTTATAAGAACTTGCGGAATAGACCGGTGGATCGACTTGACTAAGCCTTTTCTACCAATATTACGACAGGTTGCATGGCGACTATTGGTATTAACTAGAATCTACTCCTTATCAGGCTTAAAACATACTTGAAAATTCAGAACACACTTTATCTAAGTGTAAAAAGCACATAATGGAACATCTTCGAATAAAAACATGAAAAGGAAATTTTCCTTCACATTAGACAAATTTGTCTCGCATGCACGCGAACTTGCTCGAGAATATTTATTATATTTACAGCGATCTTTCCGTGAAATCTCCGTCTTACGGAGTAAGTGACATCGCCTTATGGGATAATGAAGTTAAACATGTCTTCGTTTAACTTCTTTATATAAGGTTTATCCGGCCCTGAAATCATAAGGTCGGCTTATCTTATTTTAAAAGACGGCGTTTCGTGTTTCGGCTATGAATGTCCTACCACTACACTTATTTTTGTCTAATGATAGGAATGTCAAACACTACTATGTTGCTATTGAAGGTATAGCAAGGGCAATTCAACTTACCCTGATCAGTAACATTGCATCTCTAGCAGATGTCCACGTCGATACTATTTACCATCAAATGTACAATAGTACATTTTATGGTACTAAACTATGGTACTATTTTATGGTAATAGTACATGGTATGGTATAGTGGTTTCACTACTTTAAATAAAAAACAATGTTTTCTCATTATATGAAAACACTGTGAGATAACCGACTTCGAAAGTTCTACTAACAGAGCTAACCTAGTCTTAAACTAATACTAAAAGCTAATACTCGCAACGATTCCTAGAACTAATTTGGAACGCCACGCTTTGAATATTTTATACTGAAATTCTACAGTATCTGCTTCCAGAGCAGCTTTTGGAGTTTTTCAAAAAATTCGTTCATTATTATTAAATGAAAGAATGTTAGTTATAAATCAGAGCCGTCGTCAGAGATCCTATCAGCTTAATTCATTTGGAGCAATTAACTTCAGCGTGACCTTTCTGTCTCGCGGCTTTTTTTGATGCTTTAACTACGTTCCTAAATACATTTATCTCCAGTTGTCTTGTAAATTGTAAGTCAAGCTGTATAAACGTTGTCTCTTAATTTACATTGTCAATATTAGGATTTCCGTCGGTGAGTAATTGCGAACAATGTTTACTTATTAACTTACCAATTACGTAAAGATAGAAAATAGAAAACAAATGGTTGCAGACATTCAGAAAGCTTAGCTGAGCTAACTCAATATATAGCTGAAACCACTATTCTCTTACGCCCATTATTAACATTCAATCTATCCGTTCTTTTGGTTACAGTTGAATATGAATCAAATTCGAAGACAAACTTTACCAGGCAACAATTGGATAGATTGATTATTAATATTGGGTGTTAAACTTACTCTTCTGTCTTCTATGGATGAGGAGAGAAGAAGAAAATTTAGTGTAATTTTTCGTCTAGCTATTTTTTTTAAAAGTTTACACACTTTGGAAAATTACCAACCTTCAGAAGTCAGGTAGGTGAACAGGGGGGCTAGCCATGTTACAAACTTTGCATTCTATTCGTTTTCTATTCTATTCGTTAGCAAGTTTCATTCTACATATACGATAAGTCTATGGTTAGCGATCACATTTAATATCAATGTGCCGTCAAATACAATATCGTCTGGTTTCTACACCAGCCAAAATACCTACATGGTAATGATTAATTATTTAATAGTAATATTAAAATATAACATCATAATATACATAAAAAATATACCATATTTTATAGTACATGTATTTTGTTAATTAAAACTATTTGCAAAAACTAAACTTAATAATGTCTATGAACGGTAACTATGGTGATTGGTGATTGTTTACAAAGAGCATACAAATTATTGTTTATAGCGATATTACTAATGACAGTAACAGCGATTGCATGTAATTTGTGATATGACCAAAAGAAAATATCTGGACGTCCAACTTCGTAAAATTTACTGGCTCATGGCACGAATGTCTTTCAGCAACAAACTTGACTACTACAAAGTCATACTAAAACCGATATGGTCATATGGATCTAAGCTTTGGAGAACCGCATCCAACTCAAACTTGGACATCACACAACGCTTCCAATCGAAAATGCTTCGCATGATAGCTGATGCCGCAGAGACAACGGGGAAAGAGGAAGTGACAAATAAACTAAAATCATATACTCGTCATATAAGGACACCCCAATGGGCTTGCTAGTGAGCTTATGAAATCCACCCGCACTTTTAAGCTCATCAAAAGGAGAGCTACTCAGGATCTTCTCCCATCGTAGGAGCGGCTTCCGAGGAGGCAATAATTATAAATGGGTATGTCACTGGGTGTATAACATACACGCCATCTCAACAAATAAACCTCATAACTACCAGCTTTATGCCTAGACAGGGAGATTGCAGAGAAACAGGAGATAATAATGAAAAAAAGGATACGGATATTAATATTATATTTTTCTTTTAAGATTTAAATAAATTGTTTAGTTACAAGTAAATTTATTATGAGAAGGATTAATAATGATTCAATAAAACAGTTAAACTGAGACAATATTTTTATTTAAGCACTGGAATAACTCTAAGTTCTATCCTATCTACTTATCTATTGTATTATATGTTCATATTAATTTAAAATAGAAAAACGTCTGTGCAATTCATTTCTATAATATTTTAGGATACACTAGTTATAGAGAGCCATATTCAAATTTCAACAAATTTAAAGTAGGTATACATTTTCAAATGATCAAAAGTAATTAAAGTCTATAATGCAGTGATAGCGCGTAGTGAAGTGACAAACAGCTGATACAGAATTCGCCATTTTATTAGCGTTTACGTTTTCTACAGGGTCGGCGCGATTGCTCACTATGACATTTATCTTGGAATACGCTTCGCTAAAAAATTTGACAATAAAATCAAAAGGTTGTCAATAGGTTGTCAAAGGTTGTCATTTGTATAGAAAAAAGCAATGACATGGGCATTGTAGAATCGCTAGCGTTCTATTCTATCGTGTAACTTGGCTACGACTTTTCTACTTCGCTATTTTGATCACGTGATCATTGATAATTTCATACATTTTAGCGTTTCTATAGCGTTTCTACAGCGCAAGCGACTGTAGAATGTCAACTTGGCTAGCCCCCCAGATGTATAATGAACGCTGTAGTAACCTTCTGCTGTTTTGATATTTTGACCTGTCTTCAAACATTTCATCATCTCCAGTTGTAAATGATAAGTCGAACTACATGAATTTTGCCCCGCAATTTCCGGAGAACGTGATTGAGCTGTGTAGTTGGGATCTCGTTCGAAGTAAATTGCGTTCATCATATGTATCGATATTAACTATACTTATGGACTTGTGGTGCGCAAAAACTAAGTATTCCTTAAGTATAAGCTGGTGAAAACGTTCTATTTTTAATGATTGTTTGAAATCTTAGTTATTGTGGATTTTTCTAGGTATCGTTCAAAACAGCGTGACTTTTCGTATCGTTTTAAATGCAATTAATAAGTTATAAATTTACGCATTAAAATTGTTTTAAGATTTTGATGAGCTCCGGAAGTCACGTTATCCAATTAATCCCGGTTATTGCCATTGGGTAACAATCGCTAAATTACCAATCCAATGCCTTGTACATTACTTTAATTCATATTGAAGTATTTCTTACTTCTAGGGTATCCCAGTTTTGCGCACAGACACTTCCCCAGTCTTTACTACTACGGTAACTTTTGCTATTAATTATTTTACTCCATTTCGCAGTATTATTCCATTTCATAGTTAAACCATACGACGCTAAAGTCACTAAAGACGCTAATATCACATGATAGCGTTAATGGTTGTCCTCACGATCCTTAATCTATGCTGCATTAACCCGAATGTTTAGAGTTAACCCCGAATTTGAAGGTCTGATATTATGCCCTTAATTAATTTAATGGAACTTCACTAATATACTTCCACTCTGTTTACTTATATCATAATTCATTAACTGAAATATGTAGCGAAATATTAAATTATATTAGGTTGTAATCTCAACTTATCAAGTTTTATTCACTACTATGGAACTTTCTACATAGGTAACCAATATTTCTTTTAAAATATAGGTTGTAGTGGTAGATATTAGTAATATGTTGTTACTGCTACGAGAATATTTTAATAAAGATAGTCTTATCTTTATTTTAATACGAGAATATTTTTATCTTGATTTCTTCATCTATTTTAGTTACGGGCTCGCCGTTCTGCGGCATTGGAAATAGTTTTTCTTAGTCTGATATTGTTACGACTAAATTTATTTAAAAGAAAGTATTTCGCGATTTTTAGTTGAGGAGCGTGAGGTTGGTGCCTGACTTTCATATTGAGGGCGATGCAGAGGGTTTACGTTCGAGGTTAAAATTTAAATTTTGCACGATCTGCGTGGTTTGCATTTATCTGTGCGTTTTCGGCACTCACAGCGCGATAAATTATAGCGTAGCACTGTCAGTCAAAATTTGAAAGTAATTATGATTTAGTGAAACACTCCGGATTACAATTTGTCAAGATCAAAATCTATATTTATCTTCATAACAATAACTTCATATGAGCCAAACACAGAACAAAAAACAACGCGTCTCCCCATATTTCTATATCGTTAGCCGTAACTTAGCGTGCCTCGTTAACGCTACCTGTCCTTACGGGCTCTAATGGCCCTTCTGTTACCCACGAATTAATGTTTATCTGTTAACCTGCAAATGAATGTTTAAACCCTGCGAATTATCTATTATGTTGGGGAATTAGGAAGCTGTTGGGAAACTTGACGGGGTTACCGTATAGACTCCTGGTTGTTTGGAACTTAGAACTGTTTGATTTAGAATATGACGCGTAAAATATATGAATCAATTTCGTTAGGAAAATAAATATATTATGTCTATTTTTATACATTACGCCCAGAATAAATTTAACAGTTGTAGATACCACCTCAATTCTACCACTGTAATTGAGCCACAAAAGTTCCTACCACTATTCAATTTAATCATCATCATCAATCCATTACAGTGCCACTGCTGGGCACGGATCCCCTCTCAGAATGAGAAGGATTAGGCCATAGTGTAACGGACCGGCCAAGTACGAATTGGTAGACTTCACATATATTTGATTTTTTAAGGTTTTTCAGGCATGCACGTTTCCGCACGATGTTTTCCTTTTAAGCAAGTGATAATTAATTTCTAATACGCACATAATTTTGAAACCATCCAATTTACCTTTACCCAATTTATTTGCTTCCATTCGCTTATACTCTACAGCGGCCTTAGAGGTATATGCTACTTTCCGATCGTACATATGTTTCACAACCCACATTTCTTATTCAAGGAAAACACGGACGTCAAAGGAAAACATTTCCCCACACGCCCTATCACCAAAGAACACGGCACGTAACACGTGCAAAATAAATCTAATTCTAAAACTGTATCGACACTCGAAATATTCGATGGGAACCGCTTTTTCTACTCACAAACCAAACAGCGCTGAAAACATGTGCTCCGTTGTTGGACAAATACTTCGGATCAAAAAAGATAGACATCGCCATCGGAACGGAAGTTGAGGCGTACAGAATGTTGGTGATTTGCGTAGTATACTTACGCGAATGACGCTCTCGAATTAATCGTACCGATCGTTTTGAGCATTTGAATTCGGTTGATTCGTTGAGTTGTTGTTTTTCAATAAGAGACTAAGCAAAGTAGTAAATGTTAAAATCCGACAAGCCGTTTTTGGCTGCAGGATGTGGCAAGGAATGCTTGAAACGGTTTAAAACATTACCTTCCGCAGTCGAATAAGAAGTAGGTACATGGTGTTCCGTTAAGTGATAAAATATAATTTGACATCACATAAAATTAAAATGCGCAATCACAGAATTTACCATGTCGTTCAAAGTCACTTAAAAAGGTCTTCGTTGTGCTTCAACGAAATGTTTTGCGAAGCTTCGTCTTACTTTTTTGGTCTGAGAGCAAACAAAAATATTGTTATACTCCATAAAACAAACTTACAAACAACTGCAAATACTGAGCGAAGTAGGGCATTTTAAAACAGGTCCTCAGTAAAGGAGTTGTTTTATTGGCAAATACAAGCGAATAGAACTTAACTTTAGGCACTTATATATTATAGATGTCAGTCACCTATTACTGATCTATTCGTAAGTTGGCTACGTATACCCAAACTCCATACCCTGTAATATAAAATACACACGTAAATGATCCCGTTTATGTCTCCAGACATTGAAGTTTGCAGACACAGTACGTAACAGACAAAATATATTATTCTATATAATATTTTGACAGGCCCGTGTATGCGCGACTGTGTTATGTTACGTAATAAATACGTTTTTTGTCTTGTTTTTGTATTTGTTTGCCACGACACGCCTATGACACGCTCA
Source organism: Epargyreus clarus (assembly GCF_041222505.1). Taxonomy (NCBI): domain Eukaryota; kingdom Metazoa; phylum Arthropoda; class Insecta; order Lepidoptera; family Hesperiidae; genus Epargyreus; species Epargyreus clarus. The sequence continues at coordinate 16,518,278 of NW_027332230.1, forward strand.
ATGCCTGTAGAGGTAAATAAAGCTTAGAACAACGCATCGAACCACGCATCAACCCCAAAAGTTTCCTCTATTATTCATAGATTAGTAAAGATTACTCACTCCTAACAAAAAAATGTAACCAGTTTTGAAAATTGAAATAGTTGCGTAAAAAAGTTATGCCACGTCTCCGTGCTAAAAATGTTCCTAAAATATTTTAAATACTTATTTATTTATTAAAGTTCTAAAGTTATTTATGTATTAAACAAAGTTCTAAAGGTTTATTGTCTTCTGTCAGAAGGAATACATAATATTATATCGGTTATATCCTTCAATCTTCTATCAAGAAAGTCATTAACATTAGCAAGAGTCTCCTAATGTCGCAGTCTTTTTATAAACTGTCCGTTTAATTAAACTCTAGCTCTCAGATAGATCTCGCTCTCGTGATCTTAATGAATTGTGATGCTGAGTCTTGTTAAGATAAATGTTTTTGAAACATGTTAAGACGCCATTGTATTGTGTCTTTAATGGATAGGTTTTATGTGTTGTATCTCCAAAGTTTAACAACTTTGGCCACGGTCGAAAGTTTGATGGGTGACGCATGAACGCCTGTTATTAATAATTGATCTATATTTTACCTTTTACCTTTTAAATATACCTATAGGTTAAACCGTGATAGCCAAGTATTTTGAAACTCGACCTCTCGGTCGGGGTGTTCGAGGTTCGAACCCATTTCCATATTACGAATTAATTATCTGGTGAAGGAAAACATGGTGAGGAAACCTACACACTTGACAGTATGTATCTTTTTTTAAATATTTTTTTTATAATATAGGAGTAGCAGACGAGCATGCATTCCACCGGATGACAAGTGGCTACTGCCGACCATGGGCATCTGTAATCAACCCCAGATAGGATTAGATATTCCTACCTGAGAACCGCCACAGATGCGCCGCTACCAATGAGCTGGAACGCCTCGGAGAAGCATGTCTCCCTTACCACACCCTTCAAAACGGAACACACCAACGCCTAACACTGCTTTTATTGGGCAGAAATAGGTATGGCGGTGGTGCCGCCGTAGTCAAACCACAAAGGTTCTACCTTCAATTTTATATATAAAAAATAGTTCCTAAAGTTGTGTGAAGTCTAACATTTCGCACTTGGCTTGCATTGTGAACTATGCCCTATATTCTCCTCACTCTGAGAGAGACAGTAATGGGTTGACGACGACGACGATTAAGTAAGAAATATTGCGTGCCTGGGATTCAAACCTGGGTCCCGCAGCGTACGAGGCCAAATTTCACCAGACGAGCTCGTAACGAGCTTAGCAAGCGTTAAATAACCGCTGATAACGCTCGCTTTGTTCCGGATGGATCGCCGGAGAACCGCGAATGGAGATTAGCTCAAAAATATTGCATCCGAAAACTCCGGCCACTGAACTTGGATAAATTTTGCTATATGCGTTAGTCGTGAAATATGGGTGACGCTGTTAGAGAAATTCTGATTGTATTTAGGATAGTTTAAATCGTTGCAACTTTACCCATTTCTGTCTTACAACAACTGTGAAATCTATGGTAAGGAAGACACTTTATTTAAGCGATTCCAAATGCCCTTAGACGGCAATTAATCTTTGGTCTCTATCATTTACGATGGCGACGTTTTAATGTTATCTCTTGATAATAATGATTTCAAGAACCAAAATTGAAATCATTAAAAGTGAATATGATTTTCAAACTTTTAACCAGTGCGACTCTGCTGCTGTGAGGTATAAATGGGTTGACGTGATGCCGCCACAAATGAACGTTACAAAGTTCTACCTGTAGAAAATAAACTTGTCCTTCTTTATTACGCGTAACCGGTAAAGCTCTAACTGATTAAAGATTAAATATTCAAAAACGATTATGGTTTTAATTATACCGGACCGAGTACCGTGCCCTCGGAATCGATGATGATGCATAATTTATCCGCCAAAGTACACTCATCAACAAATACCTTGATTAAATGGGACAGCTCGGGTTCATTAGAATACATAATACACCGCAATGTAAATGTAGTTAAGGAAGGAAAATAGAAACTTAATTTTCGCTGTGTTTAAAGGGTACCGATAAATTCAAGTCATATTAGTTCCTCTAAATTCACTTTAGTTACAGAATATGTGATTTGAGTTAATACTAGGTTGTTTGTAGTCCCGGGACTAGAATAGGGCTACGGTATCCCCTGCCTGTCGTAAGAGGCGACTAAAAGGGGGCTTCCGGGGTTGCAGGCGGCAAGAGTGGGAGCTCGAACCGTCCAGCAAGCGACCCCGAGAAGGACGGCGGTATGTGTGGTCGCATACAGTCGTAAACACTACATGGTGTGGGAGGAGCGAAAACTACTCCCCCAGGGCAGAGCCCGAACGGGGCATCGCGCTTGGAGGACTCCGGTTGTGTTCTGTCGGAGGTCCCGGAGTTCTCCACCAAGCGTTGAGGACGGCCACCGGGGGGATTTTAGTGCGGTAAAAATCCCACATAACCCGGCGTCGCTCCCACGTCGTCGGGTACCTTTTGAAGGTTTCCCCCTCGTAAACAAATAAATAAAGCTTCAACATTAATTTTTGGAAGGAGTTGAATTATGTTTTACTGCAAGTCTGACTGTTAATGTGGAAGTAGTGATGGTAGCGTCAGCAATATCATTTTTAAATACAAATAATTATACCAGACTCAGAACTGTACCCTCGGAATCGATGATGATGCATAATTTATCCGCCAAAGTACACTCATCAACAAATACTTTGATTAAATGGGACAGGCAACAGCTCGGGTTCATTAGAATACACCGCAATGAAAATGTAGTTAAGGAAAGCAAATAGAAACTAATTTTCGCTGTAGTCTTTTATAAAGGTGCTGGTAAATTCTTATAAATTCGTCTTTATTCACTTAAGTTACAGTAAACATTTACATATTGGAGTAAAAAAATAGTAACTAAAATGTTGTCTTATATAAAAATAAAGCTTGAACATTTTAATCATGGAAGGAGTGGAATAATGATTTTTACTGTCTGAAAAAGATAGACTGCTAGCGTGAAACCGACGGTAGCGTCAGCAATAGGTTGGACTCTGCCTTCCTCTGGAATTTAACCCGCTTGCATATAAGAGGAGCTTTGAGGCCTGTAATAGTAAATAGCCCCTGGATGACATTTTACTCTTAATTGCAAATAATTGTAATTTTTAATAATTCTAATGACATGATAACTAGCTAATTTAATATAATATAATAATTTAATAAATGGTAATGAATTATAATAGGTACTAACATAGCTTATAAGTAATCTGTTACTAACACATATTATATAGTTCTTTAGTTGCCTGAAATTAAGGTATTTTATAATTTTATTTGATTTTATTATTTAATATAATTTAACTGGAAATAATATATTTTTATATAAGTCATAAGTAGCTTCTAATGAACAACAAAATTATTTGTATCATAACAACTGATTTTGTGAGTGAATGTAGTGAATAACATAATATTTCCGTATATTTTTAAGCAATTTTTTGTTAACATAATTTCTCAAAAAATATATTGCTTATGTATATTCTGTACATGACGCTAAAAGTTTTAAAGAGCGGCAAACGGTTCTAATCCCACAACTCTCCGTCAGGCGATCTGTCACCCGCTATCTTCACTCTGTCAGTCTGTCTCGTATTTATTTCAAAACTTCACTTTACTACCCACGCGAACTTCTGTGCAAAATTTCGCAAATTTTGTAAAGGAACTAAGATATTCCTGGTGTGGAATTAGACGAGAACCCCGTCTCTTGTCTCCTCTATCTTTAGTATTGGCTGTATAGTATTACACATAGACTGTCTCTTCTTACCCGACTACGGAAGGTAATGTTTTTCAAACGCATATACGTTTAGTTGTAGGTATTTCTTGAGCACTTGCAGCCCAAACAACTAGATGGATTTTGATATATAAGATGACGTCAGAGTGGTCTTAATCAAGAAAGTGACGTAGGCTATATTTTTTAGCAGTTAGGTTTTTCCTTTATAACAATCATCTAGTCTTTATCATAATACTTTTAGTATTAAAGAACCTTAATATCGATTAGTGAATTATAATTTTTTGTAAAAACTTAATTTCATTTGTAAGCCTCTAATGATCGATGCCATGTTAGAAGAAGCCATGTGTAAAACATTTTTGACTTCTAATGCTTCTAAACTTTATTGCATTCAAAAATTAATTTCGTTCCCCTCCTTAATTAGCTTTCCGACATACTGCCTCTACAAAGGCATTTCCTGATCATTAGGCACTCACGCCAAAGGCCTCCGGGATAATTTAAGAAAACTCAATTAAATATCGCTACAAAGAGCAAATTACCAGCAGAACACACGAGGTTGCCGGTAGTCGTTTAATTTGCTCGGCAACGAGAGGATTCACTCGATAAAGGGCCGTTATTTTCATTATCTCCCTTTGATGCTGTTTTTATTGAAGGCAGCAGTTAAAGTGTGCATAGAACAAAGAGTTTTAGCGCTTCCGATGGAATAACAAGATTTTATGTAATATATATTAGAAAATAAATGATGAATAGACTGAGAAATTGAGTAGAAAAAAGAATGATGTTAGATACACACCTAACCTAAACTTTCATCCAATAAAAATTAGAATGACTTCCTTGAACCAAAAAAAAAAACAATCTAAGTAAATTTCAACATTTGTGAATAGTCAAAAATTTATCTATAAATCCCGAATGACCAAAAATATTTTGTTTGTCGTTTTAAAAATAATCTTATTATTATGATACAATAAAATGAATATATTATTACTAAACATTCTTGCATTGGACATTCAAAAGAAAAGGTACCCCACTAAACGGTTCTAGTTAGCCGTACAAAAGAAATATTGTAGAATATCTTCGCGACATACAAAGGGCGGGCGAGATCTGTTTCAGACAATACTACCAGCGTTTGAATGCTATGGAATGGTGAGTCGAAGTATATACACAACATTAATAAGTACAAGGAAATGGTTTTGGACCATAAAATGTATAATTTTGAGGTATTTGATAACTTGCATTAATATATTATACTACCGCATCCAATTAACGTGTGAGTAGTGAGTAATTCTATACTGGTTTTGCCTACGTAGCTCTATCATCGCTTCTACCTTATTCAGAAGTAATAATAGCGCATTGGTAATTACTAATCCCTTCTAATGATTATTGAATGATGTAACGACTTTGTTAGATAAAAAATATATATCTTAATACTTATGCGCTTTATAAATTTGCATTATTATCCTTCAAAGTATTTTGCAAATAAGACTCCTTGTATTATTTTGTATGTCTACATATACGACTTTCCAAGATATCATGTTAAAGATAAAAGCAAAAGACACAAAACTATACGAATTTCTAATAAAAATATAAGGGTAGCACCTCCCAGAAGGATTGTATTACATTACACAGTTCCGGAGCTGAGAGCGCTATAAATAAATATTTCAAGTAGCCGCTTCGAAAGCTTTCCCTTGTCTTCATTATTTATACGATATTGTATAACCTTCATTCTTATATAGTCTAGTTTAATGTTAAATACATAATATTGAAGGTGGTAATTTGAAGGTGGTAGAACCCTTTGTGGTTCGACTCCGGCGGCACTACCGCCACACCCATTTCTGCCTAATAATAGCAGTGTTAGGCGCTGCTGTGTTCCGTTTTGAAGGGAGAGACATATTTTTCCCGAGGCGTTCCAGCTTAGTCCTCAGGGGTAGCGGCGCATCTGTGGCCGACCTTAGGTAGGAATATCTAATCCTATCTGGGGTTGATTACAGATGTCCATAGACGGCAGTAGCCGCTCTGCTACTCCTATATTATAAAAAAAAATAATTTAACAAGTTGGTTTGGGTTTGTAAAATACTTGAAATAGCCTACATTTCTAATTAAACTTAAACGTAAATTTAAACGTTCTGTTAATGAAGACGATCTTTTGAATTTTCCCAAGATTCTAATTGTTCACTGAATAAGGGCTTAAAAATCAAATTCAGCAATTGTGTGCATATAAACATAGTTGTAAATCATGTTACCTATATTACAAGCTAGCATTCAGAAAAAAAAAACAAATCGTTACAAAACATGACAAGTGACAATTAATGATTATTGGAAACATGCACAACATTTACTAGACAAACTAGAACATAATCTGCCACTACCCGTCCCATCAAAACCTATAAATGCTTTTGACGTGTTAAATATTCACAGCACAGACGTGAAATTTAAATGAATTCCCAGAAATCAATACACACAACACCGCAGAGAAAAAACAGATGCAGCAACTGAAACCGGAGTGGAGCGAATGGATGATTGAAATCAGCCCTCACTGAGATAAACTTCCGGATATTCCCACAATGTTTACATGTTTGACCGCTAACAAATAAATGAATGATGATTTTATCGTGGCGTCGATAAACATTAAATTTAGCACACTTTGAGGTTGTTTGTTCATATAGTGTACGTTATGCTTTTTGTCATAATTTTGTCCGACAATAACAATATATATTTTTAAGTGCTTAATATCAACTCCTTACTTTCACTGCTGCCCACAGTTTTTCTCAGAATAAAAAAAGATTGGGAGATGGTGAAAAACGAAAATAAAAACACTATAGATTTTACTGCATTAACCAAATGCAAATACATAATTTTTTTCTCTGTGTGCAGGTTCTCTCAGAAAACATTCTTTACCATTTAAGCAAGTATCTAATTAATTTAAATTACGCACATTAATTTTGTAAAATAAGAGGTGCGTTTATAGGTTTCTTGGACTTAGACCTCTCGATTGAGAGACCGCGATTCAGCCATTAGGCTTCACTACTTTTACTGTTCTTCCTCTGCCATCGTTGCTCGTAATTTCCGGTAGACTACTCGGACATGGTCAGACCGAAGCGGCAGGTGCGTAATAAACCTTTTTCAGATTATCCGTTCAAGCGGACAATACAGATTTACAAAAACACATACGCTGAAATACCACTGTTCTTAAATATCTTACCTTCGTTCCGGGGGATTAAAGCCCCAAATCTTCTGCTATTTTCCGGGTAATGCGTTCATTCAAGTACGACGTGGCCATGTTTTTGGATGCTTTTGAACTGTTTATTTTTGTATAAAGAAGCGAAAAGCTATTAGTTGTAATGTTACATAGTAATGAAATAGAGGTCTTACTTGTAGCCCAACAAGTATAATCTACATATTATATATTTAAATATCATAATTTTTAATAACTTAATAAGCTAGCGAATTGTTCAAAATATAATAAGATACCATGATTATACATTTTCATGCCTAAATGTCATTAATTCAATTTTTTCTCTCAGTAACTTTTGTTTAGAGATGAGATTTTGTTTATGGTTGTCATTATATTTTGACGGAACAATTTTAATTTTAAAATCATCTTGGTAGTCATAAAAATTAACTTTACGACATCTTGTGTCGTAAAACAAGGAAAGGTTTCTCCAGAGATTGCTCAATAATGGCGTGTTTCTTTATTAAAATTATAAAGACCCTACCTACCAAAGAGGTTCAATTTGAACTTATGAAGTTTATTGATGAACCCAGTTTCAAAAGGATCATACAAAAAATAGCTCCGTGATTGTGTCAATAAGATTAATCGCTAAGTTTATGACAGCGAATAAAATTTACAATGTGAGGCCAAGATTTATGATGGTAGGATCAATTTCTCATAAATCAGAGCGGGAAAATTATTTTTCTGAAAACTTAGACTATCACTATGGATGAACTTTTTTATAATGTTAGAGATTTATTTAGAAAATTTACTGTATTTAATCTGATATTTTTGGCAAAGTAAAAATATTTAAATCTTATGATCATTCAGAATAAGCTCTTTAAGCTTATTCTGAATGATCATAAGATGAATTTGTTTATAAATTTTTTGGTCAACCTTATAAATTGCCTGTATGCACAGAAGGTGGTAGAACCATTTGTGGTTCGACTCCGGCGGCACCACCGCCACACCTACTTCTACCGAATAACAGCAGTGTTGCTGCTGTGTTCCGGTTTGAAGGGTGTGGTAAGGGAAACAGACTTTTCCGAGGCGTTCCAGCTTAGCCCTCGGGGGGTAGCGGCGCATCTGTGGCCGACCTCAGGTAGGAATATCTAATCCCATCTGGGGTTGATTATAGATGTCCATGGGCGGCAGTAGCCACTTACCATCAGGTGGACTGCGTGCTCGTCTGCTACTCCTATATTATAAAAAAAAAGTTTATATATAGGTATTATGTGTGTATTCTACTCAAGCGACAGAATTCACACACGTCAATATTTATTCTTATGTTATAAAGTGCTTAACTAATCATTAAAATCAAAAACAAGCCATTCGCCTTCCCCGCCATAACAAACAATTTCAATTTGCATATCCTTGAGACAAAACAAGATTAAACGGCTGTTATAGGGTCCGATGAAGCACTTTCAAAGGGAGATTAGGCGAAAACTTCCTGTCTCGTTGCCAAACGAGGCCCAAGTAAAGAACCGACATCCTAAATCATATTAACCTGGAATGGAGAGGTCGTAATAATATTTAGATGGATGCGTTAAATATTTTTGAAACTAAAAATTTATGTTTTCCATAAAAATATGTGTTATTCTCGTGTTTTTACGACGACATTTTACATCAGTTGCGATATAAATCCTCAGATCACCTTATGGTAAGTGGCTACTGCCGGCCAAGGACTGTGTGTGTAGGACATCTCAAATATGATTGAAATCCTATTTGAGATAAGGTTTATGATCTATTGATATAAAGATAAATTGTGTGACTGCTAAAGATAATTTTCAATAATTTACACACATAGTTATACATCATACATTTCATAACAAGAACAAAACAAAAATTAAAAACAATAATATTTTTCATAGATATAAAAGATTTAAAAAATCGCTTCTCACGCTGCGCGAGCATCTTAACAGCATTGTGGAATATGGCGACCGTATAAAGGCGGGCAATTAGGGAGTTGTGAACTTGAAAGAAATCCATTTTGGGTTTAGAGCCACCATTGTTTGGAGGCATAATAACGGCTTTGTCCCAAGCTCCTATGTCAGCTGGAATTACTTAAGCTTCTGAACTATACAAACGCAAATGGATTTCGGCCACGAAAATGGGCTACGGGATTCAGATTAGGCAAATGACTGCGGTAAATAATAATATAATAAACGCTGACTGTGCAGTTCTTGCGCGGAGTAGTTTTAGACGGTTCTGAATTCATAAATAATTTTCGCGTTAAACCTTGAATTGAGTTTAAATTTAGCTACATAAAGTCTTTCAGGCTATTGATGCGGGGTCATATCTAATTCTGTTAGCGTTCTTTTGTGATCAGATTCTTTGGTGATCAGTATACAATGAACTGCTGAAGTACACAATGTACTTTCATCAGGTAATCCAGTTGGAATGGATGGAAGTGGTCTTCTTTAAGCAAGATAGATTCAATACTGCCAAGCAAGATAGGTTCAATACAACAAGGGTTTAAGTTGAAGTTCCTCATGAAAGTGCCTCTGCCTTACTACATCCTTCATACTAGAAAACTACTAAAAATGACAAAACCCCTTTTTGGTTCCATTCTGGAGGCGTCACCCCAACCTATTTTAATCTAATAACATCAGCATTAGAAGAAGCAGCTGAGGTAGAAATCACAAGTAATTTGGGGTACATTACGTGACAAAGTTGTATGTAATAGTTGAACCACCAAAACATTTATATGGGAAGAGTTCTAGGTAACAATCAAAAATACATGCCAGAATTCTTCATATCGTACAGAAAATAAGTTTCCATCACACCGAGCTAATAAACGAAATATTCAACATGAAATTCAACTTACGTGCTGACAAGTGTGACAGATCGTCGCTTCATACCTGTCGCATGTCACGCATCGTGGATCACACTATATTGTTTATGACATTTATGTGTTATATGGTTCTAATTGTTTGAATAAAGTGCTTGTAAGTTCAATTGATTGTTATTTGTACCGTTCATAACAATTTAACATAATGTAAGAGGTATTTTGTTGCAAGTGATCTTTTTGCTGATATCTTAACGAACGAATCTATGAAAGGCTTCAGAAATCTCATCCTATTCGAGATCTGTTTTAACAGATGTTGATAATTATCAGATGTAATGGTAATCAAAAAATGTTTATGGGAGACAGTGATAATTTGCCACCAGGCGCACTTTACTACTTCCATTTCATAAGAATATAATACACACTCATTCTAAGTTAGCTTAGATTTTTTTTAGGCGACAGAAGTGCCTGTTTAGATATAAGTAAGCCATTGCCGCTAACATTTATTTAGGCGTATTTAAAATTACCTACTATTTAGGTGTAGTCTCCCATCTCACATAACTCAACATGAAAAAATAAAAGAAAATATTAGTTAATTAGTTATTCTTCTTTAAGAGCTGAGTGCTGAGCAAATTTAATTAATAAATGTATGATTTTATAATTACCTATGTACAGTTTTATTATGTTTTTTCACAGAATTATCCTTAGCTGTTTAATTTGTCACTATGATTATTTTAGTAAATTATTAAAGCTTTAGCATATTTATTTTGTCTCAGTATAATTTATTCGTATTTTTTCCATAAAATTATGAGATTTACTGTTAAATTCTATCCAATTAGTATTTCATGGGTCATCCAATGTTATTTCAATATGCAAGGATGAATTTAAAATGTTGTTGTATGTTTTAACATCAACATATTAATTAAAATAATTGATATAAGTTTCTACATTATGTTAAATTATTCTTGCCATATATTTCTACATGCTAACAGATTACGGAAATATCGTTCAAAATAAAACTTATCTGTGGACTCCACATACTCGAGGTTGCCGTCCGAAATATTCGCGAGCAACGAAATTCGTCCTCAAAATTCTTCGTTGAAATCTGTCGAGTTGTATGACGGAAATGACACTGCAATGTATTTCAACTAGGGAGCTAGTTCAAGACTTCGCAAGTCAAATACTGCACTTACTACAGTATAGCTATGTGGTAACTTTTAAGAATTGCCTGAAGATAGACCACTTCGTAGGTTAAGTTCGGAGGAAATATCCTTCTGCCTTATATTTGGCTTGATGGGTGTGGTAGATCATTGTTACTTATTCTTTACAAGCGACTAGCGTGGCTAAACTGTGGGACCTAAATCGTATCCGGGGCTTAATATTCGGGGGGTGGCGCAGTGGCCAATCATCACCAAATGGTTGTTTACTACTAAAATACATATAAAGAAAAATTCAATATATGGGTTGATATAAAATGATAGAAACCAGCCGTGAATGAGGACAATACCAAAGACCTAAAGTTACATGTACTTACCTAGAGCTTAAAAATGTGCTGAAACTGAAACACTTAAAAAAATCCTAAAAAAGTGTAATAACGCTAAGTTAGGTACTAACTAACATTTGGCTCCTCTACCTTTCAAGTGCAAAGTGGCGTATGACAGCACTTTTACGTGGCGCTAAAACTGTCATTAGAAGTGGGAAGTCGTGATAATGGAGTAAATGGAGTCGAGGGGGCGCTATCTCGACGATTTATCAGCGGCTTTATTCATTCGTAAATTAACTCGTCGAATGCAGGAATCAACGGATTAAGCGACTTTATTGCTAACTTGTTAGTGATTTAGTTGTAAATAGACTTATAAAAGGGGAACGATAAGATAACGAAGTGATAGTTGAATTACGGGGTCTGCGAGTAGGTATAAGTCTATACAAGGCCTGTAAGGACGTACGAATCCATTAGTAAGCAAACATCCAATACCAAACTCAATACATTACAGAGGAGAAATACATAGGAGATTATTATGTAAATGGTGGTATACATAAGGTAGGTTCTTCCAATATACCTGTAGATAGAGGATAAACTGCACTTATACGTGTACTGTGTGTGTGACTATACAGTGTACATAACATTTTGAATGTAATGATTTAAAGAAATAAAGTTATCCTTATGTTAAATTGTCAATAATGCAAATCGAATATAGCTTCATGAAAATGACTGAATTATTAATAAACATGTATTTGCAAAATTGACAAAATACGTAGTTATTGTTTCAACATGGATTAAAAGAGGAATTTGACAGATAAATAGAAAATGAAGAAAGAAATAGTAGAAAAACAGTAACTTGAACAAATTACTAATTTTACACAAGTAACTCAAATTCAACATAAAAGCACTTAACAAGTAAAATACCGCATTTTGAACTAATAAATTAATGTAATTTGACTTTGTGTACATCAAGGGGATTAGTCCTTGTGCCAACACATTATCTTCTTTATTCTCCAGATTATCCAATGTTTTAGAAGCTTGAGCTGAAACAATATTACCTGAATAAGCTAAACCACTCTCAAGCCGGACCTCCATTAGTGGAATCTAATTACATCTGTAGATTTAGTGCTATGTCGTTCGTTCTATTTTTGCTAAATAAACAGAATGGAAAATAAAATATTAAAACAACTTGGAAACGGTTAACAATCGTGCATTAAATACATTGCATTCGTAAAAATGACGAAGTTAAAAATCGGATATCTTTGACGTTTATGGATTAAATAATTATTTTTTCTTGGGACTCATATTTTTAAAACCCATTAGTTTCGTTCTATTAATTATTTTAAAAATCGTTCCATTCTTCAATGAGTCATATGTAATGAAACAAAATAATATAGCACATTAACATGGGGCATGTCGCGTGATATAGCCATCATAGGGCCTCTTAAAAATGTAACAACTTTTCTCATTAAACTCATTTTAATTTATATTGGAATACGCTTAAAATTGAATAAATATCCCATTCATTCCCTTCATAGCAACATTTAATACGAATGCTATTAAACTACGCCTAAGAAAACAAATCGTATAAATAGTATTTCCCTAACTTTGTTACTGAGTAAGCAATATAAGTTACACAGAAACTAAACTTCCTCGCTTTCATCTCGCACACGTGTAACCTTGGGAGTTGCTGGGTTTATTCACTATTTATGGAAGGTAATTATAAAGTACTTAAATAGGTAATAATTAACTTATTACTATAGTTACCAAGTGCTTGTGTGCCTAGCCACAGTATAAGGATCTTATAAAGTCACACACACACTATAAAGATATTTGTACCGTGGCCTAGCAGTGATAGCCTAGTGGTTAAGAAATTCGGCCTCTCGCTCGAGGGCTCCGAGGATGAAATACCAGGCACGCGCCTCTGATTTTTTAAAATTATTAATAATATTAATTAAAAATTATGTGCGTACTAGAAATTAATTATCACTAGCTAAAACGATGAAGGAAAGCATCGCGAAGAAAGCTGCATACCTGAGAGCTTTATTAAAGAAAAATCTCAAAGGTATGTGAAGTCTACCAATTCGCATTTGGCCAGCGCGGTGGACTATAGCCTAATCCATCTCATTCTGAAGGGAGACCCGTGCCCAGCAGTGGAACAATAATGGGTTGATGATGATGATAATGAGAACTACGGGTTCGACTGGGAAGGTACCGCCGTCACATATTTCTAGCGTAAAACAGTTATGCGTCTCGGTGGAAGGGTGTGGATACCTGATTTATATATGAGACGATCATCTTGGTTCTCGGGAGTGATAATACGCCTGTAATTGACTTCAAGTAGAAGCTTTGTTCTATATGGAGTTAGATGTCCTTAATATCAAAATCTGTTTTTGTCAATTTTTTCTGTAGTATATAAGCTACAAATGCACACAAAGTTCATTATATATGATGGTAAGAGGACACTGTCGTCCATGGACATCTAAAATCAATCCTAAATAGATTGGAGACCTGAGACCAGCCACGGTTGGTTGGCTTTTAAATAATGTCTCTAATTAGTTTCTCCTTCTTACTACACTCAAACACACGGCACATACTATAAAAATACTACAAACAATAACAATAACAAGACGCTTATATTCTTAAATAGCTTCTAAGGATAAACACTTGTAAATCAACAGCGTCAGGATCACGAGATGAGAAACCAACACAGCCTACTCAAATACAACAAACTAACTTGATAAATAGTACTTTGTCTTACTCGCGCCTAATAAGATTCTTGACCATTAAGTACATTTCTGAAGAAGGATAGAAATCTGTTCTTCGATAAGATTCTCGACTGTGATATTTTGGAAAGTAGACATGTTATTCATATTTTAGATAGCATACAGATGATGACTCCTAAATTGATGAACTATAAAGTATTTTTGTTCTTTTTTTTAAGATTTTTGTCCAGGATGAACAGAAACGGACCGACAGACGGTGGTAGAACCCTTTGTGGTTCGACTCCGGCGGCACCACCGCCACACCTATTTCTGCCTTATAACAGCAGTGCTAGGCGCTGCTGTGTTCCGGTTTGAAGGGTGTGGTAAGGGAGACAGACTTTTCCGAGGCGTTCCAGCTTAGTCCTCAGGGGTAGCGGCGCATCTGTGGCCGACCTCAGGTAGGAATATCTAATCCTATCTGGGGTTGATTACAGATGTCCATGGGCGGCAGTAGCCACTTACCATCAGGTGGACTGCATGCTCGTCTGCTACTCTTATATTGTAAAAAAAAAAAAAAAATGTACCTATCCTATGCAAATAAATTATTCTATTCTATTCCATTCTATTTAAAGCAACGTACATACATAAGACATTTATTATTGTCCAGAATCTAGACTTTAGATGAAACGGTAGTTAGGCTGATTCATATTGGCTACATGCATGACAGCCGATTTCTCTAAAATTTGGAACTGGTGAAACTTTTTATACTACAATCTTTAATAGAGTTCTGCATGTCCCCCGGCATTCACACCCACACCACAACTGAAACGCTTGGAATTCGTGTGGCCGTGTAATCTTTCCGGTTAAACTATACTTGTTCTCCCAATTTTAATTGTTTCATGTTCTTTCAAACAATGATTCCCTAAATACTCTTTGTCATAATAGATTAAGTTTGATGTCCTCTCAAACAATAAATATATACCATGCTTCAGAATATTGTCCCAATTTCGTACCTAATCCTATTTCGGATTGCACAAAGAGGGTGAAAGTTGGTTCACAGTACGACAAATGAAAATCAAACACAAACTTGTAAGGTCTCGCTTTGTACAGAAATGGGTTTCGAAATAAACCAAAGCAAAACTCGAATAAACTAGAAACAATGCGAATTGTTGGACCCTTCGGAATCTATTCATCGTGATGGTACATTACGGTTCTATCTAACGTATTTATTCCTGTAGCGAAAAGGTAAGTAATCATTGCTGCCCACGATCATCTGTAAAAAACTTAACCATGGAATTTTATCTGAAGTGGGTAATGGATGCATCGCTAGTCTTTTTCCTCGAATTACTATCCTTGTATAAGTTCTCTCATTAATTAATCTCTGCTTGTTGCACTTGAACATAAATTAATAAAAAGAATTGAAATATTCTACCATCCTTAACGTAGAGTCACTGATGTGCTATTATCACAAAAACGAATGTAAAACCTCTTATAGAAATAACATGCATACCACATTCACTCGTTCAAGGTTCACAAAAAATCTAAATATTTTATTCAATACATATCCTTTACATATACTTTTTTAACGTTAATAAGCTACCACTTCCTCTACCGCTACTACTTTCTAAGGTGTTTCATAATGGAGAAGAAGCTGAGAAAGAAACTCCACAACACACACCTTTAAAAAAGTTTTATACAAAGCCAACTTAAACCAGAGCAGTATAAGGAGGTGGGTCTCAGGTCTCAGAATATATAATTTCTAAGGTAAAAGTTCTGGACGCTTATTTGAATTGTTTTAATTTACTTAATGAGTTTAAACTCTGCTACTAATATGTAGAACTACAATCAACAGGGATTGCCTGAAACTTGTTTGCTTCTTCCAAAAACGATGTCTTGTATCGTTTTGTTGGAGCTCCCTCATTCTACATATTCGTATTTGTTCACATGCAGACGATTCACTTATATTATCCTCATTTCGAAAATTACTTCTGGAATGAGCTTTAGTAAAATATCTCGCATTCTCACTACGTAACAGCTAAGGTAGCACGGCGCTTGAAACTGGGTATTTAGATAATATCCCGGACGAAGTTTCCAGCGACAATTAGGGACATTTCCATATGACTACGAACGTTTCCGTATTATCTTAATATATCTTAAGAACGTTATTTTATGATGAGAACGTATTTAGTAATTATATTTTAACGAAGCTCATCCCATACCGAATAATATCGCCTGCTTGACAATTACGTTACGATCGCGTTACGATCGTTACACGTTGTTAATAATAAGGATTAGGTTAGAACGCATGTGGTTATTTTATAGATGGTGTGTGTAGACGGTAGTGGTAACAAATCTATTTCCAACTTCAACAGAGATTGAATCTTTTCGTATTACGGTTTAAAGAGTTTAGTATGAGTTAAGGCATTATATTTTAAATCTCAAAAGCATCAAAGCAACGTTTACTTGAGTGTACATATTTCCCTCTAACGTAGAAATCATGAAGCAAACTTCAGCTTGTTGTTCTAATGCAGATTGGTTGGGAAGGTACAACAATATATATCTTGCGGTCACCGATTCAACTCCTGACTCAGTCTAATATGTATTTTTGTAAATAAGTTACAATTTACACGTGTTTCACCTATTCTAAGGTCGGTAACAAATATCTATCGTGCAGCAGTAACCGCAATTACAAAGTAAAATGCACGTTGCAAGCAAAAAAGCATTTTGACTTTCAAGCATAATTAGCGTGCTGCTTCCATTAAAAATAATAAAAGCAATCCAAGAATTGGGTAAATTCAAAAAGAACCTGGAAGACAACGCTGAACAGAGAATTACAGTGTTACTATACGATGGCCTCGATAGGGGCGAGTCTCATAAAAACCCTATGAATATTCATCGAGCACCCAGGCTTTCATTAGATCAGCAGTTCGTGCTTGCGACTCTCTAGCTGTTCGTAATTTTCGCACGGATGTATGTTTCGCAAAAACTTTGAGGAGATTTTGTTCAGGGCAACCGGAATCACGTATTTTTAGGTAAACAGCAGCGTAACTCTTATCTATCACTTACTATCTAGTTACTATCTATCAACAATGATCATCATCATCACAATCATCCTGATTCCTGACCCACTACTGGTTTCCTTTCAGTGTAAGGAGGGATTAGTTTCACCAGCATGTTGGCCACCTAGCATAAAACCTTTACATTTTAGATATTTTCGACTAACAACTAAATGAAATTATTTTATCATTTCTGCCCCTGCTGGGCAAGAGATTCCTCTCAGAGTGAAAAGAGTTTACATCACAGATTAGCGTCCTTCAAGTGCCTATAGTCTTTATATTCTTTCAAACCTCCTAGGTATACATATATGTATGACCTACCTACGACGTTACAGTAAGTCTATGGATTCTTAAATAATGGGTTCGGGGGCCACCCCCGACGGTCGCCGACTGTCATAAGCAGTCGCTGATGGTCGCCTTGGGCTATTGCTCGTGTATTAGCATACTGTTCAGTTGTGTATTACCTTCCTAAGACGTATATAATTTTAGAACTAAACGTGCATCTTCGGAATTCGATCCTCGGATGCAAAGCACTAGGCCAAACTTAAAAAGCACTAGGCCATCACGAAATGTAACGTATACTACAGCAATCAAGCAAATAACTGAATCTCGTTGTTATGATAAAATGTAGCATAGGTAATTATAATAATTATATGTGTGTGTGTTGGTTAATGTAATACCAATATTATTAATTCCGAGAAATCTGTTTGTTCTCTAAACTACCAGTCGAGATTGAATATCTTGTTATAATTTATGTGTACATATAAATTTGAATAGGTTTAAGTTGTATGGATTGAACACTTTTTATGTCCCACTGCTGGGACACAACGGTAGGTAGGTAGAAGAAGTAACAATTATATTTCTAAAAGCAATCGCCATGTATAAAAGTATTTTATATGTTAATGCGAGTCATATACTATCTGTGTGCCAAATTTCATCCAAATTTAAGCAGGCGTTTTTGGATGAAAGAGTAAGGAGCATCCACGCATCCTCCTGAACTTTTGCATTTCTAATATTTGTAAGAGCAGGTAGAGGACGAAGACGAACGACAAATAAACAGAGCTGTCGATAATTAAGGTTATTTTCTTATTAAAAACCATTATGCTATACATAAATTATATTCATGGGCACTTAGTGAAGTACGTACATTTTTGAATGCTTAATTACATTCCATTTACAAGTTTTAATTGACTTCAACTCTGCTATTCCGAACCATGAAAATGGAGCAATATATCTCAGGATATCATAGTTACTCAACTTTGCTTGAAATATATTTTAATTGTCTGTAAAACTTAACTATGGGTCCATGGCCATCGTAATCAATCGTACCACATACTTCAAACAAGGAGTTGCGATGGTACCGCCGTAGTCGAAGTACAAAAGACTCAAGTTGCTGAAAAAAACAAAAAATTACAGATACTGTATTATTTCTTCCAACAGTGGTGCTACCAGAGTCGATTGGTTGTGAATAATTGAGATCAAATGGATTCGTTGCTTCCAGAGGTTCGTAACTGCAAGAGGCGCTTGGCCTACTTATCAGCTCGACCTAAATATTCAGACCATTACCTACGTAACCAAATAAGCACATTCGGTGCTTATTTGGTTACGTAGCACATATGACACATAATAATATTATGTCCTGATCACTCGAAAAGGAAATCTATTTGCTATTGTTATTAACTGAACAACTTATTGCTGACTTTTCAAAACAGTTGCGACTAATGACCTCCTCGTAAAAAGAAGAGCTATACTTAGTGGGACGTAGTAGACATCCATTTTAATTAGGACGTAGTAGTCATTCATTTTAATTTATGAAGACCAATTATCTATTTTGAAGAAATCGCTCGGTGTCCCGATAAAAAAATGCTCTCTATATGCAAACGGAGCAGTGACCACCCCATGACCAAGTTGACCTAAAGAAGACAGCGGGAAACAGTTGGATTGCACTAGGAATCACATCAAGAGGAGGAGGCCTATGTTCAGCAGTGGACCTCAAAAGGATGGAAGAATGGTAAAATATTATTACTTATTAGAAGTCTATTTTATTAATTCATATACGATTCAGATATCTCCAAATTTCTGAATACGCATCCTTGACACTGTAAGAATACTTGATAAATCAATGACATCATATCTTCTAATTAAGTATCTACTCAAAGATATATTGAGTTGTTGTAGTTGACTTTCGGAAATACATATATTAATAAGCTCTTAATTATATATATTTTTTATTATTTCACAATACTCTCATAGCTTTTACGAGGTTAAAATAGCTGAGTTATAAAAATCTATTTAATATTAGTGGTTTATGTGAATAACGAAAAACAAAGCAAAAGAGATAAATTAACAAGAGTTTAGAAAGCAGTAGGACCAGTATAATTCGAGGTGGTGGTACATAATTTGCCGTGAAGCAGTTATGCGTTTCGTTAGAAGGGCATGGATGCTTTGGAAGGGCATGGAAATGACCACTTTTACGATTTCATCACAATCCCAAAGATTTTCTCTTACATCTTGGACAAACAGAAATTCTCATCCTTTATTATACAGACGTGTTGATGTTAGATATTCTAGCTATGTATTGACCTTAACGCTACCGACTAGACTGGGATACAGATTGCCTGACCATTGTTACTGCCGATTCAATTAGCGACGACTATAATACTCTCGCCCTACTAATCAACTTGCTATTACATAGAATGAATACGGCCGGCATTATAATTGTTGTGTTTGTACATAACATTCAACTGCTTATATACAACGTGTTAGGTACCTACATCGCCTATTTCATTATTCTGGTGATGTTACAAGTATTTTTGGTTTGATTTTCATATATTTCCTGATTTGATTAAATACATGTCCACGCCACATCTTATAGTCATTGTCGTCGTTTTATAGAAGTCCACACTTTATAGGAGTGGTACACTTTATAGTATCAGTGTGAAATAGGACTCGAAACAGAAACATGGTCATAATTTTTTGTTTTATTCTTATCTACAATCATTTTTCCCCTTTTTATCTTTGTTTCTTTTGTATTAGCTTCTTTATTTTTTTAATTAATTAAAACTCTCTGAATGTATGCCATACTCATGCCATTCCTACGACAGCTTTTAGCTTCCATTTGCTTGTGTTCGTTTTTGTGTGCCGTCTAAAGGTCTAGTAAGGCCAGATGAAAGGGATTTGTCCACGAAGCACTTGTTGCGGTCGCAGAGTGCTCGGTTCCCAGAACTTACTTCAAATTGAGTTCCCAGTACGGAGGAATGTGAGCGAGATTTTCTCTATTTGTCGTCTGCGACATTTTATCGAGACTTTAATTTTTAATGAGTATTTAAAGATAAAAGTAAAACAAGTAGTTGTTAGTGATAAGAAGTGAAATAATATTAATGTTACTAATAAATGGCTTAATATTTTTGCTTTACCTGGCGCTGATTTTATTGGTATCTGATAGTGATGATTTTGGACTTCATCTTCATTCATAGCACCCACACTACAAGAACTCTTGTTGTTGAAGAATTATGCGCGTACAGGATCTACGGATCAACATTATTTAGTAGGTAAATAATTTATATGTATATTAATTAATATCTTCACGAATACCATTCTATGCACTTCAACTACGGCAAAATATTTGCCTAGAACGTCAATCTTTGGCAAAAATATGAAATGGTAACTCGAATATAAAATGAAAAACAAATTATTCTTCTCATCATTTTAAGCACACTCTTTCGGAACTGAAATACTCTAGATCGTCCGCTCTGTATTTAATGCACCGCCGATGTAAGATTCTATGATACTTCACAATCGAAGAAATATCTGTTGTGGAGTTCTCTACAGTTATTGCGACAGCGGGAATGGTATTACATTGTATCACTACATCTATATCTATCTAGATGTATATCTTCGTCTATCTCTTCACTATTTCTTTATGATCTTATTATCTGATAAAATAAAGTACATAAATATAGACACTGGTATTTTTTGTTACAGTAAATTAAAAATAAACAATTGGAATGCTTTTAACCCAAAAAATACAAGATTTTTACGGAAAATAGAATAGTCAGGATTTTCAAAAATCACTAAGCTTATAAAAGCTAACTCTAAAATATTCTCAAAATATAGATTTTTGGAAGAATAAACAATGCATACAGCGGATTAGGGGCCAATCATAACTACATGGTTAGTTACGTATTTAATTAATAATGCAATCACCGTCGGCCGAAATAATTAGCGCTGCGGTCGACCTGCTTGGACGTCGTGTCACTTGACGTGTCGGGATCATTGGATTAGAACATTATCTGCGGTTCATAGTCGGCTTCAGGACGGATGATGAATGTCACAATTAAGTAGCAGCGTCAAACAGATAACAGAATGTCCAATGAATTAATAACACGGCAGTTGAAATGTACACGGCGTGTTTGTATTTAGTACTTGCGGTTAGATTGATGCGACTGACATAATTTCTTCTTCGATAAAGGTAAATAAAACGTATAGTTTTTACTCTGGTGGAATCTAATTTTATCGGTAGTAACTAATAAGTTTGCAATTTTTTTCATAATCATAATGAACGTCATCGTTATCATTGCAATTGCACATTATTTCACTTCTCAAAACTAGTACACGATATTTGTGTACATTTTTGGACTTTTTAAGTAATTTATTTTTAATAATCATGGTGGACAACATGGTGATCTTCACTTACCATCAACTAGATTGCATGACAACCTCTTGCTTCTATAACATGACAAAATTTATTACAATCATTATAATGGTTATATTATAATATCAACATAAATCATTTTGGTGAAGCTACAGCAGTTTAGATTACATGTTTAGTAAATATCTGATCCATGAATAGTGTTAATCCCTTATTAAGGTTTAAATTAGTATTGATTGACTAGTTTCGGTTGTTCAAACCGATAAGCCGCAAACTATATTGGACGTAAACCGAAAACCAACTGAGATGGGACAGCGGATTATGACAAGGGTATGACCGCTAAATAAAGGTTTGGTGATTTTACACACAGTATGGTATAGCCTTGAACACAAATAAAGTGAACATTTAAAGAAAACAGTGGGTAACTGCTGGATTTAAAGGGAATATACCTGTTTTCACTCATAGTAGAGTTATATTTTATTATTGATATTAAAAAATATTATATTAAAAGATGGCAAATGTATGAATGTATAACTTTCAAAACTATCTGAATGTATTCAGAACAACACGAACAAGACGAACATGCAGTCCACCTGATGGTAAGTGGCTACTGCCGCCCATGGACATATTCTGTAATCAACCCCAGAGAGGATTAGATATTCCTACCTGAAGTCGGCCACAGATGCCCCGCTACCCCTGAGGACCAGCTGGAACGCCTCGGAAAAGTCTGTCTCACTTACCACACCCTTCAAAGTGGAACACAGCAGCGCCTAACACTGCTGTTATTAGGTAGAAATAGGTGTGGCGGTGGTGCCGCCGGAGTCGAACCACAAAGGGTTCTACCACCGTAAAAACCCGTATTTGCACCCTATTGCCCATGCAGACTCATTTGCGGCATTTTTTTGGATTTCTTTTGGAGTTGTTATAGACCACACTTATAACAGTTCACCTTAAGAGCTTAAATGAGTGAACATTTCAGCTTGAGTAATAACTCATACTTCGTTATTTACGTCTTTTCAGTGCGTAATTCTTTTTTATTTTTCTTTAATATTAGCAACTGTGCTCACTTACATCCTTGTATCCTCATATCCTCTTATGTTCAAAACATTGACAAACTGTAAGTTTTCAAAAACAAATCCTCAGAACCACTCAAGTTATACCAAAATTCCAACCTCACCAAAACGGTCGATGAACAAGAAACTATTATAATCCCAGCGAGTAATTTGTATAATACTAAAGATAGTTTCTATATCGGACGGCTAGACAAAATTGAATGAGATGGGACGCTCGATTACTGACGAGGATAGAGCATTACAATGGTGTTTCGTAGCTCGGAGGTGAATGTAAACAATCTGGAAATCATGTCCATCAATGGATATGGATAAGGGTGATTTATCAAGGCAACGGCTCCCGATAAACCGCTGATTAATTTTAGCTGTTTAGTTTTGGGTACGATATTAAGGCTTTACATCAACATCGCATTACATAACATCTGTATTACGTATTCTATTCGCTATGTGCGAGTTTACTTTATACTTATATTTTATTTTGTGATTGATCATTTTATTATTAATAACTTCAGATTTAAATTTAAAGAAACATTAGAATGTCGTTAAAAAGTAGGCAATATCAATACCTTTAAGTGATATCAAAAGATTTTGATACGAGTATATCTATAACCTGTTCAGCTTAGTCCGAAATTATCCCATACAGAATTTAAGCAATCATTTCAAAATTATTAACATTGTTATTTTATTGATAAGTAAAAGCAATGAAATGAAAGGGAGACTAAACCAAACCTATTTGTCATAATTAGAGTAGCTCGTCACTCAATTTTAATTATTTATACACGATCAAAGCGGCAATCCAGCGTGCAATCTGATTGTATGAGATTACCGTCGTCCATGGACATCTATAACCAACTCCACACAAAAGCCGATTACTGATGCGTTGCCTTCGATCACTTATTAGTGATCGAAGTGCATTGCTATTTATAAGGAGAAGATGGTAAACTCAAGTAAGTATAAGTCAAGTCTTCACATAAAACTTAAGTAACGTATAGTCTTGCTATTGTTACTAACGTAGTCTAAACCATTTAGTTTACTACCGAAAACATACCCATTGAATCTCAAGCCCCGCCTCGATAGGTGCTCAATGTAAACCGTACGTGTCACTACAACTTCGGTCTGCTCCGGAACTGTTGAACACAACGAGCTATCGGAAACTAGCATGTTAGGCTTTGCGACTTATAAGCCAGTTTTATAGGCACCTTAGCTTACTGTTAGTCGAAGCGCTGTAATACTCATTTCTGCTTTATGAAAATAGTAAAAGTGACTTACTTGCGGGTTATTAACGTTTTTTGAAGTTTGTGGAGTGCGTTCGAGACCAAGGGCTTGCAGCCTGAATTAAATGACTACTTAGGTTGGTTGGTCTGGTTTGTCCAATATTTATTCGTTCCTATTAATAAATAAATAATTATGAATTATCACTTTTATAAATGGAGAAGGAAATAAAGTATTATTTTAAACAAATTTTAAAGGTATGTGATTTCAACCAATCCCTGCTAGGCCAGTGCGATGAATTATAGCCTAAACCCATCTCATTTTGAAAAGAAACCGGTTCCCAACAGTGGGACAGAAATAGGTTGACGACGACTAGGAAGGCATTTATGAAAATCTTGATTATATTTAAATATATATATAATGTATAGATACCTATTGCGTATTCTTACCAGACTGTATAATTTTGTAAATTAGAGCGCATAAAGCTTTCTTTACTTTATTAACAAAGCTCGTTTTCTAACTTATATATTTACTGAATGCTTTTACTACCCACCATTAGTGTAAAAGTGATTTTACTAAAAATACCGAATGAGCTTTCATCTCTTCCACTTCGCCTCTTTAAGCCGATTTATAGTAAAAATATATATTTGAAGGCATTATTTACGAATCTCTGCGTCCAATGGACAGGAGCCTAATCCCGGCTAAAAAATATATAAAGAAAGCTGTAAAATGGTTTACGATTTGTATCGGCCTTTATCCCGGCCGAGTATGGCCCGGGGGCATAAAGTTTTGATGGGCAGACATTATGAAATATCGCCAATGACCTCAAAGGCAATCGGGATAATGCGTACGTATGATAACGTTATGGGCACTAAACTGGTTTATATTAGTTATAGTTTTTGGATTAAGTTCCCTTTTGTTGTTCTATTATGTGTTGATGATAAACGGAGATTGTTTCAGTAATTTTGTGAGCGACTAACGTAAAACAGTGATAAGCCTGTCAATTCTTGTAGAGAGAGGAAAGCCAATTAAGACATACATGATCCAAACATTTATAATCATAAATTGCGGCAATGAGGTTCTCAAAATTTGCGTTTGAATGATAAAATTATAAAAAGTCAGTAATCATTTCAAGGTAAACGGAATCCCACCTGCCTTTAAACTTTCAAAGTTTAGTTAGCAGGATATTTTTTGTTTTAGGAATATAGAACGAACTAGAAAAACATGTTTGGAAAATCCCACAAATCTAAAAAAGTTTCGTAAAGTCTAATATTCGTTCATTATATTTAAAGGTATATTACTATAATGCCTACCAACCTATACAATATCACTTATAATTATTTCTTTCAGACTATATTGCGTTGATGATGATGACTCTCTTTAAAAAAAAAATTACAAACTTTGTATAAAGCTCACATTTTGAAGCCTAAACTTCAACTTCATTGACAGCTTCCATTAAGCCCAAATTCACTCGAGCGTGAGACTTGAAGTTAGCGGAACTTAAAGTACAACGTCAATACAACTTAGTGGCGTTATGGAACTATTGGAAGATGTGACGGGCCGTTAAGCCGGAGACATGTTTTATGCTAACACGTTTATTATTTCTGATAAACAACTACACTGCATTAATGTATATATTTTAATTTTAGATCGAAGAAGGAAATGGAAGTATGGTATGGAACAGAGAACAGAGTTCCTACGTGAAATTTTGTTTCTACGAGGTCACGAATTGCCAGTTATCCCAGGCGTTCCGACTTTTGAAGGTGGTAGAACCCTTTGTGGTTCGACTCCGGCGGCACCACCGCCACACCTATTTCTATCTAATAACAGCAGTGTTAGGCGCTGCTGTGTACCGGTTTGAAGGGTGTGGTAAGGGAGACAGACTTTTCCGAGGCGTTCCAGCTTAGTCCTCAGGGGTAGCGGCGCATCTGTGGCCGACCTCAGGTTGGAATATCTAATCCTATCTGGGGTTGATCACAGATGTCCATGGGCGGCAGTAGCCACTTACCATCAAGTGGACTGCATGCTCGTCTGCTACTCTTATATTATAAAAAAAAAAACTTAATCTTCAGGGTTACCAAGGCATTTGCGGCCTATATCAGGTGGGATTATATTAGGCAGTGGTCCCTGTCGCCTATGAACACCTGCATCTAACTTCACGTACAACAGTGCTTAAATTTGAAGTTGATTACAGGTTCAATTTTTTGAGGGTTATGATGGTTGCCTCATATTTAAAACAGCCCTTAAAACCTTCCACCGAAACGGAAAATCTTCTTCAAGCTTCTATATTTAGTCGTTCGATAAACAACCTTCATTATTTTAATGCCCGTCTTAAAATAGTATTAATACTTTTAGCATCAATTCTAACTAAAGCGAAGGTAATATAATTAATTCTTCCACGATTCTTCTAACGGGAATCACTACTACCAATACCATAGATTCTCTTTCACAAAAAATGTAACCTAGCTTGGTTATGTAGGTATTGCCATGTTCAAATAAGATACATGTAATTCGATTCAAGCACAAACGAAGAGTCTCTTCTTATGTATGCTGTCATTTATAAAAAATAATAATATATTATCTAAAACAATAACGATATTACATAAGAACAAAACAATAAATAAGGTTCACGTAACAACTTTCTAACTTAAAATAGGAAAATAAGTCAGCAGCAAACAATTAGATTTCTGAAGCATTAGTATTTGCGCAGACTCATTTAACTCAAGCACAAAACTATAGAAAACAATATTAACAGCTCCATTGTCGGCGTCCAGACTGCGATCCTAATTAACAACAAAGCTCTCATTGTTTGGCAGATACGCTGCAGGTTGTTATAAATCTAGATACTTCTGTATCTCTCAATGTATAATATTAAATAGACTTTCTGTAATATTCATAAAACTTTTATGTTTGCTTTTACACCACATTTATGATTTTTATTTATATCTCCATATTTTTTTGGACAATTGATGTTGAACAGTTACGTAACCACCTGATGGTAGGTGATCAATCTGCGATGGAAATGGCTTTTATTTTGATGAAATTTTGGATCAAATATTACCACTTTCCTACCTTAACTTACTTAACCACAAAACTCAGTTAGGGGTACGCCAGGAATACTTATTAAAATCGTCTTACACTTGTGTACTTACAACTGTATTTAGATAACTAATTATATCGATTTTATTTTAATTATGTAATAAGGCTCGGAGGACTGATAGTTAAATGATAGATTAAAACTTTCGTATGACATAATACTACATCGGCTTAACTAATATTAATAACTAAACTTTTTTTATAAATAATTGTATTCTCGCAATTTTCTAAAAACATGAACAATAATTTCGTAATAACGTCGCTTAGAACGTTTTCCCTCAGGAATCTTATCGGCCGCAATTGTAGGGATTCTGAAGATTAAAATCAAATACAGGCCTCGAATTTCTGTTTGTGGGTATCCCTGAGCTAGTCAAATTAATTTACGGTTAGGTGTCTACTGGTAGATGAAATTTTCAAGGGAAGCTCTATATATGATATTTAATGTGAGGTTCTAAATATTGAGTGTTACAACAAATCTAGAACTAAATTTTCTGAAATAATGAGGGGTTTCAAAATGTGTGGAGTAGTCTACCAATATGCACTTGGCCAACGCTAATGGAAACCCCTGTCACAGAGAGGAGACCCATGCCCAGCAGTGGAACAGTAATGGACTGACGATAACGAAGAGAATATAGATAGATAGATTACGTAGAAATTTACCTAACATAATGAAATACAGGGACATATTTTCGAAGAAGAAGTAGTATAATAATGAGGAATTTTGCAGAATTCTTTTCTGACGGAAATTATGCATCACTTCTTTAGAAGGTGTTCCGTAAAAAAATCACGTTAATTACAAATTTCAGACCGAACAACAACTATTAAGCCCTTACTTAACCAGATGGTATAGTGGGTTGAAAAATGAGACTGTCGATCCAAGTCCCAATATAAATAGCTCAGAGCAACTTTTCAAATTAAAACCTCGAGTAGAGACAACCGCCGCAATCGGCCGCTGATAGGAAAAGTTTCAAGATTATTGCCTTCCAATCGCCTGTATAACCTGTTTGCGTCTGTTTTTTGTTAGACCATAAAGATATAAACTATGTAGGTACGTACGTTATTTCGGGAAATGTAAGTTGAGGAAGTGCCATAAAAACTTTTGGGAGACTTCCACAGAATCAAGTTGAGGGTGTAGATGATTTCTGGAGTATTTGTATTTCCGTTCCCAATTCCCGCTGCAACTATTATTTTCACTGTTACGGTCTTTAACTGGTTATCAAATCATCATGTAATTAATTACACAGTAGATAGGCGAAGACATTAAATAAATAGGGTTAAATAAAATTATTAACATTTCCATGAAAAAGCTTTCATCCCACTTTACCTATCTCGAATTGATTGACAGTTGACATATATTTTAGATGAATTTCTAACAATTGTTAATTAATAACCTCTATTTCCCTAAATGTGGACTTTCCGAGCGTATTTCATTTTTAAAAATACAAAGGTTTCCAACATTTACGACATAGGAAGTTGATGATTTATTGTATCCTGAAATTTAAAATGTCTCCATAATAAGGTAATATTCGTTTTCAAAGCATGGAAAATCTTGGAATAGATAGCAATTATCCATAAAATACTTGGATATTTTCACGGCACCAATAATTGTTTCGAACAAAGGTGGCCGTAACGATCCGCGCCGGCAAATATTTGGTTGATTGTGTTAATTAGATCGATCGATGGCCTTTTGTCATCGGTTTTAGACAATTCGATAGCTATGAATACGTATCTTATTGCTTCAATGTGACGTATATTGAAATTAATAGATATTTAGAATAAAATGATTGCAGAGAACAACAGAGGCTGAAACAAAATTTGTTGTGAACTTTTGATGTGTATGAGTCAAATGTGTAAGTCGAACGCCAATATTTTTTTACCAAGTTTATGCAAATAAATAAAAAAGACAATTCATGATATGAGATGTCTTTGGTTTGAATAAACTGTGCGACTGAACATAGGCCATAATTTTAAGTAGTCGGGTTTGTATTTTAATAGGCATTTCTGGTAATTGCCACTATTTAATTGCATTACTACACCTATCTTTGTCATATACATTATATTTTTTATGTTACGTTGTCGTATAAGTTAAGTTTTTGTCATTCTTCTTATTGTAATATTGGTATCAAAGTTAAAGAAATCTAGGTTGTCAAAATGTAGAATAATACTGCCAAGGCCTTTGAAAAAGTTTTAGTGAATCATAAATTGAACAGGCACAATTAGACACGCAGCTGTAGCAATAAATTTCATTAAGTATTAATATAATCTATTAAAATTATTTAAGATGTTTATTATATTGTACTAATTTCACAATAGTAATAAATATTGCCTTATACTGACTAAACGCTTTCTCGTTAAATTAACTCTTTATTTTTTGTATTTCCTATATTAGTAGTTTAATTTTTATAAAACTTGCAACATTTGTCTTACATAAATAGAACATTATTCTCTTTAAAACTTAATATTTTCATGGCAATGTTATTTTCATAACTCCGCGGGCGCTGACCTTAGTCGTGTTATGTATCGCCTAAATGTAACTATAGGTGAAACTTCACGTGATAATAACTGCGGTAATGCCACTACCATAACTTTTTACAAATTTAAAACTTAATCAATGATTTATAATTAATGTATTTGGCCGTGAGTATATCCCAACTTCCTTTATTTATATAGGGCATGGTGAACATCCACCAATATTTGCATAGATACATAATATCCCAATCCAGTCAACTAAGCATTAAATCCAACGTAAACTATGTGCAAGCTCAATATTATTCACGTGTACATACACTGTACATCACTTCAACGACTAAGGGGTCGTAAAAAGACAAAACATAGGTCCTCCAAGGCACCTCTATGGCCTCTAAAGATTTCCGGATATAAGTAAATTGCCGATAAATAACGTTAAGTGCTTCGTCCAAGGGAATTAATCCCTTAAACGATTAAGAGGGCTATATGACCCACGTTTAAGGGACAAACCACTACTTAAGGGTCCAATGAATTTAAGATACTATGCAATAAAGGGCAGATGACAAGAAAGGACAGTTGGAATTTTCTTATGAAGATGGCATATCACTGTGTTGTCGTTAACATGAAACATTTATAATGTATCTTAATTTTTAAATCTCAGTTATATTCTTAAGATTATTGTGGTCTAATTAGAGCCAAATGCCAGTGACATATCACACGGTTGCATTATTATTTAAAACTGAAAGGTTAATGCAACAAAGAAGGCTTTTATGTGTTTGATTTACCATTATTATGTGTATGATTATTAATCTATTATTCTCAGGAGACAGTAAGATAAGTTGTTAATATAATACAATTACTTGTTGAGATCAAATCCAACTATAAGAACGGCTTATCTTCACTAAAGACTAGAATGTCTGGTTTGAGCGAATAAACGAAATCCTAATGCAGTTAGAGCGCCCTAATTGCTTTATACAGGCCTAATGCAGGCGTAAATTATGTTCAAAGGTGCGGAGGCACACCGCTTTGAGAGTTATGCTCGGCAATCTGAACTGATGAACGTTGTACACAATCTTTGGTCGGTAACCTGGAATGTTCTGGAACGTAACTTCTACATACCTGTAATGAACTTAGTATCTTAAATATTACAGCGTCCTCTGCCATTACAGAAGAAATTGAAGAATAAAGGATGAATGTAGTAAGAAGTATTACCAAATAAATGTATAGTAATTATATCACTTCTGATTTTAATTTGATTGTTTACTAAACCTATATGAATAATTCCTACAGAGTCCTTGCGACTTTAACCAGCGACTTCTTCTAGTTGCATTAACCTACAGAAAATGCCACTAATCATAAGATGAAGATGAATTATGAATTAATAATAATAGGTATAAGCCTATTATTATTAATTCATCAATCTACACATAATTATCGACCATTAAAATGTAAGATATGAATCATTTGTACATGTATACAGTATAAGTAGTATCCTATTTCTATCTACATTATCATGTTTACTTCTACTATTTACAATTCTGATGCAGTCTAGCTTTCCATTCTCTTCTAAAACGAATACGACACTACTAATACACTATTAATAATATATACTAAGACATCGAATCTCGATTTGGCGAATGCTGTGTGTGTGGGCAATGTACATTAATAATGTGCTATTTTCTTTCCAGGTAGCCGGTGTCGTCGGTCGAGCTGACGTGCTTGCGTGCGTTTTCTTCCTATCTTCTCTTCTTCTTTATCATGGGTAAGATTTTGTTTAGTGTTACTACACATACTATCTGGTTATTAATAACAGTGGGATTTGCATGATCATTGATGTGTGATAAACAAGATCTGAACAGATGTGTAAAAATATCATCTGAGGCTGTCTTATCCAGCTACAGAATGTTTATTGAGAGTATGGATGTATTACTTATTTATTTACATTTTTATAAAATTTACAGTTATAGTCTTGTTAATGCTTTTGCATTCGTTGCCTTTAATATTCGTTGTTATTTTTCTTTGAATAAAACTTCGGTGTTAGCCCCTGTACTATGGAACGTTAACTGTATTTTTATGTTCAACATAAGTATAAGTAATCGCCCTCAAGGTATTTATTTAAAGAAAGTAGGTATATTGTATTTTGTTTTACTATAGAGTACCATTTAAAAATAATCGAAGATCATTGGTCAAAAAAATGTTACAAGTTTATTTCTTTGCGAGATACACAAGAGATAATAGATTTAGATTCTGTTTTCCCCGGAGGAGCATGTACTTGTCTTAGTTTATTTTAGTTCAACCTACACTAAAAGGAAATTGACCTATGAATAAGGAGCGTAAAATATCCCCATACAAAAGGATACAAAAGGTCATTAAAGGTCAGGGGTACTTTTATGTCCCGTATCTATCACCACACACAAAAATACATAAATCCTTAGGGTGGGTTGTATCACAGGCCTGGTTAAAGTTTGCGTTAATGTTAACTATAACAATAAGTTTGATAATAGTGATGAAAGTAACAATACTGTGTCGCACAAAGTTATTTATTATTAAGGTAATTTGCGTAAATGTCACTTTTAGTCAACGTATACACATACACAAGTTGAAAATAACAATAACTTTATGCGACGAAATGGACTGATTAAAGTTAAGCATTAGTTATGATGTCATTTCAACTGTCACTAAAATGGAGCAAATTATGCATGTTGTTGTAGATTTAACGAATGGTTATCCTTTTGGAAACATTTAAGTTACATGGTGCAACCGATCCTAAAAATATAATGTAACCGAAGTTAGTTCTCAGTCTATAAAATTTAGTAACATCTTTCAAGAAACTTTAGCTAAACGGGACTCTAACATCGTGCGAATAGTTTCCTCTTCGGTCCGGTTAGTTGATATTGTTACGGAGTTTGCTCCTTTTGTTCCGGACCAGCGAAGTTGATCCCCAGAAACATCCCTGTTCCAGCGACCTCGGAAACTTTGTAAGGGGCTGCTTGAGGCTCGGGGTTGTTGACGTAATACTATTAGGGACAGCACTTGTCAGTTAAGAAGAAATAATTACTTATGTCTTATCGGACTTCGTAGATGGGTCAAGTCTCCTGAGTATATCGTTAACTATTGAGTAAATAATAGTTTGGTGGTAAAATGTCATCTTCTGCGTATTGTTAAATCATTTATTTGGATACATGCCTTATCGAAAATTATGTTATTTCCACGTCTGGAAGTTTTTTATCTAAGAGCGAGACGTAGACGAGCGACTAACTTTTTCTGTCTGACTTTCTGCTGTCAGTACTTTCCAACTTACATATAAAGTACAATAACTTATTAATATGCCAGTCCAATACGAGATATTTGACAAGTTCGAGCCAAGAGAACTATTTGGCTTAGTACGCACTGCGGTTTAACGCAAGCAGAACACAAATAGTTAAAAACGTAAATGCATAAGAACACGCACTGCGGTTGGCTTCTGGCTTAATTTTATAGCTAAGCCTTAAGCTTAACACGCATTAGTGAAGTCTATTTTCGAGCGTGTCTTGTTTAAGCGCGTTTTGGTGGCCTATAGTAATAGTACCTATAGTTGCGCACGCATTGCGTTTTTTATCTAGCCGCATTCGGTTTTTTATCTAGTCTCAATAGCCTAACGATAAAACTTACGCCTCCACACACGCTGTTCTCCAGAATCTATGATGGAACTGAAATAAAATTAAACCAGAAGCCAACCGTAGTGCGTGGTCTTATGTTTTTTTATGCGTTTTCAGCTATTTTTATTCCACTTGTGTTTAACCGTAGTGCGTGCTAAGCCTTATAGCGAAGAACTTGTGGCAAGGCGAGTTTATTCCATGCGACAGTTCGTTGATATTGTTATATTAGAGTTGGATCCCTTTGTTTCGTGCTAGTCAAGTATTTCGCTTAGTAACTTTATTTTGCGATTTTCCATTACATATTATACTCGTATTTTACCTTATATATTCATACCCTTAGTATGAAATTAAGTGTCTTAAGGGCTTTCATTTATGAAAAAGTCGTGAAGATCTGGAAAAAGAATGTTGGTCCATTCGTCCATCCATCAGCCCTTAAAAGTACACTGCTGTGCTCATAGTCTTCCCCTAATTATAGCCATTCAAAACAGTCCCATGCCTAATGAACCCAGTGTTTTCTCACCACCATCTTGAAGTCGTCGGTCCACCTCCCTTTTTTCCTAAACGAATATGGATTCTTATTCATTTTCAAAAGATCCATTTTACATTCCTTATACGAAAAAAAATACTAAAAAAGAGCTAATTTAAAATTCTATGTTAAACGTGATATTTGCTAAACGAAACAATTTATTAAATAACAAATAAGCTATGAAATGATTCAATTGAATACGAGTATGTTAGAAAATGATCATCATTAAATAAATCACTACCTAACAATTATGAACATCAATATTCACTTTATGAAATATGATTCGCTATTTCAATATTGAAAATTAAACGTACCTAATATGCACCATAGGTATACTGTATTCATTGGTACGACTCGTCAGCATTCCCTTCAATAACAATTAGAGATGGGCAGAGGGTTTAAACCCATCGGGAATAAACCGGGTTTTTACCCGGTCGTTGGGAAGAAATAGGGTTGAAACCCGAAAATGGGTTTTTATTCGGGTATTTACTATTTTCACGCATATCTATCCTTTTTTAAGCGCAATTATTACTTTGATGATGATACTGTAGTAAATATGGACTGTAAAAAGACATTTACAGCGCCAAAATGCCATTTTATCACGCCATTATAGATGCAGACTTAAGTAAGAAGCCAATCAGCGTATGCTTTTGATGCAAATTTCAAACAATGTCCACATCCCGTTGTTATTCTAGAATATAATATCCTGTGGCCGCTATAAGAACAAATACTAATAATAAAAAAAAATCAAAATAAATGGGAGACGCTATACAAGGACCCGCTTTTTTCAGCATATTTCGCTTTATCTATTGAACCATAATACGTAGACAGTTCAAATTTTCACAAGACATTTACTTCTATGGTTGCTATGAAAAAATATATGACAATTGGGTGGTACGGAACCCTCCTTGTGTGAGTTCGACTTGTATCAGGAAACGAGTATGTTTCCTTGATAAAAAGTAGTATATGTCGTCCTCTGACTACAGTATACAAAATATTTATTATAGGGTGAAATATAAAGTGCGCCTTCAAGACTAAATCCTAAACTATAAGGTTAACCAAAAAAAGCTGAAGAGAGTTACGAGGCCGATATTGTGAAAAACTAAACTGCATTCGTTTTTCAAAATATCACTTTTCCTTTAGTTTGTCATATATAACTACTTTCTAGAATTTGACCCTTGTAAGCGACACTATGCGATGATGGAGTAATACAAATATGCGCAAAAAACATAACCGTTCCGTGGCAGTCGGATAAAAAAGTAGGTAAAACCTCAAAAATAACATTAAAAAATGTAAATACGTTGAAAATACCGTAGAAACTTCTAGAACATCTATTCAATAAATATTTGAACAATTTTAAAAACTGTCTACAGATTTTATGAAATCATTTTTAAATACCCGAATAAATACCCTGTGGGAGGGTATAAACGGGTATTTATCGGGTTTAAACCCAGTACTGGGTTTAAACCGGGTGTTTTGCCCATCTCTAATAACAATGCGTAATAACATTGTACCTATTCGTGAATAGTTCGTACCTATTCGTTAAATATAGTTTGGGCAGTTAGTCCTTTTTGTTCTTCGGTAGTTCGCAATTGTTTCGAAGGACCCACCCCAAAGTTTGAGGAATTGAGAATTGTTCATGATCATGTTACCAAGCCGTCGTCACCTGTCATCGAGTGGGACTAAACTTAACTAAAGTTTGTTATGTGGCAACACTTGGGACAGGGCTATTTGTTATAATTCTTAGCCTTATCTCTACACACGACTGAAATACTAAATTCATGTAACATATGATGTGACATAGTGCCACATCTCTTCTTCGCGTGAAGAAAGCTAATGAATCAAACCAAAAACACGCCTAGAACGTTTTTCCAAGAAATTACTCATATTTTGTGATCGTCAACTTAATGCCGAGCGCGGTAAATATGGTATCGTACCTCCCTCTCTAGTAGAAGCCAATCCGTAAGTTTTCAAGGCTATTAATCGCTTAAACGCTTAAAACCCTTTTAAACTCACAGCCCAAACTAGGATTCCCTGTATCGTGGGTGCATGGACACATACAAAGACTTATACACAAACACCCAGACCCAGAACAGATATCTAAATTCATCACTCAGATATTGAATCAGGTCTGGCCAGGGAATGAACCCGGGACCATTTGCGCCGCTACGCGGGTCGTCAAATGAAATGTATAAATTAATGACTAATTTGTAACTAAATATCGTAGCTCAAAGCTCAAAAGGAAAGCTTAAAAGCAATCTTATGTACTCGTAACATCATTAAATTAAAATGAAATTTGAATTTCATCGCATTTGTAAGGTTTATGGATATAAGTACCAATATGACATATTCAAGGTACGATTACATTCTCCGTAAGGTTTCAAAGACGCGAAATGCGGGTAATCAAATATTAGAAGTACAAATTCAAAAGGAACCCTTTCATATTCAATTCAATGACAGAATTACTCGGATGGAGTGTTATTAACACAATTTTGCTTGCTTCGCTATGTTTATGGATACGGTACTTATATGTAACAAACCTAAAAAAGATACAGAGCCGGTATACTTTATTTCACTAGACTAATCCAATAAGGGATGTTGAAGAGAGGTTCGAGTTAGTATACAGGTCGTTTTGAAAACATCTGATAGGTACGGGTTGAGTGTTCTCAACTTTGAGACTTATAAAATCCTATCCAATGATAGCAACTGCAACCGACGGTTTAACATGTGCCCTGAAAAACCTAAA
Source organism: Epargyreus clarus (assembly GCF_041222505.1). Classification (NCBI taxonomy): domain Eukaryota; kingdom Metazoa; phylum Arthropoda; class Insecta; order Lepidoptera; family Hesperiidae; genus Epargyreus; species Epargyreus clarus. The sequence continues at coordinate 16,554,718 of NW_027332230.1, forward strand.
AGCGCATTTATGCACTAGCAGTCAATGATGAAACTCTCGATTATGTCCGAGGAAGCTTTAGTTTGTTTATAAGTTACGAACTATAAAATGTTACCTCAGGAGTATAGGAACATATTACCTACTCAGAATTCAGTTTAAGATTCAAATGCTTTGATTTCAGGTCATCGGGTCGACACCGCGTGTGGTCAAGCGTCGTTCTCGCGGCGTTGAGCATGCTGGCCAAGGAAACTGGCCTCACTGTCCTCCTCTTCAACATTGCTTTCGATCTCCACAGGTGTTGGGGCACTATAACTAAGTAATTCAAATGTTTCAACCATTCTTGCTAAAATATACTCGTAACTAGAATTGGGATTACGCTTAACGTTGATTAAGTTACCCATTGTTCTAAACGGTCTGTTTTAAAATAAACTGCAATTTGTCTCGTAATTTCTCGTAAAGTTAGTCTTTCACATTAAGATCTAGCATAACATCATCATAACAAAACCACGTTAGTCAAATTGTAATTACTACGTACATTCTTTAATAATTAATACTAATAAATTGAATTATAATCTTTCAGATCTTCTGCAACAAAATGGAGGTGGAAAGGCGACAACGTCTGGAGTCGTGTAGGAAAGGGCCTGGGAGCTCTTACTCTGCTAGTTGCAGTTCGGCTGGCATTACTGCAGGGTTCCTTGCCAGCTTTCTCGCCACAGGATAACCCGCCTGCGTTCCATCCTTCTTTTGCTGTCAGGTATATTTAGTGACATTAGGTGTTTATAAAAAAGCGGTATAAAAGTAAATTATCGGGAGTTGTAAGATTAACTAGTGGCCACGTTCGATCCGCTAGTTTCATGTTTTGGAAGTATTTTGACAACCCGTGTGGCGGAGCGGTCACTTTACCGGTCTGACTCGCAGAGGGTCCCGGGTTCGATACCTGGCCAGACAGATATCTAAATTATGAATTTAGGTTTCTGTTTCTGCGTTTGAGTGTTTTTGTATTTGTTTGTATGTTTGTGTATTTGTGTGTGTCCATAGCATCCACGATACAGGAAATCCTATTGGGGCTGTGAGTGTAGAAAACGTTTTTTTTCTATTATTTTGCAAATCTTCTCCATGTTCATGATACGACTAAACGTTTAAGTTTATTTTAAAGAAAAATATATGGAATGTTACAATGTGATATATGTAGGTATTGCTAGTTCTAGTGGTTATATTCGGTTTAAAGCTGCTGCAAGATTTCAGAGCGATCTCACCTAAGCCTCTTACGACTAAGTTTGATAAATACAGGATGTACTTTGCTTGGCTTGGCTCTTAGTACTGGTTTAGTTACATTGGCTTTAACTTGTAACATTAGATAAACGTATAGAGGAAATCGATGGAAGTTATGATCAATCTGTGTCAATTTCTTGCAAACAGAAAATAATAAAATTTAATGAAATAATAAAATATCCGGGTAATAGGGTAAACAAAGGTCTTTTTTTTTTAATTTCCAGGATAATGACCTTCTGCTACTTGGCCGCATTCAACTGGTGGTTACTCCTCTGCCCCTGGACCCTTAGTCACGACTGGCAAATGGGCTCCGTGCCGCTGATCACTAGTGGTTGGGACCCACGGAACCTGGTGACGTGTGCTGCTATTATTACCTTGGTCGCGTTGTCCTATCGCTGTATTGTGGATTTAGAGGTAAATATAAAACATATAATATAAATATAATTTTCTCAACTGATCATTTTGAACTAAAAGAAAATCTGTCTACTTAAAGTCAAACATGGGCCAATAATAAGGTCTTAAAAGGCATCTCATGAGATTTTTTTACATTTTTGAAATAGAAGATATACTTGATATTAAATATAAATAATCTTCAGAAAACTCAACGCTTCCAACATGATGTCTGTTAATTTAATACGAAAATAAAAGTAGCGATAATACCGCCACAGTCAAATATCTTCGACAGTTGTAATGAGTTCTACTGTCTTTATTTAAATAATAAATATTTTATTAACATTTCCAGTTACAGCGCCACACGCCGCTAGTGGTCGGTCTGATGTTGCTGGTTATCCCGTACTTGCCAGCATCCAACCTACTGGTCACCGTCGGATTTGTAGTCGCTGAACGAGTCCTCTATATACCAAGGTGATTTGGTTTCATAATTATAAGTTCTAGGTAGTTACTACGAGTTTTCATCCTTCATTATTTTCTTAGAACATTAAAACTAACAGTAGAAGATTTTCTGGACGAGATGTAACTGGTGAAGATGTAACTGTAACATCGCCCATGATCAATTGCAACCAAAAAATCAAAGTAAAGAATAAAAATTGTTACTTCACAGGATGAGTATGAAAGTATTTCTTGCCATATGAAAGTATTTCTTACCATTCCTACTTCTTGTATTTTTTTACAATATAGGAGTAGCAGACGAGCTTGCAGTCCACCGGATGGTAAATGGCTACTGCCGCCCATTGACATCTGAAATCAACCCCACATAGGATTAGATATCCCTACCTGAGGCCACAGATGCGCCACTACCATGAGGAGTAACTGGTACGCCTCGGAAAAGTGCATATATCTCCCTTACCACACCCTTCAAACCAGAAAGGTACTACACAGCAGCGTTTAACACAACTGTAACGAAGCAGAAATAGATGTGGCGGTGGTGCCGCCGGAGTCAAACCACAAAGGGTTCTACCACCTTCTGAAATACTACTATAATTACTTTTATCTTACGCATTATTATTTTCGTAGATCTACTAATCCAGCTAACATTTTTACTCTTCAGCGTGGGTTCAGTCCTAATCACGGTGTACGGAGTGCAGCTGATGTGGAAACGAGGGTCTGGTGGAAGAAGGATGTTGGTTTTGGGGATAGCTGTGCTGGTGGCGAGTGGAGCCGCCAGGAGTTACCTGCGGAACCGTGACTGGCGCACCAGGGAGACATTGTTGAGGTGGGTAATGGTTAAATGTTATATAAGCCAATGGGCGTTATAAGCACTTGTTATTAAAAAGTCCCTGACGTAAAATTGACCCTGAAATATTGCGTCATCTGGTTTAACAAAAACTTTTACTATTAATGTCATTACATGTTCCATCCATGATCCCTACAAATCTTAAAAGCAAACTATAGCAGCACTCGATGCCTGCCATGAGACAGAAGATAGGACCCCTTAAAATACTATGGCTTTATTATTCCTACTATTTTAGTAATTACATTTTTCTTTTAATCTTTTTTTTTTTGCAATCTGAAAGTCATTCCGTCCGTGTGGAGCACGACTTTTCTTGTTCATTTGCTGTTTGATAATTGAAACATTTTCCACTTTCAGGGCTGACCTAGCAGTATTACCACATAATGCGAAGCTACACTACAACTTCGCTAACTTCTTAAAAGACGTCGAACAACAAGAAAATGCGATTCGACATTACAAGGAAGCTTTGAAGTAAGTACTTATGTGCTTTTCTAAAACTGATTTAAATATTTAAAAAAAAAAACGAAAATGTCGTTTCATTTATTATTATGCATATTTTATCTGTCTGTATTACGGTGGTTTGGAAGTAAGCCAATAAGGAGATTATATTAGATTTTGAGTACCTATAAATATACTAGCAGACAAAAAAATTAGGCCATCTACTAAATCTAATGACGTAGGAATGTTTTATGATTTTAAGTTACTTACTTACCATTACTTACGTTATATTTAATTAATTGTTCGAAATTTCTAAACTTCAATAACTTATCTGTAAGTAACACAATAATATTTTACTGGGAATGCATGAGAAAAATCTAAATACGAAAGCATAGACGCAGTGAAGTTACGAGTGGTCTTTTTTGTCTACTAATATATTTTTTGATTCCTCCTAAAAATATTTCAAACTTGTTAATATAAGGTCGTCATTCATTATAATACTTTGTTTTTCAGACTATGGCCGAGCTACGCAAGCGCGCACAATAATTTAGGCACTCTAGTGTTGGCTTCAGGTCGCGCTGAGCACCACTTCCTACAGGCGCTGAAGTATAACAGGGATCATGTTAATGCGCACTATAATCTTGCTAAACTGTACAGGTGAGGTTGAAGAAAATCTAAAATTCGTTATGTATAATCTATCTGTCCATTTTTTGTCGACCAAAGATCGAAGTTTGACAATTCATGACATTAGTCGACATCTACTTGATAGATAATGTTAAATGTAGATATAAGATAGGCAAAGTTTTGTTTAGAATGTTCAAAAATAACGGGTACGTAAAGTAGCGAAGAAGTTCTAATTCTATGGGTGTAAATGTGTGTTCCACGATCGACTGATGATTGAAGGTGTTAGACGGTAGGTCACAGATAATAATAGATCATCGACTATAGATCAATATCAATCCATTAACTATCGATTACAAAGTTAGGATCGTTGACGATCACAAAATGAAGACAACCAGATCGAAATTCAAATAATTATGAATGATTACCAAACAAATCAAAATGAAAAACAATAGAATATTTATCAATGATTAAGATTTACAATATTTGACTACACGCGCATTATTATTAAACATGTGCCTCGTTACAGCAATATGGCAATCACTTCGTCATTACATCATTGGCGATACTAAATAATTTCACTAATAACGAAATGCTAGTTTACTAACTATAAGAATTCTATTTACTATCACATAAATTAAAAAGCCCTTTAAGGTAAAATGTGTTTATAAGATTAACGATATCCCTTTACTCAGCAATAAACGGATATAAATATTTATCTGTATGCACTTCATTGACGTAAATGCTCTGAGTCAACGGGTTACTAACCTACATTATTCATATATCAACATTATACGTTTCCAACTTGATGAAATATTCATAATCTTAAAGTAAATCTTTATATTAACTTTCGCCTGTGTCAATGACATATGTATTTACTCTGCAAATATTATAAAAACTTAAATAAACTGTTATTCCAGTGCCAAAATTTGTAAATACATTATGCATGACTTTATTATTGTTTCTTATCAAAACACAAATTTTGCGTGTCAACAAGTATTACACAAGCGATATCACAATGATAGTTTACTTAACGATAATTTTTATTTGCAAGCGAAATGTTATGTTAAGCAATATTGAGTATGGTTAGTTTTTTTCAAGATTCATGATAATTAATTAATACTTCAATGAAAATGCTGATTTTCAAAATCTATCCTTTTAACAGAAAGAAGAATCGCATAGCAGAATCTTTGAAGATGTTGGAGCGATGTATATCCCTGGAGCCGAGATTCGTTCAAGCGCACTTGGAACTCCTTTTAGTGACTCCTGAAGAGGAGAGGAGGGGCATCCTGGAGCGGCTGCTAGAGCTGGAGCCGAGGAACTGGGAGCATTACCATTTGTACGGGAACTGGTATAAGGGACGAGGTAATCTAGACAAGTTTGATAATTGTTAATGAGTAATTAAACCTAATTAAACGTTGATCGATGGTATCAATAGAATATATTAAGTAGTACAGGGTAGTATCGATAGGTTTTAATCGTATATATAGATGATTCTTGTACTTCCTTAGTTTTGAAATTATAGTGACAAAAAAAGGCATAATAACATTTTTATATTAACTACTGAAGAAACTGTAACAATGAATTTTATCATCATAAAATATACAATATTAAACCACTTAATTCATTTAATAAATAGACCAAAATTGTATGGAATATTTTTCAGGTCTCTGGCCCTTATCTCTACAATACTACCTAAAATCAATTCGCATATCCCTTAAACAAATAAGAGAAAACGAAAGGAGTGCTTTACCTCCACTAAGGGCTGCGTGCCTTGTACTTAGAAGTGCTGGACAGCGGGCGCGGTTGCTTCAACTTCTAACCAGGTAAGACATATAACATACTTTATTTTCAACATCAATGGAAAAGACATAACTAACTTTATGTTCGTAAAAATATATAAAGTCTATAAACTTGTATTAGGTCAGCAAGCCCATACTATACAGCAGGGCTTTTCATTTCTAGAGATAGTGATAAGAGATAAGAGATATAGAAGTTAGAAAGTAATAGTTCAAAATACTTTTGTAGTATTTTTGAAGTAAAAATTACCTACACACACATAGAAATAACAACATTTTTATTTAACATAAAGAACCTATAGTGTATATTTATCTGACTTTTGATATTTTGTTGTCCATAGATTACACTCAGTCCAGGCTACATCAGAGGAAAACATAAAAGATTTTTTCATTATTTCTTTCAAACTTCAGCTTTTATGTGTGTAGGTGGCAAGGAGCAGGCGGCGGCGCGGCGGCGGCGGCGCGGCGGCGCGCGGCGGCCGCGGCCTGGCGCCTGCGCTCCGAGCTGGCCGGCCGCGCCGCCAAGTACGCTAGGGCGCCCTTGGTAGGTCGATATGTCGTACTTGTTAATCTTGAAAACATGATAAGCATAGCTTTATTGTTGTATATTTATTATTGTAACATTTTCTGTTCTGTCTGATACACTGAATGATTGAGGCAATATAATTTTCGATGTTCATATTGCATATGGTCATTATATGCACCACCGAAAACATGTTTGACGTCATTACTCGAGCATTTTCAATATTAAATATGATAAATATAAAATCAGAGGGTAATAACTAGAGCAAAACCCCCCACCGAGAAAATATTTCGATAAGAGAGACGATTTATAATTTCATGAGCTGTTTTATGGTAGTAAATTTAATTGAAGAATAAATAATAATGGTTCTTCGATGTTTCTATTTCACAGGTAACTTCAACATGTCTTCATCATAGCCAGCTGGAAGTGACACCAGAAGCATATAAACAAAATAACGTGAGACAAAACACACGAACAATATCATATAAAGTGCACAGTGCTCCCGTGGTACGGGTGACGGACAAAAAGTTAGAAAATAAAGTGTTAAGTAATGGTTGCCAAAAAAATTTTAATAGTAATAAGAAATTATCAATATCCGCTCAGTATAAACCTATTCATAATAAGTCGGAGTCTGGGTTGAAGCAGAAGAGCTGCCCTCTACACAAGAAGAAGAAAATTAAGGAGCCGGAATCATTCACTTCTTTCATGTCTGACCATTTGATAAAGACTTATTAGTGTAAGTGCTCAGTATTTTAGTTTCCTTCTGTAATATAAATCTATCTTTCGCCATCGTATAAGATTATTTTATAAAAGACAATGAACGTTAATGCACTTTATTTGAATGTTCAAAATAAAATTATTGGTCGTTGACGGTGAAGTTTTATCCGATATCAAATTGCAAGATAAAGAAGTCATTTGATTCATAATTGTATGATATTCAGAATTGTCTTTCTTTTTTACACCCAGTCTGAGCTTTTCATTCCATTTTGTAACACGAATAAAAACAGGCATTTCGAAATATTTTTATTTATATTCTGTAATATTAATTAAAATTAAAAAACTATCGTCATTACTGTAACCTTGTGCCATATTTGAAATTTGTAAATAGTTTGTATATAATCATAACAAATTACACGTTAATCATAAAATAGGTATTATGTAAATTACTTTTTCGTAACAGCTAAAAAGTAACCTTCTAAACGATTTTATTTGAAATATGCATAAAGATTAACATTAAGTTTTGCTTAATTAATATTAAAGCGAAATATAAATTGACAAAAAGCAAGTTTACGAAATATGAAATTAAATCTTTGTAAAATTTGTATAATGTATATAATTATATCGTAGACAAACAAAGGTTGTATAGCATACAATTGTTATTAATTAGTTTTTAAAATTTTGTTCATTTACTTTTTATTAGTTACAAAGATACTTATGGTTATTTAAATATGTATCATACTTATAAGACAGTTTATTTGCCCTATATAAAATATGAAAAACGATGGTGATGGTGATGGTGAGAAATTCAAAATTTAATGTTTTATTTGTTGTTATGAATTGATTTATTTTTACGTAAATATATAAAAACGTACCAATATAATGTCTTTCATTTATTTTCCTTTGTATACATAGCTCCTAATATTTAATGTTGTTCATTCATGCCATATTCCTGTGCAATATGAATATTGAATATGTGTGAACATAACACTAACACAAGTGAACTTGTTTTCACTTGTGTCCAGGTATAATATTCCCAATATGAACATATAATATAATAATATGTACTAATATTTTGATAGTTTTATAGTGAAGTTTCAATATTTCGATATCAGTCACAGTATGTAATAACAAATACCAAATTTAATTAAAAACGAAACAAAAAAGTTTTTGCGTAAGTATAAAATTTAATCAACACTGTCTATGGCTAATTGGTAAGTTCGACTGTGCCCTTGTCGTACCCCGTGGAGACACGTCCCCCCGGGAGACGACAAGTTTGGCATTACAAGTCAGCAGACTGGGACGGATTCCGGGAGTTCCTGGCTTCGTACCCGTGGAGGCAGCTATGTTTCGTCTCGGGTGACCCTAGCTCGTGTGCTGAGTCTGTAACCGACGTGATACGGCAGGGTATGGAGTGTTTCATTCCAAACTCTGTCGTGTCCGTCGGCGGACGGAGTCAGCCCTGGTTTGGGGGGTCTTGTGCTAAAGCGCTAAGCCTTAAGCAGGAGGCCTTCCAAACCTGGGCATCAGCACACGCTAGCAAGGACCCAAAAACCCCCGAGCTCCGAACCGCGTTTAATGCTGCCTCCCGTTCAGCGAAGAAGCATATGGCCAAGGCGAAGTCTAAGCACATCGGCAGAATTGGCGAGCGGCTACTTGGTTACCCCTCCGGGAGTCGAGCCTTCTGGTCGCTGGCCAAAGCTGTCGAGGGTAATTTCTGTCGGTTTTCACTACCGCCCCTGCGGAAACCAGATGATTCTCTGGCCCATACGGCAAAGGGGAAAGCCGATCTTCTTGGTACCCTCTTTGCCTCAAACTCGACTCTTGATGACACAGGGGCCACACCGCCTACCATCCCGCGGTGTGAGAGCTCTATGCCAGATATTCGCTTCACGCAGAAGGCTGTCAGGCGAGCTCTTTTGTCCCTCGATATCAAGAAGTCGAGCGGGCCAGACGAAATCCCCGCAGTGGTACTCAGGACGTGCGCTCCCGAGTTGGCTCCCGTCTTAACGCGCCTATTCTCGCTTTCCTACACCACAGGACAAGTACCGTCTTCGTGGAAGGTTGCCCTTGTACACCCTATTCCCAAAAAGGGTGACCGCAGTGACCCGGCCAACTATAGGCCTATAGCGATAACCTCACTGCTCTCAAAAGCCATGGAGCGTGTTGTAAACACGCAGCTCCTTAGGTACCTGGAGGAGCACCAGCTGATCAGCGATCACCAATATGGTTTTCGCAAGGGCCGATCAGCTGGTGATCTTCTTGTGTACCTCACTCATCGTTGGGCACAAGCTGTTGAGAGCAATGGGGAGGCATTAGCCGTAAGCCTAGATATCGCTAAGGCCTTTGACCGGGTCTGGCATAGGGCCCTTCTCGCGAAGCTACCATCTTACGGTCTTCCCGAGAGGTTGTGCACATGGACAGCCAGCTTTCTGTCTGAGCGGCATATTAAGGTCGTAGTTGACGGGTGCTGCTCAGACACGAAGCTCATCAACGCTGGCGTGCCCCAAGGGTCTGTATTATCTCCCACGCTTTTTATTCTGCATATCAATGATATGCTGCTACAAACCGGTGGCATTCATTGCTATGCAGATGATAGCACGGGAGATGCTGTGTACACAGGCCGTGCGAACACCTCTCGGACATTCGTGGAAGAAAGCAGAATCCGACTTGTGTCTGAAATCGAGAACTCTCTGGAGCGGGTCTCGGAATGGGGTCGTCTTAACCTTGTTGAGTTCAACCCCACGAAGACACAAGTCTGCGCGTTTACCGCTAAAAAAACCCCATTCGTCATAGCGCCTGAGTTCCAAAGTACACCGCTCACCTTTGGTAAAAGTGTAGGGATCCTGGGAGTTGACATCTCGTGTGACGTGCAGTATCGGAGTCATTTGGAAGTTAAAGCCAAGTTGGCTTCAAAGAAACTGGGCGTCCTGAACAGAGCCAAGGAGTACTTCACTGGGGGGCAACTCCTTCTGCTTTATAAAGCGCAAGTGAGGCCCCACATGGAGTACTGCTCGCATCTCTGGGCAGGGGCACCACAATACCAGCTTAACCCACTTGACTCCGTACAGAAACGCGCGGTGCGAATCGTCGATGACCCAGCGATCTCTGATCGGTTAGAACCCTTAAGCCTGCGGAGGGACATAGGTTCCCTCTGCGTGTTCTACCGACTTTACAATGGTGAGTGTTCTGAGGAACTGTTTGATCTGGTGCCTACGTCGCCTTTCCTTCATCGCACCACTCGCCGAAGGATGAAGTTCCATCCACATCAACTGGACCCGTGGCGGTCCTCCACGGTTCGGTTTAATCGTTCATTTTTGCCGCGTACGTGCAAAATGTGGAATGAACTTCCTCCTGAGGTATTCCCTCAGGACTATGACATGGGGCTCTTCAAGAGGGGTGTAAAAAGAGCTCTCCTTCAAAGCCGGCGATGCATTGGCGACTCCTCTGGTGTTGCAAATGTCCATAGGCGACGGTGACTGCTTTCCATCAGGTAGCCCGTCTGCCTTATCGTTAGGTTACATATAAAAAAAAAAAAAAAAAAAAAATAGGACAATTTACGCAATTTACTTTCAATGCAGCCCTTCCATTGAGTCAATTCCATAGATATGGTGTATGTAATTTTATTATATACAATTGGTTGCTTGACGAAATTAACCTGTTTGAAATAATTGCCTAAAGCTATAGACGCCATGAAACTAATCAATAGTCGTGCAATAAATTGTGACGGAATTTATGGTAAAACTACATTATTGAAGGTACAATAGTGCGGGGTAACAATTAAGCTCCACCAAGGCTTTTCAGTAGTCTTTTATTTATTTATTTCATGTTAAGATTACTTACCTATTGTATTATGTACGATTTTTACTTACTAAAACTACCTTGGTAAGCCGCATACGTATACTCCTATGCTTGTAAGTTTATTTTAAGTATTATAGTGATTTTAATTCACCAGGGAAGGCATGCGCGATATCTCTTTAAAAATATTTGTGTTATAAAACAGATTTAAGATATAAGACATAAGATTTACAAATTGCAGACAGATTAAAAATCGCGCAGACTGCAATGACACCATAATTTTACTTTTTAAACTAACATTTACGTTAAATGAAGCCATCTAACCAAATAGTTGCTTTCAAGATCACTCGTGCGGAACGAGCCTTATTCCGACTTGATATTCTGAGAGAGATCGGTGTCTTGCTTGCGTATAAACAGGTTTTTATGAGAGGGAAAAGGACAAATAATCCACCTGACGCTGAAAATATTAGCGGCGTGACCCCAGGGTAATATACACGTACATATGCAAATGATATAATATTACGCTAGTTTACCTGCACGTTTTATTTTAAATGATTAACAATTTCCATATTTATTTATATTTTACTAACTAATTCTTTACAGAAAATATATTTTCAATATACAGTCTGATCTTTACAAATATTTTCATTAATCCATTATTTTTTCTGTGTCGAAAATGTATCTACTTTTAAAAATTGGATTTTCATAATATATTTACAGTAAACTATACCTACCTACATTTTCCTTGAATTAACCATACCTACAATTTAAATCTGAACACACAATCAAGAAAAACCTAAAATGAAACTGAAAGCAAAATCAGGGGTATAACCTAGTTTTTTTCTTTTAACCTGTTGCACCATTTTCATCGGTCAAGGAAACGATTACTCAATTATTTGTAACAATTTATAATAGATGTCATGCTGTTATATTTGTTACGGGAAAAGGGGTGTGTAAGCTTCTATAGGGGGAATGAGCGTGTAATGGTTTTTAACAACTAGCAGGTTTGACAGATTTTCTATAAGAATAATTGTAAAAGTAATCCTTTCGCCCTATACAAGATAGGGCGAAAGGATTATTTTTACAATTAAGTTTCAGTTTTGGTCGATTAGCTACCTTATCGCCATTTATTTGGTCCTAATGTATCTTTTTAGCTTTCGAATCATCGTTTATTATTATTAATATAATAATCACTAACAAATGCACCACTAATTAGAAAAAGATGTGCTGTTATTCTTGTGCATTAAGAAACGCATTACTACAAACTTTAGAGGATAACATTACAAAGTGAACATTTATTAAAATCTTGAGGTGAGGTGAGGTGAATGACATCTTCATCATCATGATGGTCATCATGATGATGAAGATGTCATTCCTCTTCGGAAGCAGCATTTTAAGGTTGTCAAAGGTCATTGCAGTCGAATGACATAAAGTTAAAGAATAAAAAGTAATATAGTTGTCACTATCAAAGAGTTTTTCAAAAAATATTAAAAAAGACATTTCATTATCAATGCGCAATAACCCTTGAAATATGACACTAGCTTATTTTAGTTTACAAAAGATTACTTAAGTATTTGCATCTTTAGCAAATAATTCGATATTTATAAAAACACAAGAAGAAAATGTAGCAGTTTAGTTCATCTTAGACTTAACAAAAAGGTGTCGTTCTGTTTCGTAAGTCAAGTCTGTTATAAATCGGGCTGTTTTCAAAATCATCTGGTCCTTTGAGACACATTTGGTAATAAAGTTAAATTTATAATTATGAAATATATCTTAATTATATCTTTAGAAATAAAAAACAGTGATTTTAACATTGATCGGTGCCACTACCACCGTGCTCCCCAATTGTCGGTAAGGTCTTCCATGTTTGTAATAAGCAAAAGTTGACAAATTTCGATCAAGCGGATATAATATAAATTGATTTATTAATAACGGGTTTTAATCTGCAATAATAAAAATATAATGACTTTATATTTTTGATATGTATTGCTTGAATGAATATGAATTAGAATCTGAAAATTTGAAGTCGGTAGAAAGGTTATCATAGAATATAACAAATGCAATGATTCAGTTGATTATGTAATAAGTGAAGTATACCCACTAGATGCTTGTGTTAACTAGGTACCGCCGAAGAATAGCTGTAAGTCTATTAGTGCGCTACCAGAAATTTCTCACTTATCATTACTTCTACTATTCACATAATATTATTACTATAATTAAACATATCATACAAACGAAAATGCCTTACCACATTCTTCAAACTAGAACATAGTAATAGGTAACTATTAAACCCACAAAGAACATTCAAAATGAGTTCAACTAATCTTAAATCACGAAAACTCTTTGAATACTTAATAGAAATCATTTGCAATCAAATAGACCAATTGCGAATAATCAATAAAATAAAAACCATCACGTTACATCACGCTTGTTACAAGTAATAACCGTGATACGGTTACAATGATTACAATACAATGTTAGTTACTGTATTGTTACAGTTCCACTTGCAATATTTGTAACGCTGACACAATTTGTCAAAGTTAGTGCTAGATCGTTTTCGGTGGCTTGTTGGTTCTGATGCAATTTCGTTTTTCATCACGAATTCATTTGGATTTTATGATGATGATTATATATATTTATTTTTGATGGATATAATAGCTCAGCTACTCTTAGACACGTACTTTATGATCGTGAATGATCATTGCTGAACGCTTATTTTATATCTATCCCCAAATCGGTTTGGAGTCGTGAGATCTGCCACAGAAATGTTGCTCTTAGAGAATTAACTTGGACCACCTCGCGTACGTTTATACGTTTAATGAATTAGGTGTATAGCAGGGCCCGCGGTTTATTACAACGACGCGTTTTACCACCTTTCTTATTACACGTTCTATTACATATCATACACTTAATATTAGAATATACACGTACGTAAAGGTAGAAAATGTCAAAAAATGTTTCGTTTGGACCAATATTTTTTCTACCACTCCGGTTTGTCAATGTGTTAACCTTTGACCTAAGCCACTCTTCAGAGCTGGGAGACCACAAAGTATTCTTGGTGTTCCTATTTATAGACCTTTTCTGATGGTGAAATATATGATACCTAGTCTTAATGAAAGAATTGAAAAGTAAAGCCTATGAATATACCAATTAACAACACACCATAATTGGTGTTTGCATCACTCTTATCTCTTCACAACGCCGCAAACAAACCGACTTCTATTTTCTTAGTCAGATTAGCAATATAAACAATTTTTACAGTTGGCTCTCATCAGGACGTCTTTACTTGTCCTGTAAATACGGCAATGTTATCTCGAGGTGATATGAGGGGCTGGATATATATCAACTGGCGGTGAACTTGGTCCCACACTGACGCAGTGGTTGTAACATGTGTTGAACATTCTCGACTAAATGTGAGTTTGATTTTTTTATCTTTTATTATTTTTATTATGTTCGATGTATACAGTATTATTAGCAGTTATTATTGTAGTGTTTATTTTAATGCAGTACGATTTCACGATTTTAGACGAGAAAAGTTACGTTGTTTTTGTTGCAAAGTATTGGCACTTGGCATCTAAGAATTTTTATCGATCCTCAGAAGTAATACAGTTACGTAGTTATGTTTTAATAAAACTTATAGTTTCGTATTATTCGAAACTCATTATATAAAAAATCACGTAAGCCTATTTTAAACGTAAATTTAATAGAAAAATACTGAAACTAAAAATAGTTTGAAAGTCATTAGTTAACGGGTTGAGGGCTAAAATCAATTCGCGCGTTGGTCGCTTAAAAAGTGGTTAAGAAATAACACTCTCAGGGTCGCAGTTCCGAGATTATAAATTATAAAAACGGAAATTGTAGGTAAAACGAAAACAAAGCTAATTGGAGACACGGGCGGTAACTTTGCGCGAGTCCATTTTGTTCCACATTCCATGAAAATCGGTTACGGGTTGTGCAACGTCCCACGGCCGCGGGCAGATAGTAAAAGTCTATTGATTCACGGCCGATTGTTTTCACTCGAAAAATCGCGAAAATAACCGAGAGGGGAAGCGATTCGCTCCGGGTTTTGAACGCTTTCTACGCGCTGCGTCCACGCAGTCCGCCCCCGGCTGCTACGCGCGAATGTCGTCAAAACACCATGTTTCACCCTGCGATGTAGCATAGTGGGCACGCAACAGATAACGCAACGGACACGTTTGTCAACGGTGAAAGGACAGTTTATAAGTATATAACAAAAAACTACCGGTTTCAGATCAGTACGAAATGCGGTACGCCGTCTGGCTCTTGGTAGTGGCGGCCGCGGTTGCCGAGATCGCGGAAGAGCCCTGGGTGGAGGAGGAAGAGTTGGAGGAGCCGTACGATGAATACGAACACAATAGAGAACGAAGGGACGTGCACGACAGCGGGCCTTACGACGAGCATGTGAGAGTGAAGCGGTGCCGGGACGAGCCGGTGTACCGGGAGCGACGATCTGCCGAGTACACGAGGACTCCTCGCCAAGTACACCAGTATGAGGTCAACGAGTTTAACGAGGAGTCTTCGTTCCCCTCGCCTCCATACGAGGAGATGCTGGCGGCAAGTGCGGAGCATTACCACAAGTTCCAGGCCCCGGGAGCCGCAAAGTACATGAAGGAAGTGAGTGCGGGACCGGTTGCGTTTGTCAGTCCAGTGTCGTCCAATAACCTTGTGCAAGTCGCTGCGTCTAATGTTGCATCCTCTGTGGTTAACCCCGCTTACCCTAGCTTACCAGTTAATGTAGCACCAGTGGAAGGTGTTGCCGTGGGACGCAGCCTGGCGGCTCTGGCTCCATTACCTCAGCTCGTCCAAGCTATCCCTGATCTGGCGGTGGCAGCAGGGCACCATCATCACAAGCACCACCATGGTGGCGAGCATGGTGGTGGTCATGCTCACCATGGATCACACCACGGCAGCCACGGCGGCCAGGTACGTTCCTTTGATAAACTTCGTCCAATATTATACAATGAAATTTAAGTTGGTCATAGATAAATGCAAATTGATATTTTTTTAAATCCAGGGATGAGTACTAAACTCCTTCTAGGTCTACTATGTTTTGATATCATTAAAAAAGAAAGAGATATTATTTAGAAATATCTAGCATGACTTGGAACATTAGGCTAACGGATTACTTTTCATTGATAATATTTCTTAACTTTTAATATTTTTAATTTTTGCCTTAGCCCGATAAAGTTTCTCCTTATGGAATCCATAAATATAAGAAAAACACTATAACGTAAGGTAAATTTTTACAATATTTGCTATAGAGAAAGAGTCTTTGAAGAAATAATGTCTAGATTTTAATAATAATAATGAGGATCTTGATTTTGGTTCTATTAGCAAATATTATTAAGCAAATCGTATAACTTTTAATTGTAATTATAAAACGAATACAAGGGCAAGTAATTAAAGAGGTTATTGAGATTGTGAGAATCGATAACGTATTTTAAATGTTACCAAACTACATAGGATGAACCAGTAAAAATTGAAACTCTTACCAAGAGCGAACAATTACGTTTAGTAAATTAGTGTTTACAAAGTTTTTTTTTCATATTAGCTTCTTCGAGTACTGTCATTCTTAGTTGTTTCTATTTTACTTTATCAATGTCGATATGCCACTTGCGAACAAAACTACGTTCATGAGTCTGTCTATATTTTGTGATTTGAAAGTAATTATCATATTTAAATTTAATTGCAGTAAAGCTAATCATAATATCACTTTTGATTGTCTTTATAGGGGCTAATTAGAAATCTCTAAATCAAAATACGTAAAAGTAAAGGATTAACGGGGATGCTTCCTTTTATTCCGACAATTTCGGAAGTGAAGATTACAAGAATTATGCAATATGAAGTTAAAATCATAGATTGTATTTATTTATGCATTTTAGTCACTTATTTTTAGGAAAATAACATGAAAAACACGCATTGAACAAACAAATATGTGAAAGTTTTCCACTAGGTGCTAAAGATGTATATATTGTCTAAAATCTTCATAAAGTGCTGAAGGTGTGTATATTCATATGCACTTTATGATATCTTCTATTTTGTGCAGATGTAAACAAATTTTCGTTTGTTTTAGCGGCTCTTTCAGCATTTACTCTAAGCATCACAGTTACGAGTCTGTAAAGTTATTTTTACAATTTACTTTTAACATCACAGTTACGAGTCTGTAAAGTTATTTTTACAATTTACTTTTAGCATCACAGTTACGAGTCTGTAAAGTTATTTTTACATCCACTGTCAGTCAGAATTTTTTGGAGAACTTATTATTAATTAATATTTCATTTTAGACGCTTTAAAATCAAAATATCAAGTGTAGCAGTAATTACGACGCATACAAAATTATTCAGAAATGCTTCAATCTGCATATTTCTTTCCAATAATCATACCTTTATTGAATAATCTAACCTAATTTTAAATTGACGTAAATAAGTCCTTTAAGAGCACGTGATGTCTTCAACGCCAGGGGGATGGAAAGGTAAACTGTCAATAGGTACGTTTCAACTAAGAATAAAATCAAGTGTGTACCTAATTTTGTGTGTTAAATCATATCTAATATTGATGTTAACAAACGGAATAAATTAGGTGGGTGTACTCATTGTGTGCGTTTTTCATGTGTGTGTTACATCAATTTATAATTTCCTTTCATTTAATCTCCATCATTTAAATTTATTACACGTTACATTAGATCGTCCTTTCTTCTTTTATTTTATTTTAATGCAATGTTTTTAAAGTTTTCCTTTTTTTGATTTATTTTTCGTTTCTTCCTATTTTCTACGACTCATTGTGAATTTAAATATGATGCAAGGTAAGGGAAACCCGATGTAAAAAAAAACAATAGTTAAAATGCTTAAATTCTGATTAATCTATATTTTATTACACTTGGCAGTATACGTAATAAATATAAAAAAAATCCATAATTATTTGTAAGAGATGTGTTCCCTGGGCATACTCGTAGTAATCTGATGGCAGATTGTATGTACAATTATTGGTGTGAGAGCAGGTTTAAATTTAGGTGAAAATATTTCATGTAATCGTTGCACAAAACTTGAAGGAAGAAAGGTTTATACAAAACTTCTGAAATTAGTTTTTATTACAAATTTATAGAGCAACAAAGGTTCCAAATCGCATCATCACGTCGACAAAGGCAATAAGGGCTTCAAGATCGATGAACATCACCGCAAAGAATACGAGGAAGCTGAAGGGAAGAAAAAGAAACACCACGACGAAGCTGGTCACAAGGGAGAACATGAGGAAGAAGCGTATGGATCACGAGGTGCCCACTTCGGAGAAAAGAAAGGCCACAAAAAGGGACATAAGACCAAAGGCAAGTTCAGTCTCTAATTTTTTTTTAGATTTTTACAATATTGAAGATTTATTCGCATGTTAAAGATTAGCATGTTGGTAGACTTATGCTTCTTTTAAAAAAATATATAATAGATTCCTAGACTATTATTTAAAAATGCAGAAAGTTCCGAGATAAGTAGTAAGATACCAATTGCCAATATTCACAAAAGAAAACTTTAAGATTTAAAAACGATATATTAAACAAATTAATAGTTAATTCTAATTTAAAATTAGTTTTTTGATGTCATAGTATTGTTGTGAGTGAGAAAGTATAATTTCTAATTGTGAAAATCAGAGCTAAACTAATGAATTTTTGCGTGAAATAATTTTGAAAGTGAATGTTACCTTCATTTGCTACAAAAATAAATATTTTGGATGTTTAAATAATTAAATTTTTCACCTGAATTTGTGATGGTTCTCTAGTAAAGTTATTATCTACAAACATGCCTGTTTTCCTAGTAGTAAAATTAGATTCATAAACACTGTGAAGACAAGGTTAACTGAAGATTTCAGAATTACTTTCTCACATGTGATAGTGAAATTTATTTATTTAGACCGACTGTATAAGTAGGATTTGAATACTTTTATTTAGACGATAAAACAAATAATTTTATTACAAGGGCACGATATTTTAGCGTAATCAACTGCACACACACACACACACAATCATAACGTTTATGTTTAACAATTACAAACATTGTCTCTCTTAGTAGCTAATAACCATAAAGAGCTACTAAACAATCCATCTTACTAAGATACAATATAATTTTGCCTTTTATTTTAATGCCTATTACTTTATTTACCTTTTGGAACACTTGTTATTAACTAAGTTTACAAAAGTAAATGATAATTAACTAAGTTAATAACAAATTTAAATTAAAACAAATCAATTGTTTCTCTATACCATATCGTTCAGCTTCACACTATCATTATTAAGTTCAAATAGTTACGGAATGCTACCGGCACATTCAAAACACGATGAGTTCTACCACTATCATAATCAAATAGACATAATAATTGCTTATTATCATTGAAAACTTATTGCGGTGAGTGAAAGCGGCGCCTGTTGCATAAAGTTATTTGTTATTCGCATTGGCTGTTTGACCTCAGCCGTAATTGAGAAAATTGGCTACAACCGTATCATTATTGGTTCAGTTAGAAACTTCTGCTGTTAAGACATTATCGTAATAATACCTTTGTAATGTAATAACAATAGTTAAAGTAATTGATACTCGGCTGTCTCCTTAGTGAGGGCTATAGACTTTTCTTAAGCTATGTACTGATTGTAGATACGCTATTAATCAGTTTAGTAATGCTGAATTTGGTCATGCAGCAATAATTAGAATTAAGTACTATTATATTCGCTTTGAAATAGAAATTGACAGTAACGAAGAAACTTTTGGCTATAAGTTTAATTTTCCCCTTGATTTTCGTTTCACTTTAAATGTAATTGTGTTACTTAAACTACTTTTACATTGCGCTGTGAGATATCTGTCAGCGAGTCATTATTAATTGTATAAATTTCACGACCTTTAAATACTCTACAAGAAATCCAACTATTATTGTATTATAATCATTAAATTTCCAATGATAGCGGTGATAGCCCAATAGTTTAGAAACTCGGCCTCTCGAGGGGTCCGAGGTTCAAATACGCACCTCTGATTTTTCAAAGTTATGTGCGTAGTAGAAATTAATTATCACTTGCTTAAAACGGTGAAGGAAAACATCGTGAGAATACCTGCATACCTGAGAGATTTATATAAAAAAATCAAAGGTATGTAAAGACTACCAATACGCACTTGGCCAGCGCGGTGGACTATGGCCTAATCCTTCTTATTCTGATAGGAGACCCCTGCCCAATAGTGGGACAATAAAGGGTTGATGACGAATCATTACATTTGATACACTAATATTATCAAACAGCCTATGCCTACGTTACGGGGATACTTCCTTAAAATCACTTACTTTTTTAACACTACCACCAAATCTGACTCCAACACTCCCACTGACACTTCTATCTCCGTATTCCAGGCTACCACAACAAGTACCACAAGGACGAGTTCCACAAAGAGCACAAGTTCTACGATGACTTCCACAAGAGCGGCGAGCACCACCGCTACGGCAAGTTCAACGCCAAGCACGCCAGCAACGAAAGCGGCAAGAAGAAGGCGCACCATGTCAATGCTGGACACGATTACGTAGAACGCGGGAAGAAGGGTTACAGGTGAGCATATTTTGAGATCCGGACACATCGTCACTTTTGCCATGAACACGCAAGAAGTGAAATGAATTTCCTCTAGAAGTATTCCCGGAGCGCTATGAAATAGGGTTTCAAGGAAGGTGTAAAAACAACAAGATTTCCTTCAAATCCGGCGAAACTGCTTTATCGCTATGGTTAACTATAAAAAATTGAACGATGTCATAGGCTATCCTCAACCCACAATAAACACATTTATAGAATAGAAAATAATGGCTTATAGAAACAAAAAGCCGTTTGAATAATTAATTCAAGCTTTAAACGCTTACCAATATTTTTTACAATTGTATTATTCCATAAGTATACAAATAAAAATTACCAATATTAGAAAAGTACAAGTCACGGAAGAATAAAAAACTTTAGCCTGGAATATAGCATGGAATATATATTTAGTGTTACTATTTCAATACAACGCAATCCAAGGACTTAGCAAAAAAAAAAATAAACGTCGGCAAGGCTATAAAGAAGATACGAAGAATGCATAAATTCTAAGAAATCTCTCATTTCGTTAAGACACTCCTTGAAGTAAAAAAAATAATAATTTATAATTGATATTTAGTAAAGTATTTAACATTTCACTACTAAACATAAAAAGTAGAAGACTGGGTGTTTTGTTATAAACATTAAATATTTACCATTTAGATAAATGTAAAGCAAGATACTGGAGCTAATGCTTTATTAATTATTTGTAAAAATAATGGCATTTAAAAAACAAAATTTAAAAGAGAATAATTATTTTTAAAATTAAAAAAGACAAACCCACTGAGTTTCTTACCGGATCTTCTCAGTAGAGGTCGCGTTCCGATCCGGTAGTAGTTTAAGAAAATATTGTAACTACTGACAATTTGTAAGTGCCGCCGTTGGCCTATACAAAAAAATAAATATATTTCACCTGATTACGAAAATTTTAGTTGCTAAAATACCTTGTATTTAGTTTAATATTTGGTCAAACAATAGAGGAAAAATTGATCGTCTTTTTTATACAAAGAAACAGCTCGATTTCTTTTATTACATCTCAATTAAGATTTGAAATAAAATTTTATTTGAGGTCTCTTAATAAATTGTTCTTTTTCTCATTCCAGCAATAAGGGTCACATGGACTCCGACCACAAGGGCTACAAGGGCAAATCTGGTCACGAGGAGCATCACGATAAGCATACAGAGCATGGCCACAAGGGCGGCAAGGAAGGCGGCTCTCACTGGGGCTACGGAAAACACTAGCTTTAAGTATGTTCCAAACCTAGCATCTTCAAGACCTGACAATACAACCCTAAATACCAGATTTGGACTATTTTGTCCGAATTATATTTTCGAAAACTATTGTGGTTTAAGTGAAGTCTTGGATGGGACTCTGTTACAATGACCCAGTTAAATATAACCTATAATAGTTTTGTTTAATTTTGTACTCTTTGTGGTTAAACTCCAGCGGCACCACCGCCATTTCTTGCCTATTTCTGCCTTAAGCATTGTTAAGCGTAGCTGTTTTCCGGTTTGAAGGGTGTAGTGAGGTAGACATACTTATCTGAAATCAAACTTAATCTTCAGGTCAATGCACCTGTGACGGATTTAAGGTAGAATTTTAGTCTTATCTAGGAATTATTACGGATCTCCATGGGTAGTAGTAGCCATTTACCATCAAGAGAACTACGTGCTCGATTAGTACGTCATAAGTTCATTCCACATAAGCTTTTTACTATGCACGATAAAGTTACTGAAACTTTACTTCAACTCTTCAAGTAATAAAAAAGAATTAACTCAATTTGTCTGAATCCAATACGTAAAATACCATGTATATGTATTTAGGTAGTATGCTAAGGCTGTTTTAGTAATAGCGTAAGATTTAGGATATCTTGTGGGAACTGATTGTCCAGTTCAAAACTGTCATATTATGAAATAGTCTGTTATTTGCTTATTAAATTTTTATAGCATAGCAATATTTAATTTGTGTGTTTGTTTAAAATGGAAACACGAATATTTATGTATGGCGTTGATTTATGCTTAAACTTTTGATTTTTTTTACTACTTAATCACAATATTAGATAAGTACGTTTTGAAATGTACAAACCGAATAAGAACAGAAGAATTAAAACTAAGTATTATAAGCAAAACCTTCGGTCAGTTAAGATTTAAATGATAGGGAATGTCGTCTTGGGAAGGATCTGCTTTACGAAATTACGAAAATGTCTCGAATCCGACTTCTTTGTTAATGCTATTATAATTATGTTTTTATTGTATTCTCACGAACCATATTTCATATTTTTATAAAATTCATAGATTAAATAAATAAATTACATAAATTGGTAATAATATGACCGATAAGGTAATGTAATTATTGTAAAACTTGTGAAATATAACAAATTTATGGAGTTAGCTAATCCCATAAATAAGAATCAAAAAGTTAAAAGAAACTTAAATACGAATAAGCGCCACCTCAAGAAATACATTCGCTTATAAATTGAATTATTCGATAATATTTTATGCTTCGCCATAAATCAAACAGCGTAATTATTTACCTTTTAATATTAAATTTATAATATGTAGGTCATCACAAACTATCGTGTGCCTGACAACTTGTTTAGAAATGCAATTTCAAACCGTGTTAACGAACAAAGAGAACAGGTGTGGTAAAATTGCACAAAAACTTATTTTGTAAGCGAAACTAAATGTTCAATTGTTCAGTGTTTGACCTTAGACCATATTTTCTTTGCTTCGATTTCGATAATCCAATACTTTTGAATGACTTTTTGGGCGTTGAACGCTTTAGTTATTGTTACACTTCTGAGTTTTACTTGTCTCTAATGGGTAGGGTTAGGTCATGGTTCACCATACCAACTTTTACCAATTAAGCCCTTTGCCGAAGCATCAACGTGTATGATCGAAATTAATGTAAGTTATTTAATTTATATTCGTACTTTCCTTTTCGGTTTAGTTCCAGATCGTAATTATTTACACGATAACCGTTTAAAGACGGTTGATTTTAATGTTTTTAGAATATCTTTCTCCGAATATCTTTGCGTGTAAGCTCGCTTCTAATCCTGCTATCCTCTTCATGTAAATGAGGTGTGATGTAACTAAAGAATCGTATAAAATACAAATGTTCGCAAACGATTTATTTTATGTAAGCATTTAAAATAGGTCTTTTAATTTGTTGATTATATTTTAATACAATACTGCCATCTGCTTGCTCTTCTCTGGGATATAGTAGTTAAGCAAATTTTAGTATACGAATATACCTACTAAAATTTGTATTTGTAAACTTTTTAATATTAGAAGTATTACATTACGAAGTTAAAATTATACATATTTGTAATTCAAGTATTTTCAATAGTTATCTTAGTTATATCTTAATATAATTGAATATATTAATAAATTTACTTCTCTTCATGCAGACTTTTAAGTGGGAAGTAAAATATAAATTGAACCGGAATTTAACCTATTTAATTATAATTGTTAAGTAATTCATATAATGAAGCTGCTTAATATTAATATTTGTTTTGTGAATTTATACACTAGACCAGTTTTTTAAACACCGATTATTATGAATAATATAATATGGAATAATAATTAATGGAAAAAATATAAAATTTATTATGAGCTAATAAATTATAGTAATTATTTCAATGTAATACTGTAGCAATACTGTCTGTTTATACACCGCTGATAATATTAAAGTGAAGATTGTTATTATTTCAATTAAAATTGTAAATATATTTACTGTGTTTTTTTTTGTTTATGTCAATGCACATCATATGTTTTGGAGTTCATTAAATATTTATAATGTCATAATTCTACAAAAGGAATATTTTCATTGTTTATAAATTGCCTATATAGGTAAGAGTATTTTGGCATTTTTGATTTATTTAACATCAGTGATAAATACTATGTAATTACGTTTATCTATAGGTTTAAGGCATAATCTTATAAATAAAATTCTCATGTCACAATGTTAGTTACCGTACTCCTCCGAAACAGCTTTACCGATTGTCACCAAATTTTATATGCATATTCAGTAGGTCTGAGAATCGGCTACTATCTATTTTCCTTACCCCTAAGTGATAAGGGTTGTTCACCCTTAACATTTTTTTATTTATATGGCAACAAAACCTTTGCCGGGTCAGCTAGTATTTAATAAGATTAGTAAGATATATTATTATAATAGGCGATAGAGATATTAGGCGAAGGTAGTAAGTAAATTATGAGGGACGAGCACATGGTTTTTTTTTTAAATTCTAAGTCGAATTTGTTACCAAATAAATTTAGAAATTTCAATTGAAATTTGACAGCACCTGATCATGGAGTCCATCTTCGCCTTAAATTAATTAATAGAAGAAGCCACGTAGTAATTTATATAAAGACGTCTTCAGAGCACGTAATAATACCGTAGGACTTTAAGAGAAAATTGATATTATGGTGGCTAATAATTTATAGAGAAGGTGATAATATGCTAGTCTAAGTTAAAAGTAAAAACATATTGATTACCTACTATGTATTTTGTGCCTAGCGCCGTATGAGATTTATAAATTTTTAACAGTCAAAAATAGTTTGCATGGATTTGATACATGGATTTTTCTTATATATTTTATCGACGTTGTTGTATTTTTTTGTGTCTGTTCAGAAATATATTTATGAAAAATTAAATCATATAAAACAATTGGTTAAGAATTATCTTTTATTAGGTAAATAATAAATAATTGGCTATTAATGTTAATTAAAAATTTATAAGAAGGGTGGTTTACAAGGCTCCCTGAAACCGACATCAGGGTTGTAGTGGGTGGTGTAGATGGCGACGGTGTGGTGCGGTCTGCGCGGAAAGAACACCCGTTGACCGGCGTCGTCCACGAAGTCTGAATAGTCCATCGACCACTCGCGCTTCATGCCGCATTTCTCACAAATCCTGGATCTGAAAAGGTATCAGAAAGATTATTATTGTTATTATTAGTCTTAGTATTATTGTTCTTATTAATCAGTCTTAATAAACGAGTGTCAGGTATAATACGAGTATTAGGAAACCTTTTCTTTATACGTCCGACACTCCCTTTATGTATGAGTAAGGAAAGAACGTCAGTCCACCTGATGTTAAGTGGCCAGTATCGCCCATTGATATCTGTTATCCACGCCAGAAAGTTTCTTACGAGTCCAGTCTTACGAGGTCGACTATTAATACCAAATTTCCCGTGAGGACTATATTTGAATGCCTCGTTAAATCTCCTCTTTACCATATTTTTGAACTGGTTTGTGGTTCTTTGATGCATCAAATGAAATGAAATATTTTATTTTCGCGAATATATTAATGCAGTTCTTATTATAACTATTTTCTACTATATTATACCGAAAGGGTATCAAAAAATCTTTTTGTGAAAGTCAAACACTTTAAACGCAGTGGGTAACCTTGTAATATTGATGAATTATTATATAATTTAAATGCCAATAAATTTAATAATATTACATTTATTTGGACTCCTTGTAATATTTTAATCAATTTTACACAGTCCAATTGCAATTCAATAATGTAAATATGAACTTATTATGAAAATATCTAAATAGACTTTAATTTTTTTGTTAAAACAATCTTGAATAGTATGAAAAACCAATAAACTATTGTTAAAATACTCTTTTTAATTAAAGTTTAAGATTTTATACAAATACCTTCCTGATTTTCGTAATAAATTCGTACTTATTTTTCGTCACAGTCAGTTTTATAGAAAATATAAAAAAAATCTCAATCACCTGAACCAATTCCATATAAAACAATAATTTTTCTGAAGCTAAGCACAGATGCGTTGCCACTTGTAAGTATCAAGCTATACAGTCTATAAAAATACACTCGCCAAACTTAGTGGTAAAATAACAAACTACTCACGTGTACTGGCTAACAGCGACGACCTGGATCAGTGGGTACCGCAGCTCTTCAGCATGGGCAAGTGCTGTACGCAGCAACGTTGTCCCCACGCCTTGTCCGGACACCTCCGCTGCTGTGGCCAGCACCTCCACCTTGTAAATAAACAAGGTCTGGTCTAGAGGACCTCGATCCAATTTACAAATTATGCTAACTTTATATTGCGAATAATTGAAAGATAATTAACTTAATTCTTAAGTAAATGTAGTGTTCTGAATAGAACGATGATAGTACAACACGTCGCTAATTATTTAATATAAGTTTGTAAGTTGTATTGTTACATCTTAATATTAAAAATTGATGAATTTTAATAAGGTAGGAAGCGAAATATAACAATTATTAACCACTGACCTCGTAAATGAACTCAACATTGTACTTCTGGAATAAGTTGGGGCTCCTGATACAGTGCGCGCAGAAGTACATTCTGTTCCGTTCAGGCGTAGAGGCGGTGTGGTGCGCCCATTCCTCGAGCTCGTCTGCCGCCCACGGGAACACTTTGTTGGAGACGCTGACGCCTACCAGCTTCTGTTCGCCTGTCCTCTTGATGCGTTCTAAGGCAAGTAGCCTGTCGCCTACGAGATTGAAGAAATGTTAAGCCTGCAACTAGTTTTGAGTATTCTAAGTAGAAATCAATCTCTCACGCTGAGTACTCAGTTCTCAAGTGGCAAACGACCATGCAGATCCACCTGATGTAATGTGATATGTAACCACAGCAGCCCACGAAAATCTCTTACTAACTCCATATAAAACACAGGTTTCGCCTAAAGTCGATCATAGCTGTATTGCCATTGTAAATTATGTGGCGGTGGTAAATCTCTGATTGAACTTTTCTTTTTCTAAAATATTTTATAGATATATGGAAACCCAAAATAAAATAAGTGATAGTGTTAATATGCACTATATACTTACCAGAATTAGCATACTTCTCGGTCAAGATTTCCAGGTAGGGACAATTGAGGCACATCCAGAGACCGACGACGCTGGGCTCCCGCGGCCAGAACTCCGTGTACAGGAAGGAACGGATCTGGTTCGCGTGGCTGTTGTTCCCGCGTTCGATGGTCACATTGCGGATGTCGAAACACTGGAAGATGACATAGCAGTGATGGCATGATATAAAACTATAGGTATACGTACTGAACGTAGAACTATTTGAATATACGTATTTCTGATAAATCGATTGCATCGATGGTACATCATATTTTGGTGACTAGCTGCATTCGGTTGCAATAGCACGTTCAGTTATTGCAAGAGCTTCCAAAAGTAGCTATAACCGCCACTTAAACGTGGGCTACTCGCATAGTGAGTGTGAAAAAATACATACCGGTTTCCTATCAGGTGGGAAGATGCATACTTCGCAAGGGGAACGTTTTCTATGCGTGACCTTCTCGATGCTAGAATCTGAACGGGACTGAATATGGAACGGCATGCGCAGGGGAAGCTTTGAGAAACTTGCCACGTTTGAGGCAGTGATCTTTACTAGCTTCAAACAATTCATTTTTATCGAGAAGATGGTCAAAGGTCACGTAATCAATATTGCTTCATAGTAAACACGTATCAGAAAGTTTTTTTTCTGATTTTATCGCTGAAAGATTTTTCTCACATATTGCTTAAAATTTTGTGCTTACGAGAAGAAAAGAAATTGTAAATCTGTCATAGATTTATGATCAATCACTTGCTTTTTTGTCACTATGTCTTAAATAATTTAATAAAAGGAATTATCAATACCTATATGAAAATATCTTTCTTTTAAATTATCATTGTCCATGCAATATATTATCATAAAATAAATAAATAATACCAAATGGTAATTAAGTATCTATGTTAATTATAATACTAATCATGCTATGTGAATTTAAATTAAAGATTGAAAAAGTATATGAATTGAAAAAAATATAAACACGCATTTTGACATTTACAGCTGTCGTCACAATGCCATTCTATAAAATATAGCGAATTTCCGAAAAAAATGCAAAGCAAAACCTCGTAAACATGATTCTCGTTACCTAAAACTCAAATTTTGATAAACCATCGAAACAGAAAAATTATGTCAACAGTGAATAATTTAATGAAATTCTTGAAACTGTTACAATTCAAGAAGTCTCCGCCGGTCTTTCAACCTACAGAATGCTTTCAGTATTGGCGAGGTTTTGCTGATAAAACAAAATCGGAGACATCATCGAAACAAATTGTGGTAAGCTCAATTACATCGTCAAAAATTTATATGAAATAGGTAAAGCATTGCTTACTGATTTGTTTGTTATTGGCGTTGCTAAAACAAACAAGTTATCTTTCGTGGTGCCATACTTCCAAAGTACATAAATATTCTATTTCTTCATTACTTATTATAACTTCAAAAGATGCTACTCCTCCTCTTTAAACTCCATATAGCTGATACTTATCCATGTTTAAGTAACACGTAATTAATGATCAGAAAGGACCTTTCGATTATCACAGTGAAGAAATGTAAATAGCAAGACATATAATGACAACTATTCCTTGTATATCAAACTTGTAATCCATATAACTTCCATGTTGCTATTAGAAAATGGTCCAAGTCCAGGGTCCTGACAAAGACGAACGACTGCGAGTACGTCGCGCTCGACCAGCAGATGTTCCAAGGATCCTTCGCTTTGTCCGGGAGAACGCTCGCGTAGCATGGCCGGATTTCGCCAACCCACCTCCCAACCTCCACCTCATCTTAGGAGATTATGTCGCTCGGGCTTTAGCACAAGGTAATATAATATGATCTATGAATACATATTCTCAATCATGTATTTAAAAACACATTTATCATCTGTCTATTCACAAGATATGGCAAAAGATATATTTTTCGAATATTAAGCAAAAAAATAAGGTTGCGATTGATTCGGTTGAGACGATCCTTCAGCGAGAATTATATTATTTTAAGAACTGGTATGTAACAAAATACTGCTCTATGCATAGCAGAATCCTTCAGGGTATATATTCTTTCAAATAAATTGCCAGGACACTCGATGCTAGCTGAGCAACAGGAGCCGAAACGTGGTTGGAGTCTAATCCGAGGTCTAGCGATAAGCACAGCGGTATGCCCGTGGGACGCAATGATGCTCGAGAACTGGGCCAAATGCGTCAGATGCAAGCGATCTCGGCAGTTGGTGCACTTCACGGCACATTGTCTACAAGCTCCCGCTCTTCATGACAAATACCGAGTACATAAGATTCTGCAGGTATGTTAAATTGTTGCTTGCTGTTTATTATAAACGTTTCATAAGTATTAAACAGGTAGCTCAGGGATTTAAATGGTCCTTTGTAACATGCCCTCTGTAATGCGGTGTGCCAAGAATATCACTTAAAGCGCAGTTGGGTAACAATACAATTATTTATTTGTTTTATATATTTCAGGTAATACTGATAGTTCCGCCAGATGCTCCAAGGGCTACTGAAGTGATACACATGCTCGCCAAAAATACTATCAGCCGCGGTAGAGAGGTCGGGCTACCAGTTCTACGGTTTGACGTCACCAATAACCCTATGTTAGTACAATTATAAAACAATATGATATAATAGATAAAATAGATGGATACTTAAAATAAAATTTCTCTTTATTACCAAGAACTTGATAAATTTTAATCTGTAATTCGTCCAAGTAACCATTAATGCATCAAAAGTGAAAACGGGACGTGGAGTATGTATTACTTATCATGTGATCATTATCAAACAGATATTCTGCCTGAAATCAAGTGGGCCCATGTCTGCCTCATACCCTCTAAATCAGAACTTGGAACGTTAATAATTTTAATACCCTAATTTAATATAGTTAATACATTTTACAGAGCAAGAGCATTGGACGAATTAAATCTGATAAAGGAATGGGAAATGTCCTACAACTTACTACCTAATTCACTGAAAGAAAGGAAAGATATTACTATGAAAGAGGATCTCATCGACAACAAGGAAGAGCTACCAGAAATAAAACCAAAAAGTAAAAGTCAATTTATTGCAGTTTATACATCGACAAATAATTTTAAAAAATCATGACGTTTGAAAAGTATAGATTTATGGCATGATAGTGCTAAAATGTAACAACCACTAGAATGGAATGAGAACTATCATGTCTTTTTGGATGAGATTTACGGATCTAAGGAAAATAAAGAATGGAGCTCTGAAGTACTTATCTGCGTGCTATTATATAGTGTGCTAGAAACTTCTCAGCGCTTTTAATACAATCTTAATACAACCTCAATAAGAAACTGAAATTATGTAACTTGGAATTATCTTCGCTTTTACTAATGACTTTGTTAATACTATATTTTTTATCGGTTTGATGACGGCTGCTATTAAATCCTTAATAATCATTTAACCGTTGTTTTTATTTTAATTTATGAGCTTTATCACGATCATGATAACTTAAAATTAGATTTGATTCAAATATAGATTACCAATTTCAAATGAGATCAATACTAATATTCTTAACGACACTTCAATTGGGAGAAAATCTTTGGATCCTGGACGTTCTCTACATGCTCTCGGTGGCCTCAAAGGTTTTGAAAACATTGGAAGAAGCCAATGTCATGGCAAACAAATTACTGACAGAATACTTTTAAACGCTGCTGTGTTAGGATTTCATAAGAAAGACATACTTTTCTGACTCAATCTAGCTTACTTCTTATATAATACTAGCTGACCCGGCAAACGTTGTGTTGCCATATAAATAAAAAAATGTTTAGGGTGAACAACCCTTATCACTTAGGGGTATGAAAAATAGATAGTAGACGATTCTCAGACCTACTGAATATCCATATAAAATTTGGTGAAAATCGGTAAAGCCGTTTCGGAGGACTACGGTAACTAACATTGTGATACGAGAATTTTATATATAAGATAAAAAAGATTGCAAGAGGAATCTTGCTAGTGAATTTCTAATTCAAGCTTAAATTATATTTGGATTTTTCTAATGATTATCATTTATTTCAATATTGCTTAACGTGCGTACATTTCACAGTCCTCACAGTTAGTTTACAACAGTCTAAATTCAATTTTAAAACTGGTAACTTCGTAAGCAAATCGTTACTTTTGTAAACTGTTTCGTACATGTCTTTGTGTAGGTCGTGATTTCTTGCCGTTGGAGTAACTTTAAACTATTGATACCGCCCTATAAGAATTGACTAAGCAATGAATAGTTTGGCAACAGAGTAATGTCGAAAGCTAGGAAAGTTTATTTTAAACGTTGAATTAAAAACTGAAAATAAATGAAATAAAACAACCTAACGGAAAAATAAACATAAATAATAATATCTTTAACGGTTTTGAAAAAAAACAAGATGGCATTTTTGTCAGTTAAATAAAGCCTGTGATGTACCATAATTACTGACGAATAGTTTCACGAATAGTTTTTTATTTTATTAGTTTCACGAATACAATCTCTAAATAAAATTAAATCAATAAAAACAATTTAATAGCAATAAACATGTGGGCTTCACTAACGTTAAAATTTTCATTGTTTCTAGAAACAATAGCATAAAGAAAACATGGAATTAGTTTCAGGTTTCCAAAGCCTCTTTTTATCATAAATTCAATTTTATGGTTAGTCACGCTTTATACAAGGCCACAGTCATTCATAAACGATCCCACGGTCGATCGGTCTTCAGAGGCGACCATTTCGAAATAAGACCAAAAAACTAAGAACAAACAGCTATGTTTAATTTGGTATGCAACAAGCGCTGACCGTAGAAATTCGCTTACTGACAGAAGGACTTCACAAAGTAGGTACCGACGATTAACGAAATATTGCGACAGACCGCTCGAACCGCAATCGACAGTTATATAAAATACAACTGCAGAATTATTATATGGAGTTTGTGAACAGATCTGGACACCGAGTAACTTTTTGTGTGTATATTTAGTAAGGTAATAAAATACACCTGACTTTATCGTACAAAAACTAACGAAAGAAGATACTGTACGTAACGTTCTTCGGATGATTCCTTGGTTTTTTATCATCATTTAACTGTTTTGTGATTCGTGAAATATGACCTTTAAGAAAGTTTACAAAACCACAGTTTTTATTGAGTAGTGTAGAAGAATCACAGGCCGTAATATTAAGTATTGTTTAAATATCAAAGTGGTTATAATTAAACTTTTCACTTTAATAAAACAGAAACAATTCACATACTAATAAACTTAACAACACAATGGATGTCTGTAATTAATACTTTGTAATATATTTTAACATCTGCTTTACTGGTTCGTTATTCAGAATCACAGTCACAATGAAGTCGCTACTGCTTCTATGCATTTTGCAATATGCTGCAAGTCTTCCGATGACAACTCTCGAAGACCTGGAAATTGCTGATGACACATGGTCTGTTGGCTCATACGTGCGAGAAGTCAGAGCTGCAGCGGTAAGTTACACGATAAATGAAATCTTAAAAACTTTACGATATTAAAGTTTAAAGTAAGTTTTTATTTTCATTTTAACGAATGTTTTACAAGATATTGCAAGCTGTAATATTGACTATGAAACAATAATCTAGTGTCATAGAAGGTTATCAACACCTAGATTATTCAATTTAAGGATTGTAAAGTACATGGAAAATTAGGGCTAAGTCATTGTCAGGAAATTGTTCATTTTTTTCAAATATAATACTCGATACCCAACTTACTCCTAATTTATTTTCAATATGAATTTATTTAGTTCTAGATACATTCTCAATTTTCCACTCAGCTGTTCATATGTTTTTAACTTTCATTTTCGTTGTGTCTTCAAAGCCAAGAATAGCACAGACAGTCCTGTCGTGGGTAGAGCGTCGAAATCTTAGGGTTTAACTTGCTTTCCATTTCCAGCCGGATGACTATCACAAATCATACCAAAGCGAAGGTGACGGCGAAGTTGGATACTCGCGTAAGAAGTCGGGTGGAGGAAAGAAAGGGTATCAGCATTTCGACTCCTACCACAAGAAGGCTGGTGATAACTACGCGTTTGAGAAGGAGGACTCCTACGGACAGGAGCATGAGGGCCAACAAGGCGCACATAGTCACAAACAAGAGAGGAGAGGTGATAGATCTTCTCCACTTATAAGGCGGCCGATTAAGTTTGTTAGGCGGCTATTGAAGTGGATATTTTAAATGATAGATAATTATAGAAACACTGTTAAATAATTAAGTAGGTTAGATTTAGGTTTCTATAGTCCGTAACCAAAAATGAAAAATCTACCAAGAAATAGTAATTAATTTTTTTTATTAATGTTACCATGAAAAGCTAAGCTATGCGAAGCTAAAGTTTACCTGAGAATTAAGCTTTAATACAAACGAACTTAATCATACATAGTTAAAATGTTATAATTAGTTTTAAATAACGTATTTTTTCAATTACTTTATAACAATTTTATTTCATGTCTTTAAGTACGTTGTAAAAAGACAAAATTTAATAAAGGTATCATCTGAAAACATTAAGTATTTTTTATTAATTATTTACTTTACAGCCAAAGAAGAGCCGGAGGCAGAATATGAGGAAGAGGAAGAACATGAAGAGAAGGGAAAAAATAAGGAAAAGAAGAAGCACAGGCATTATGAGGAACTAAAGTAAGTTTTTTCATTTACGTTGATACTTTTTATTTTGTAGTAGTAAACCAGAATGCAGTAAAAAGTAAAAAGCAAATGCGGTAAGTCCTGACCTAAGTTCCGTGAATCCGTTGCACTATCAATAGAATAGGTTTGAATACCTGAAGATAAACACGAACAAAAAATCTCATAATGTGCGTTGCATACTCTTTTATTATAGGTATACCAGAAACAATTTAAACCTGATGTTGTTTTCATAAAATTATCGCGATGTCTTTGCATAAATAGCTTCTTCTTATTTTTGTGAGATAATTTTCACTGTGCATTAAATTAGTTTAAATTCTTCTGTAGGAAACAAGGAATCTTACAACCAAATGTTTGGAAGTCAATAGCTATCTATGTTTTTAGCTACAAAATAGTTTCTCTTGTCTTTCAGAGAGGGAGCTAGCGACGGCAACGGTGGTGTAGAGGCACATGGACATGACATCAGGGATTACACTCTCCCAGAAAAGTACACTTGGGGTGAGGGCGATGAAGATTTCAACTTTTAGAAGCATCTAGAATAATAGAATAAGGAATATTGTAGATTTACCTAGGTTTATCCTTTAGATACGTAATCATGTTTTTCAGGACTGATAGATATTAAAATAAATATATCATGTTCAAGTTTTAATAAGGTTTTATTAAAATTAACGGGGAAACAAAGGGAAGATAATAAATATTAAAGATACTATATTAGTTGTTCTACTGGTCTACCATTGTACCTTAAATGTGTGTTCTTGTTTGACAACTAAATAATTATCTAAGATATTGTTAGGTGACTTACTTCAGAAACTTATAGTTACCTCATTTGCATACATACCTATGAAAATAACTGTGCTTAGAATAAGAAAATCCTTATGTTGTTATATTTTTTTTTGTCATACATAAACGCCATCTATGATTTATATTATTCAACTTGCAAGGTATTGTGTGTGCAATTTTATCATTATTAAAATGTTTATTAGTTTTAAGAACTTACATTTATAAAATATGTATACGATAAAACGAAAACAATAAAATACATTAAACCATCTTCTGTCCTTTTTATAACCGTAAATTATTGCGTAGAATGGATTACACACAGTAATTTTTTTTTGTCATGAAGCGTTTGGTTACTACAGTAACACATAACATACTGTAGGTTATTATATTAACAGAAAGTTGTGTACTTTTACAGATTAAAGTATTAATTATAGATAAATATAACAATAATAATTTGCATTAATAATATAAATTGTGTGAAGATTATTAGGACTACGAAATATTTTTAAAACAATATTGTAACATACTGCAATGCAATAACGGAATACA
This sequence comes from Epargyreus clarus, assembly GCF_041222505.1. Lineage (NCBI taxonomy): Eukaryota > Metazoa > Arthropoda > Insecta > Lepidoptera > Hesperiidae > Epargyreus > Epargyreus clarus. The sequence goes on from NW_027332230.1 coordinate 16,589,962, forward strand.
AAATGAAATGTAATGGGTCACGAAATGTGACATTTCTGACGTTTGCGCTTTGAGTCTGACATTCGTTTGACACAGTTGTGTTTCTGTTTTGCTTGTGAAACTGAATCAAGAAAAATAATCGTTTGCGAAACAGGCAAAAAGTGTCCAGTTACGTGTGATGTGATTATTGGCGGTATCAATCAAAACAGCCATGAAGTTGAAAATCGACGTATTTGCAGCGATAATACTCGGCATTGTGCAGTGCACTTTCTCGGGTAAGGGGGCAATTATTTAATTGAATCAATTTATTCCGAACGTGTTGTAGAGCTTTATTCTTTTTAACAGATCACATCCCGTCCTGCAACGTAGCCAATTTTGAAGCGTGTCCGGGGGAAAACCAAGTATGCAAAGAGTCGTCATCAGAGTGCGTTTGCATCGATGGGTATACTAGAGTCGGTGATGATTGTACTCAGGTGCCAGAGTACACCTCTCATGACACTACAGCCGCTGTCGTCTCAATATTCACCATCGCTCTTATAGTCTGTGGCCTTGTGTTGGTCGTCAGGAAGTACAAGTTAATGGACTATATCCGACAAAGGATTAACTCGAGAAGGAACAATGACATCATGTACGAAGATGTGATGATTGGGCACGACGATCCCCCTCTCAGCCCGTAATCACTGTTAGATATTTCTATTAATTGAATAATTTATTCCTAGTTAGTAATTGTTACCTCTGTTTGGACATTCTATTGATAGTTGTATTTAATATTACAAAAATGGTTTTGTTTAGATTTTATACACATATTTTTGTATTTGAGTTTTGTAATAAGTAATAAAATATATTACTAATTTTAGTAAGATTGGTCTATTGTATTAAGTAAATATAGATTTATTGGGATTTAACAACAATATAAATTTTAACAATAAACAATTTAACGCTATTTAAAATAAAATAAAACTAATACAATTAACACTAAAATTTATAAATAAAATAAATGAGTCAAATCGCTGCCCCGTGGAAGTGTACCCAAGATACTAGCAGCATTACCTCGCTGAATTGACAAACTAATTTGTTGGCCGAGGTAAGCTCCAGCTCTTGGGTCACCGGAGGCCTCAATCAGGCGCGAAGACAATTCTTTATAGAAATGCTTCGCTTCTGGTCCCCACGGTCCCATCGTCTCGACTGCGAAAGGCACAAACATGTAACTCTGTGAGATGTTAGCATATTTGCGCCGCTTCACAGCCTCAGCAGATTCAGCCGCCGCTCCAGCACGCATCGAGGTCGCCTGTATATGAGATGGAGCCATGGTATCAACACATGTGGCATCCCATACCAAGGACCTCCCCTGTTTCCAGGGCACGAGTGTCAATCCATCAGGCCGCTTGCCATCATCACGCACTATACCTTTCGGCTCTAGAGTGGCCGGTACGTTGATGGTGACAAGGGCCCGACGGATGACATCGTTGATGCTTGCGTGGCGCGACATACGGCCGGCACTGCGTTGACACGACAGACCGTGATGACCAGACTGACCGACGCCTTCTCCACAGACACAACGATGTGGCTCATTTATTTTTAAGCCAAGACGCAGACACACACATAGGGACAAAGTGGAATTATCCAAAAGAGTCCCTATGTTGCTCGATGGAAGAGCCTGTAGCCAGAAACCTGACTCTCGCTCCGATACTGCTAAAAGACGAGCCCGCTCTGTAATACCATCTGTCGAATTCAAAAGTGATTCATGGGTTAATTTACAGAGGGGCTCGTCCCATAATTTTTGGACGTGTAATAATTTGGGATAATTTTGATTTGGGCAGGCCAATACCCAAGCAGATTTGGCTTCACTCATGTACGCAACGTCGTAGGTAATTAGTGATTTTGATAAAATTTTCGAAACTTTAAGTAAATAAATTAATAACCTGATAAGGACATTCTTAACATTATTTATTGATAAGGCTTTATTTATGCATGTTAATCACAAATTATCTTTTTATGCCCTTTGTATTGGGCTGAGGTAAACATTACTGGCAAATGCATATTAGTATATAATTTTATACCTATACTTAGTTCTCATCCTTCTGTTTAAACAGGAAAATCTGTACATCATATTTTATAAACTTCTGATGTCTTTTAAAGCAGTTTATTACTCTTCACAGCAATATATAAACCGAATAATTGTTTCTTTGAAAGCATGAGACATACATAAATATATACCATTTAATTAAAGTATTGCATTTGATTTCAAGTACATTTTAAGTTAAATAAATAAGAAATAAAAATATAAGAAATTATTTCAACAATTTTAAACTCTGATTATATTTTTAGTCATTTAGACTTGTGCAGCTCCACTTTTGGCAGCAATGTAAAGTTATTTATGTAATTGGAAACAATGTGGCCACAATGTACTGATGCAGCATATTTTGTTGTTGAATACATACATATAATATGAACACAAATAAACCATTGATAGAATGTTCAAACAATGAATCTATGTTATATTCTAAGCATAGATAAAAATGCCTAACTGTAATAATTATGATAATTGAGAAGCAACAATGTATTATATGTATTTTATATAGTAAGCTAAAAACACATTGTACAACACATAATCCGGTCAACGCTATTATTTTTGATCAATTTAATATACTTTTCATTATGATTTTTATTATATCTATTACATATACCTGTTTCTTAGTAGTCAACACTATGCATAATTTTAAATCAATGAAACTCATATGAACGTAAAATAGATCAAATTTGATTTTAATTTTTTTAATATTTATTACCTATATCAAGAAACATCAAGATAAGTTAATCTGAATAGAAGCCTGTAATGTGTGTTATGAATATGTTTATATTTCGGATATTATATAATAATAAAAGACATCTAAAAGGTTAAGAGTCTATGCAAGTATATGTATAGCTCCACACTCTCCAAATTGTCCAACTCTTCATTTATCCAACTGCACTATATCAGTGTTTATCAATCAGTAATTATGAACCCTTATTTGCATACCTTGTCGCCATATTCTAATTTCCCATCTTGTCCTCCTGTACATTCCCTTATGGCTTACAATATGTTTAATTTACACATAAGTGGATGGTTAATTATCAGTTAGAATGTTGTAATGAAATAATTGTTGAAATGTAGCTTAGATACGAATGGCTTATTATACCAGATGCCATATACAAAATCTGTCAAATAAGTTCAGCGTACTTTCATTTGGTAAAAGGCAATTAGCTTAAATTGTATTCAATTCGGTGCACATTTTTGGTTGCTTTATTATTGTGATTTATTAGAATGTAGCGGTGATGGTGGTAGATATTCTAGATAATAACATTATTAGCTCTGCAAATATGCATCGCAGAAAACAGTCTTTTTGATACCAATATTATTAACCGATGTGGTTTAAAATGTCGCACATAACATTACATAGCAAATTTTACAGTGATTTTATTGATTCAAAAAAATGATTTTGTGTAAAAAGGAAGAGATGGATGTAATAAAATAGTCTTACTAGAAATTGTGAGACTAATGGATTGTGAAATTAATTTACTGTTGTTCCACAATTGACTATAATAATATAAAGTTACCAACAATGTTTTTTTGTAATGTGACTTATTTGCCAAATACTAGCTTATGCATTTATGTCATGAAAATATAAAATAATGCCAGTATTTGCCAAATGAAACCATTTGTCACAAGCAATTGTTGCACATGTGATAGTGTTTTTCTATAACTTGCATAAATTAAGATATAAAATAGATTTAATATCATGTGATTAATCATGTAGCATTGTTTATTAATGTTTATTTGTATAATAATGGTTTATTTAGTTTTGCTTGTGCTCAATTTCACCAAAGACTGAAGTGTTGTTTTTCTAAAAAAAATGTTCCTTTTTAAATATATTTCTAACAATCGAAAATAAACTGAGTTAAAAAATAAATAAAAATGTGACATTCATAACATAATCTTAACTATTAGGATATCGTTGTTTTAAAATTATTCTTGGGTTAAGTCAACAGTCATGACAGTTAATTAAATACCAGAATATTAAGTTTGGATTAAAGTAAGGATGGATACTATAGACAATTTTTGTCTAATATGATATTATTTAGGTAACAAAATGCACAAAATACTGGGTATTCTTTATTATTGAATTTATAGTTTACAATATATATACAATGATAAAAAGCAAAGACAACTAAATATGCAAAAGCAAGAAATGCAAAAGTAACAGATAGTTTGTCAAGTGTAAAATCAATTAATCAATTACTTCATTCAATGAACAGGGACTTTAGTAAAGTGAACCCAGTTGCTTAGATAGTCTAGAGTCAAATACGCCCATTGTAAATACTCAATCTATCGAATGTTTTGCCTACCAAAGATCAAAATGTGTTCATTTCTTCATTATAAGACATTGTCAAATTTTGATCTTTGGTAGATTACAATTGATGGATTGATTTTTAATAACGGGAGTTTAATGTATAAGATAATTACTGGTGAAATGATTTGCACAAATAAATAGTCTTGCCACATATTATTATACTTGTTCTTGTTGACATTAATATATTTCCTATAGATATGAGTATGTATTTCGAACAAATGTGGGAAAATTAAGTGTGAGAATAATTCATTAAATAATAAGTTAAACAGGCAACAATTTATTAACTACTTCGTAGTAAGATATCCAGTCGACATTGTGGCAAAGTTTTTGTTTAATCTAAAGTAATGAATTCAAATTTAATGTATAATATGGTAATATGGCTTGAAAGATTATAAAGTTGTTTTGAGAATTATTTTTAATGATTTTTGAAAATAAACGGTAACATGTTCGTTATAATCAAGATTTTTCCATTATTTTATAGTATTGTATAATATATCACCAATAATTATAATAATGCAGATTAACTATAACAATTATTATTATCTTTTTGTAGGGAATATACATTTTTATGTTAGTATTTTAGTAGCTTCAAAAACTTGTCGAGGAACAGAACTAAGAAAATTCATTTCTTTATATTTATCAAAATCTATTACAAATCTGCACATATTTCGTTTATTTATAGTTTTTAGTCATAAATGATTTATCAGTCATGCGTAAAATCTCGGTTAAAAGTGGAATTACACACAGTGTAGACTTTATCTGTACAATAATAATATGCACAAGTGTAGAGTGTAGTTTCATTACAGATAATGTATTTTATTCAAAGAAAGTTTAAACTCCACTGTAAAGACCGAACCAAATTTGTATTTAAGCTATAGAAATTTGTGTGTAAAAGACAGTATAGTAAATAGTAGGTAGATTCTATTATGTTCCATTTTTAGGGGATTTTTTGTAAATGTACTTCCAAGGCTATCATAAAACCCTTATTTATATGGGACCATTAAAAGATTGACTTATAAAATGAACATTGGGAATATAACCAAATATTTATTTTTGTTTCTTCTATGATAATATGTTTGTTTAGTTTTGCATTGATAATAAGTCTACAGTATAATAAGTCAATAATCTCTATGCAATTAAATCATTCACACAAATGCATCATGACTCAGTGACCTTCAGTTTTTGTTTTAGGTAATGAGTATTTATGTGCATTTGATTAAATAATGAATCATATTACCTACATACATTGTAATAATTATAATCATTTTAATGGATGCGTGTTTCAGTAGGTATAATATTGTAAAATGTAATTAAATACAGTTATGGTCAGCGCCAAACTGCATCGCAATAGCAAATTGTAGATATTAGCGGGCCCCCCGACACCCTCCGCTGCCCGCTCTCGCCCACATTCTAGGCGCAACAACTTCAGAGCGGACTAGAAGTTTGGCGCGATCTATATAAATATAAACAACGATAAAACATTTTAAAGTAAATATTTAATGCTCGTATTTTTAATAATAATTTGTTAAAATGCATGAGTATTTAAATTTGTAGTTCGTATTTTTAAGCTTACGTATAATATGCAGTTTATTGTTAAATGTTAGGTAACCAAAATAAATGTCTAAATATTTAAATTATATATTTTTCAAATAAATACTCTGTGATATTATTAAGTTGTTTTATTTCTGTTTTTTTTAAATATATTGTATGTTACAAATATATTATTTTGCAATATAAAATAATATTCACTATTATTTACAAATATAATACAATGTCTTTTGACTTCTGACTTGTGAGTACATATACATCTTATGTAACATTCTCGTGTCACAATGTTAGTTACCGTACTGCTCAGAAATGGCTTTACCGATTTTCACCAAATTTTATATGCATATTCAGTAGGTTTGAGAATCGGCTACTATCTATTTTTCATGCCCCCATGTGATAAGGATTATTTATATGGCAATACAACGTTTTCCGGGTCAACTAGTAGACTATATAATACTGTTTTCCAAAAATACTATTTTTCTTCATCATCTCAGCGACTGGGCGATATAATAGGCTGGCCCATGATGCCCCAGCTTGGTGGCAAAAATCTCAGCTCCACTATACTTCCATTCTTCCATAAACTTAAATAGATTTAACTTAACAGTCTTCTTATAAATGGTGTGACATGGAATGTAGCTTGATACTTGGCGATACTGCTGGCAGCCAAGACTAACAATGTTAATATCTTTGGAGATTCGTATAGCACTGGAAAAGCAAAAAAATACTGTTTAAGTTATTGAAGTAGATGAATTATAGTTCCATGTGATGGTAAGTGCTACTGTGGTCAATGCATAGATATCTATATTGAACCCCAAATAGTTTAAATCTTATCTGAGATAGGCCACAGATGTGTTACCATACAAAAAAAAACCGCGGCAAAGCTATGCTACTTAATCCGCTGAGCGCCATCTATACTATTTAGTAATTAAAGAATTTTAACACATTTTTTTCACATTTGCGAATTTTGATGTGCAGAAGTTTAAATATTTTTTTGGTAATTTTAAAATTACAATTCACGTATAAATTACTTTCGACGTAATAATTCACAAATAGAAGCTTTTCCGCTTTTTAATATTAATACAAGGTACATTTCGTGTGGTAAAGAGAAGCCAAGCACGGTTCCTGCTGTGTTCATGTGTAGTTGGAACCGTTTTTATGTTCTACTTATAGACAGATCTAGAGCATACTCTTCTCTTTTATCAGATCTCAGATTTCGTTTTATACATTATCATCATTTCATATACACTATTTACATATCCATTACACGTACATACCTATGAAAGCATTATAGAAGACCACAAAACTGTACAGGAAGACAAGGAGGTAGTGGATAGCCCTCGTCTCAGGTGGAGTATCTGCGGTGCCCCACACTAACATCGGCAATGTGAACAGTAGACTCATGTTGGCTAGCGAAAACGCTTTTAAAACTCGTGTAATGGACACTGCAAAAGAAAAATATATCCAAATATTCATTTGAAGTAGCTATTTAAAAATATAAAATTGAGTATTTGGTTTGAGTATTGCCTTTAGTACCATATGTAAGGTATATATCTCATTTTACAGCAGAATTCAGGTTATAATACCCCACACAGGTCCCCGGTGGATCTGTATACATAAGAAACATGAAAATATGTTTTTAAAACTTTTAAACTTCGTGAAAAGGGAAAGTTATCTTTAATCTAATTTTTTTGTCCTATACAATTTTTGGGCATTGTCCTCCAGGAACCACATCACTGCACTTTTATAAGTAACAGGTAAGTCAGAGTCATACTAGTACCCTTAGTTTAGAACAAAATAGATATTAATAATAACATAGTAACTTTTATACCAACCATCACTTTGTACAGTACAAATTTTCATCAAACTCATCAATATGTGGACAGTGGAAATGAACACCACAATACCTGAAATATAACAGATGAAACAAATCATGCCATAATGTTAAAGTTACACGCATTAGAACATTCAAATCGCTCTACTGTAAAGTTGTGAAAACTCACTTGCACCAGTTTACATAGGATGTAAACCTGTGCATATTACAGAAAATAAAAATACATACATACACATTGTATATGATGATGTTGTACTTGTACATTATACAATGTTTGTAGATAAAATTGCACCATTAAGCTAGAACTAGCAAATTTCTATTGAACCAAACAAAACAAAAGTTACCAGTAAATGTTGATATACATTGTATGTAGAAATCCTTTTCCCATATAAACAAGTCTACATCATGATTCTCCCTGTGAACCCAGCCTCTGCAGTCAGTCCTCCATGGTTCTGGCAAATCAAACTTGTAGGACAGATTCCTGAAACAGAAAGTTGAGTTCTTAGGTGAGAAACATATATTTGCCAAAGGTTTGCATTTTATGGATTGATTACAGAAAACCATGAATGGAAGGGATTAGCTTTTTTTTATTATATTGGAGTAGGAAACATGAAAAAAGTCCACCTGATGATAATTGGCTACTGCCGCCCATGATGAAATGCTACCCTAAATGACTTAGAATGCCTCAAATAAGTCTACTACACTACTACTACTACTACACCTTTCAAAACAGAACATAGCAGTGTTCATTAACATTGACATGATATTAAGGAAGAGCAACTGTGGCAGTGGTGCCTCCGGAGTCCAACCACAAAGGGATCTACTCAAACAAATCTTTAAAACTAAACAAAATAAACAAAGCAAGTTTAATGAAATCTTGAAACAAACTAAGTTAAGAACTTACAAGTATGTAGTATTCACTGTATTGTTGTTCTGTATGTCACACACTGTGTTGATCACAATGTTGAGCAGACTGTCGTTCCGCCACACTCCAAATGTCTCCAGCATGATCAGAATGATAAACAGCTTCCAATATAACTGGAAATATCAAGTATTTGGATTTACATTTAAATAAATACATTTATATAAATACCTAAAAACTAAATGTGGTATATTGATAAATTCATGAGGGTTTATATACTTGGTTTTTATTTGTTTTATGTTTAACAATAACTAGGAATCATTTTAAAGGGCAGTTTTAAGAATAAACAATTAATTTGTTGTCACAACAAGTGACAGCGGTTGAAACCTGTATTGTTCATCATAGCACCATCCCCACATATACAAATTTCTATTTAATAACAACAATTAAGCTTTGTTTCAGTTTGAACAGGGTAGGCCACTTCAAGAGGCATACAAACTTCGTCCTCAGGGGTACCAACACATCTAGGACTAATCTTAGGTAGAACTCTAATCCTATTTAGAGCTACATAAGTACCTGGGTGGCCAAAACATTCAACAACAGATTCTTATTTACTATTTTTATATTATGACAAATATCTTAACTATAATCAAAACATAAGCATTCATATTACCTTAAAGTCTGTATTATAAATGATATGCCTCTGTGCTTCCTTGGACATCAAGACGAGATCAATCATTACAATCACTGGGTCATATTCTAGATACTTGTCTACTATTCCTTTGCAGTTTTCCTGGAAATCAACAAATGTTCACGTATAAATTGTGTGAAGAGTTTATCATTTTCAATTTTACAAATAAATAAGATATAAATTACAAGTATTTAATAACAGGCGAATTTTAGGTACTTTTCTAATTGATTTGACTATGTAGATTACAGTAACCATACTGATTTCAAAGTTGTAATCATAAGTTGCACACCAAAGTACAGATAATATATGGAAAGTTATGTATGGATATTATAATACTATCTGAGGTTGATAACAGATGTCGATGGGTAGCAGTAGCCTTTTATCATGAGGTGGAATGCAAGCTCGTCTGCTACTCCTTTATTATAAAAAAAAAAACATTTCTCAATGGTGTGTGAAGTCTACCAATTCGCACTGGGCCAGTGCAGTACACATTGGCCTACACTCTGAGAGGACCTGTGTTCAGCAGTGGGACAATAATGGGTTGACGACGATAACGGTACAGAATACACATTATGCCTTAATCTTTTTTTATCCGTCTATTTAACGATTTAGAAATCTTGTACATATAATTCGATACACAAAACGTTGTTAGATATACAGTAAAAATAAGATAATACTTACACATTTTGTTAATTTAAGAACTGATGGTCCGTAAGTTTTATACAGTGCGCCTGCCG